>NW_026136708.1:11521473-12048973 GCF_905237075.1 Dicentrarchus labrax | reverse complement strand
GCTTGGAAACACAATGTTCTGGTTGGGGAGGGAGGTGAATCAACTAAAATTATAAATGAACGGTTATCCGAATAAATAAAAGATGTACAGGGTGACTCATGACCTGAGTATTTTCTCAGTCAATCCTGTCTACGGCCCCGACACTGATCCATGTGCATCTATCTACAGCAGAGAAGATAAACATTGCACAGTCATAAAAAAAAAGAGGGAACAAATAGATATTTAAATGCCTGCGAAGTTGTGCTTATGTCCACATCTTGCTATTGTACACTCTCACAGACTGCAGCCTCTTCTTTAGCCTAAAATAAACACAAGAATCTCATCCAGCAGCAGATATAAATTGTGCAGTTAATGAGCTGTTTCTTATCAATATCCCTAACTGCTGAACGTCTCCTCTCAGCCACTTATATAAAAATAGCATGTCTTTTTGCATCAAATATCTCCCAAGGTAGCAATATTTTGTAATTTCTTATCTCCCGCAATTTTTGTCACAACATTTCAGCAGTGACTGATGAAGTTCACAGGTTCAGGGAATCACTTTATGCGTTATGTGTACAGCTACATCATCTCAAGCTCACTCTTTAGAAATCAATTCCCCAGGCACCTTGTCAGCCCGATAAAACTGTATATGACATTATTATGTGAAGAAGGAAACTGTCATTTAGGTTGAAGATAAAGCTGAGGTTATGTGACACCCTTCATCTCGTGTATCTCCACAAAAGATGATGTCAGGGTTGATATTAGTCCATGAGACATGAATTCACTGGAGGAAAAATCGGGGAATTAATTGCTAGAGACTAGGTTAAGGAGGCACTTAGCCCTGAGTGGTGGAATGGCTATTGTCATGACAAAAAATCTGTGTGAAAGGTGTGTGTGTGTGTGTGTGTGTGTGTGTGTGTGTGTGTGTGTGTGTGTGTGTGTGTGTGTGTCTGAATGTGTGTGTTGGTACGGGTCAACAGGTGCAAGTTTGATCTGAGGGGAGTGTGTGGTGCATGGGGGGGCTGCAGCAGATGAAGTTGGTGAGTTTCACATCATTAGTTGCAGGTGCAGCACTCCC
Source organism: Dicentrarchus labrax (assembly GCF_905237075.1). NCBI lineage: Eukaryota > Metazoa > Chordata > Actinopteri > Moronidae > Dicentrarchus > Dicentrarchus labrax. The sequence continues at coordinate 12,047,916 of NW_026136708.1, read as the reverse complement.
AAAATGTGCAAACACACACACACACACACTCACACTCTCTCTCACACACACACACACACAACTCATGTCATCTAAACCTTATTAATTATCATCCCGCAGCATCAGTACAACCACTGAAACAACCCATCTCAACTCTATTCAACTGTGGTTTGACTCATTTACAGCAATGGGAGTGAATTGAACCATCAATCTGCCAGTTCCACACACATATATTTCTACATCTTCCTACGTGTGTCTCAGATGTTTTCGGAGATGGATCTGTCGGATGGGGAGTGGAGACACACTTATCAGTGTGTTGTCCCCGATAAGGCGGAGAAGATTTGTAACGGTTGCAGTGTGTGTGTGTGTGTCTTTTGCTTTCTCTCTCTTACTCTGACCTCTTCTCGGCCGAGCAAGTAGGAGGAAGAAAAGAGTGGCCTTGACAGAGCGAGAGGAGGGGGTGAGATGTAATCGGTGAAAGAAGGAGACTGTTGTATTCTGAGTTGCTTATTTCTTCTCCTCCACCTCTTGCTGTCGTTTTCTCTCACTCTCTTTGTCTGACACATACTCCCTAAATTTCACCAGTGGCCGCTGTGTCCTTGGGTGTAGCTATAAAATAAGCAAGGGACTGGAAGCAGAGATGAGTGTAAGCAAGAGCTGTGAAATGAAAGGTGAACTAAAAATACTTCAGTGCATGGGGAAAAGAATGAAAAATGAAACTTGGCAGCAGTTTACAGCTTGGGATATGAATACTCTGTGGATTTAAAGGTCCAGTGTGTAACATTTAGGAGGATCTATTGGCAGAAATAGAATATAAAATTCATAGGAATGTTTCTATAAGCGTATAATCACTTGAAAATAAGAATTGTTGTGTTTTCATTACCTTAGAATGAGCCATTTTTATCTACATAGGCAGGGGGTCCCCTTCAGTTGAACCATCGTGTTTCTACAGTGGCCCAGAATGCTCTAGATAGAGCCTTTTGTGAGTTTTGAGGCCACCGTAGTTTCTCCTACACACTTCACAGCCCCTTCTTATTCCCAGATAATCAAATACCAACATGAGCGATGTTCAGTTAGTTACAGTCTGCAACATCACCAGTAGATGCCACTAAATCTTACACACTGGTCCTTTAACACAAATGATTTCGCAGCATTATCAGCAAGTGTACTGAAATGCATGTACAGGACATTTTAAAGAAATTCTTTTGATTTGATTAATCAGGCACTTTTTGCTGGATGCTGAAGTCGAGCGAGAAAAGATGCAGTTATTCTAAAGGTCCGTGTAGGGCCTGGCACCAAAACTGTATGGGAAAACAAATCCCAAATGTCTTAAGAAAAACAACTTTGAACTAGAATTGCAAGCAAGTGTACTGGGCTCCAAGCACCTGATGCAATTGGAACCAAAAACATTGCTGAACCAGACTTTTGAGACTGCACCAAAACTATTCTCAATAAATACTTTTGGGTTTTAAAAGACAAAAACACATAGATCTGCAACTACATCATACATTTGAGTGCATGAATCAGCCTGAGCTATAAATAACTTTTATAGTGCAGCTTGCTGATATAAATGTATAGACACACATGCATGTGCTAAACACCACCTGTGTGTGTAGCATTGCTCAATGTCTGGAAAACCATGCAGCTGCTGTCCAGTGAGCAACTTATGTATATGTTAAGTGGGCACAGTTAGTGGCAGCGGCCTCAGTCACCAACCTGCATTATAACAGACTAATATGTCCTGAAATAACAAACAAGTAATGAATGTAATGTACTGAATAAATTAAACTCAATTTCATGTATTTTAAAGGAGAAGATACCAATGTATATAACAAATGGAACATATTTGATTGTGTTCTTGGTGGCAGAATATTAAAGACCCCACTCAAAAATATGTTGTCGTTGTTTTTTGTTCCTACAATTCGATGTTTGAGCGTCGCTGTGCAGAATGATGTTTGTGCAGTTTGACATTAGAGGGATGTTTTTACATTCATCTGCTGAAAGTGCAAGGTTTCTCTGTGCTCACTGAAAATCTAATTTTGAAGGGCCTACGAGCATGATTTGTGACATCACAAATAGTTTGGAAGTTAAATCCTGGTCCAGTATGCAACTTATACAAGTGTGATGTAGAAACCAGTGCACATACACCAGAATGGACTTTAGAAATGAACTAAATTTGCATATTCATAGATTCTTAATGAGGTAGAAGGAGTAGATGTCTTTTTAAAGATTTTAATGTGGAAATTATACTTATTCTGTGGAAGAAACAGACACACATTATTGTTCTGAGTAGACTATTCTATTTGTTATAATACATGTCTGGAGGGGATCTTTAAAGAAGGGTACATTTGTGCATATTTGCTGGACTGCCTTGTCTGTCAGTCATTCAGCACTCAGCCACGTGTGTAGAGACACTGTAATACAAATTTGTATTTTCCATCGAAAAGAGTGTCAAGTGTCAAGATAGCAGAATAACAGTAAACTACTTAAAACATCTCTGGGGAACATCTTTGTTCTTTATAGTCAAGGTTTTTATGTACACAGCCTACTGTATACTGTATGTGAGTGCTTATCGGGAAGATTGTGTTTGAACAGAAGATTGATTCGTTAACACAGATAGTAAATGAATCATGTGTTCACCTTCCAACCAACAGTGTATCGTCTCCTGCTTGGTAGTCTGCCACTGCCTGTCTCAGTGCCCCCCTATCGACCCTCTGGATGACACGATAAGCACGAGCCTCATTAGTCTTTTTAATTGGTCCAGAACAGTTGTAGTGAGTCTGTCTGTAGTCTGGCCACATGCCAGGCTAAAGTAAACTGACCTAATGGAAACACTGTACAGGCCAACCAACAGATCACAGAGTGCAATGTGGAGCCTAACAAAGACAGCTTTTGATGACTCAACCAAATGGGGGATTCAAAGTAGGAGTTCTTTAATTAACACATACCAAATTCAGTTTGACGCTGAAATAAATGACACATTTGAGCTTATAACATGTTTCTTATAGACCTGCTTTGTAAGATTTTAATAATCACACAAGGAATCCATTTTCAAACACATCTACTCCCTTCACTTGACAGCTTGTTGGCCTTCTCTTGTGCCCACAAAACTGGCCAGTCTCCATAGCGCTATATCAAAAGATATTTTTCTTCCCTAGATGAGTGCAAAAAAGGACGACATCTAAGTCTACGTTCACACTGCAGACAAAAACGGGCCAAATCTGTTTTTTTTTTTTTTTTTGTTATTTATATATTTTTGGTTCATGTGTGATTCAGATCAGTTTTTAGTTTTATTTTTCTGTGTGAACAGCACAAATCACATGGAAGCTGACGTTTCCAATTCTGATTTCATATGTGATCCATATCAGATACAGATACATGCCTCAGTGTGAACAGTCATATTGGAATCCATATGACATTTATGTCACTCTAGATCGACCTTTCTCATCCAGGTCAATTTAGGTCTGTGACTTGTTCACACTGGAATCAGATATGGAACAGCCAAGCAAAACAATCGGATCTGTACAATAAATAAGAATTGAGCGCTATGGCTAACAGTGTGAACGTAGCCAAAGTTTCACATTTTAGGACCCTCTCAGAAAGGAGATGATGCATCTGTGGGGGTTATCCAGCCTTCTGGGGCGTGTAGTGTATGTTCTTTGTTAAAGTTAGGATGCATTTTTGAACTAGCTTTTAATGCTTTTAATATTTTTAATTTTTTTTTAAATCTACTTTTTACTTGTTTTTAGCTTCTCTGATGCTGTGCGTGTGTGCACAAGCACATATGTGTGAATCTGTGAGTGTGAGCATGAGTGTATGTGTGTGAGTGTGCACCGTGGCGTCTATAGCTTGTGAGGAATCCATCAAAGCTTATCATTATAAGTAAACATGACAGAGTGGACAAAATGTCTTGTGCGCCGCCAGACCTGCTATCTGACCACAAGCCATATCTGTGATGATGGACTGATGTGGCGCTAGCTTGGACTAACCAGAGTCTGAGTGCATGAGAGTGGGAGTGTATGTATGAGCACGCACAGACACACATACACAAGAACACACACATCAAAAGGCGTACACATGTAGACACTCAGACACAGTAAGCACACACTCAAGTTACCTTTAACATGGCCCTTATATATTTTGCCTCTCAAAGGAATACTGCCTTTACAGTGCATGAAAAGTTGACTTATCGCACAATCATAAATGAGCAGGCACAGTCATAATTCATATAGGAATTTATAGCTGTTATTTATTGGCTGGTGTTTGCTGGGGTTCATAGTTTTACCTATGAGTTGAGCAGAGGCTGTGCTTTTTCTTCTGAAAAGTGATGGTTACTGTACAGGACAAGCCTATTTTTATGGCAGATGAGATCAGAGGAGAGTTAAGGAGTTGCTGAGGGAGATTTATTAGTGACGTTAGCTAATAGTTCATGATCTGTATTCATTATCATGGTTTCCCTAAGTGTTGGAATATAGACCTCTGTTAGCATGAACTTTGGCATGTCAAGTGGTTATTAAAAGAAGGAAAATTTGCTGATAAATGAACATATGTGTCTATTCCATTAGATTTTTAGGGCTTTTTTTTTTTTTGCATTTGCCCAGGGTTAGGTTTCTTCATGTGTGTGCGCTGAGGTCAGCCTGTGTGTTCCTCTACTTGTTACAACACCACTGATAAGCAGGGTAAACAACATGCACTGTTTGCTCCCCTACCATGGTCATGTGATCAAAAACACTGATGTGAGGCTGTCTTGTGTGTGTGTGTGTGTGTGTGTGTGTGTGTGTGTGTTCGAGAGGCTGATATAGTGCTTATGTCCATCTTCTACACCGTCTGCTCCGTCCTCGAGGTGTGGCTCCTGCACTGTGTGGACGTTTAGCTTTAAGAACGAGAACCCCGACTTTGATAACCTTTACCCTGCCGTTCAGTTCCTGGGTCAAAGGTCATGGCTGCAGTGCTTCAGCTGACTTGGCAGATTGACAGTGGGTGTAGTGGCACTGGATGGTATACAGTATAGAGTGTGTTTCAAGCCATGTCTCCATCACTTTCATTCTCCTCTCTGTCTTTGTTAAATGACTGGTGCAAGTGGCAAATGTGTGTATGTGTGTGTGTGTGTGTGTATGTGTGTGTGTGTGTGTGTGTGTGTGTGTGTGTGTGTGTGTGTGTGTGTGTGTGTGTGTGTGTGTGTGTGTGTGTGTAGGGGGTCATTAACCCCATGGTAACCTAGATGGTGGTCTTTCAGTCATTCTGGACTCTCCCAGACCACCAAGGGAGTTGTAAATGTGTCTCCATCACATCTAAAGTGTTGTCAGTTGTGATGCGTCGTATACAAGTTTTTAAAAAAAACAGTATGGAACAATATTCCCGCTCCTACTGCCCAAGAGTTAGATTGGAATACACCTCTTGTGTCCATATGGTCAAATGAAGCAGCAGATGGTTAATCTTCAGCACAAAGGAAATATCTAGCCTAAAGCTCACTAATTGTTATTTCTCATTTATGTAATCTATAAAGAACACTTCAGTTAAGCAAGCTAACGGCTGGTTGCTAGCAGTGGCTTCATATTTATTTACAATATTTACAGACTTATGAGATCATCGTCAAGAAAGAAAAAAATCTCCCAAAATGTCAAACTATTCATTTAAAATATAATATTTAGTAATTTAATATCTAAATTGGTTGCAAGGAAACATCTGTTAGCAACTGTTAGGCTATTTGATCATAAAGTCTAGTCTTATTATCATAACATTTCGATGTATATTGTGTTGTTTTTTATGAAATGTTCCAGGTTACATCGCTATTTAACAGCATTTTAAATCAAGTGTCATCTCAATTAGGCTATATCCCATTATCTCTTATAGTCTACTACAGTGGTTCCCAGCCTTTTTCCATAAGGGACCCCTTAAACGGACTACCTCTAACTCATTTTATGGATATTTAATATTATATATAAACAATACAGAACAACTGTACAAAGTGAACACACACTGCAGGAAGTTTTCCTACACACCTTAAAATGAAGAAGGCCTCGCAACCTCCTGTGAAGTTTTGACGACCCCTAGAAGGAGTCCCGACCCCCAGGTTGGGAACCACTGGTCTACTACCCTTCACCCTAAACGGGTCATATATTAGCAAGCTAGCTTTGTCAGTTTATTCACTTAACTGTGTGAATGACACAACTAATCTCTACATTTACACAATTACTAGTTTGTGAATTTTAATTTAGTAATCAGTGAATCAATAAAACAAGAAAAGGTGGAACATGAATTGACATCAATTTAAATTTCAGTGACTTTTGAGAATAAAATCTACTTTCTTCCTCGTGTCAAACTAAATGTGAACGCTTATAAATCTGTCACAGTTGTTGGCTGTTGAGGTTCATAAGTGGGACTCTCAATCCTGATTTTTAACAGTTGCTGTCATTAGCTTCATTAATAACAACTCGCTCTCAAAGATTTCTTTTCCTAATTGGTTTATTGCACAACAATCTGTCAGCATTCTTACATCTTCCCATAAACATACAGATAAAGACAGTCTGATGGCAGATTTTTTTAAATATAGCTGCATTTTATCCCCCTCAGGTTTGGTTCATTATAATGAATTATGACTCCCATATTTCCTATTAATTATCATTTGTGTGACATATCCTTTTTCAGTGTTTAGGTTTTGCAGCTTCATGCTGCCACAGTGTACTTGAAGCTATCAGTGGTTGTAGTCTAAGCTACAAGTGTATGACGTCTGAGGAAAATGATTTTAAATCTCTCCAAGGCCTGTGCTGGGTCAGACCTTTGTGACTACAACAGTTGAAAAAGATATAAAGATATTATCTTTATTTGCTCTGACTTAACAAAACAAGGCACTGAATCAAATGAGAAAGGGTTTTAGTTTCTGCAGTTGCCACTCCAATCTCCCATTTTAACACACACAAATGTGAAAATAAAAATAAAGTAAAGATAATCTATTTTATTTTTTATATATGTACTATATGCACTATATGGTACTGTTGGCTGGCACATACAGGAACACATGAAGAGATGCTCTGTCCTGAAAATATGCTTCATCTTTTCTTTTGTTCCATTTCTGCTCATCCTCTGCAACATAAATTCCCGTGTGTGTGTTTGGACCTAAACTGAATACCCCTGTCTAGCAGTAATATTAACACAAAAATAGATTCTGTAATGCTACTAAGCTGTTTGTGAGCCATAATGGGACGGTACCGTAAAAGTTCTAATATCAGAGGCTGAAATGAGACTACCTGTGTACTGTACAGATCTTATATGACAGGGAGACCAGGGACGCTGTAGATTTGATGGACTTAGACTATTATTATAGCCATGTCTGAGAGCCACATCTTGAAAACATTACTCAGTAAAGAGTCAAAAGTTTACTAGAGCTCATCCGTGGCTTTTTTTGTGTGTGTGCTTAAAATATTGTGAAACTGTGCTACTCTGCCTCAACGCAATTTCCTTTTTCCAAAGCTGTGCCACCAGGAAGGAAAAGCAGAAAATTAAGGATAACTTCCAATTAAAATTCAAAGAAAAATATTTGAGCAAAGGGAACAAAGAGTAAGAGGGAGCATTTAAAAGAAGGTGGACAGCGACATTTGGGTGTCTCATTACTTGTCACATAGTCTTAAAGGGGGACGATGATACCCAGAACCCCAGGGTCTCTGCCAACACAAACCCTGCTCCCAACTAAACAGTCCCCCACAGTCCTTTGCTCCAAGCAGGGTGGGGAGAGGAGGGGGTGGAGAGGGGTTGATGAGAGGCTGAACAGGACGGAGGAGGGACACACCGGCGCCATGGCGATCCCTAAGACAACTTATCTCCTCTCTCACAATGATAGCGCCTGTCAAAATAACTGCCAAGATACATAGCCAGCCAGGAACTGGTTAACTCCTGCCTTGTCCAATCAACAGGCCTGCAGCCGGGGTCTCTGTCCTTCCCCACCTTGGAGGTCTCTCTTGGACCCAAGTTCCACAAGCACATTATCTCTGTCTCATTGCTCGCTATCTCAAATGGGTTGAGTTCAACTAAGCTTTAATGGAAGGAGCGATAGAAAACCGTCACTGCATTACATTTACATCAAAGTTACTCTCGAGTTAATGTCACAAATATGTAGTGAATATTGGACTTAAAGTCGTGCGTGAAAACGTAATAAATTATTCACAACAAATGTTAAAGACACTCAATAGTCTCCCTCCCTGTTTTAAATGCGGTTTGTTGTTTTATTCAATTTATAAAGACAAATAAAATAAATAAGTCACAGCGTTCTTATGACACTGCTTTAATGTGAATTATTTATCACTGTTCTTTATACCTAATAACAGGTCCTCTTTTGGTTGACCTCTGTCTCTGGGACCATTTATTGTGAACTGTCGCCACCTAGCGGTATACTAGCTCCAGTGGTGGTCAAGAGGTGACAAAGTCAAGTGTACTGTTCTGATTGGGCTCAAGATGGTTTAAGAAACCATTTAAAGGACCAGTGTGTATGATTCAGTGACTTCTAGCAGTGAAGCTGCAGATTGCACATTGACTACAGCTCAGCCTTCCAAGTGTGAAGCTACGGTGAAACTATGGTGGATGGGAAACACGCGAAAACCACAAAAGGCCCTATCTAGAGCCGGTGTTCGGTTTGGTGTTTCTGGGCTACTGTGGAAACATGGCGGTTCAACATGGTAGACACTGTGGAAGAGGACCTGCTCCCTCTGTACATAAAAACGCTTAATTCTAAGTTAACAAAAAACACACTTTTATTTTCCAAAACATACATTTTATTATATTACATTTCTGCCAATGGATCTTCCCAAACACTGGTCCTTTAAATGTTACAGAATAATTTTTCAGGCGTTAATCTGCCATTTTTACATGAATTACAGTATAATTTTTGCTCTGACCATAAAAACATGATTCAAATGACACTGTAGGCCCTAAATATAATCACAATTCTATTGGTGACAAGTAGTTTAAGAACACCCAATTCATCCCAGCTCTTTAGTCATTGAACAATTAGCAGAGGCAAATCAAAAACCAAAAGTCGAATTTTTAAGAGAAGTAAATAAAGATATTTTTTTGTTTTGAATGTGGGTCAAGGAATCAGTAGGCCTTCCTACAATAGGTCAACGTGACATCTGCTTTTGTGTAAACTTAAATTTCTAAACGAGGCACATTTTAGGCTTTTATTATTTTGCTAAAAACTAAAACATCTACATCTACTACAGTATTAAACTGTAACAGTATTAAAATACAAAACCGTGGATATACCCATTTACTGTAATGACTGCAAAATCATTGTTTGTTTTTTTTTACTTCCAGTCATTTATTGCACCTAAATGTACAGATCAGTTTATTCAGTTATAACTGTATCAAGGGTTGATGGGATTTTGATTGAGTGAAAAAAAAAAGAAAACGTAGTTCCCTGACCGGGAATCGAACCCGGGCCGCGGCGGTGAGAGCGCCGAATCCTAACCACTAGACCACCAGGGAAGGCGATAACGCAACAGTGATCCACTGTAATTCAACATCTACAACGGATGCGTTGTTGAATATTTATGACTACTACCTTTGCTTATGGTCGGTTGCCTTACGTTACACTGTGCGGTCCCGATATCGACCGACAATCAAATCTTCAGCCTGCCTCACATTTGCTACCTTACACTAACATTACCTGTGGATTACCCAGCGAGCTCATAACGAAGCTGAGCCAGTGGCGTGCTCTTGTGTGTTTCTACGGCGCATGTGACACCAGAGGGCGTAACGGGAGTGAAGGGAGGCTTCATTTTGATTTTAAGCTGTTTGAGGATGCACGCAAGGTATGTGGGCAATGTTAGCTAACCTGTTTTTGTGCCAGATTTTAAGGGTTTAATTGGCTCGTTGCACATGAGTGTTATCCAGTCATTGTTAGGATAGAGTACACTAACGGGAAGACCTTATTTTAAAAGAACGAGCTAGGCGGCTCGACCGAATAAACATATCCTTAACATCTCCACCAGGTTGCTATTGTCCTGTAAACAAAGTGGCTAGCTAGCACAGTTAGCATCAGCTGTTAGGTGTGCTCCTGTGAGGCTGGACCTCGCTCGCTGCCTGTGTTTGCTTAAACCTGTCGCTTGCACAGACGGGTTTAAAGATAGCGTTTAACATGTTGTGTTAGTGCTGCTCCTTAAGAGGCTGGTCCGGTTCATAGAGGGATCCCCAAAGCAGGCTGCGAGAAACACTGAAAATTTAGCTAGGTGGGGGTAACGTTGCTTCAAATTGAGCCCCCCCCCCCGTGAGTAGCCATTTACCTGTTACATAACACTTTAAGGCTACACGTGGATTACCTCCAGTTAAACCCTGATATCTGTTCTTTAGGGTGTGTGCATGCCTGTAATCAATTGTTTCGTTTTCGGTTAACCCTGTGATGTCCCAGCTTGCTGTTAGTGTAGCCATGATGGTATGAGTGTTTACATCAACTGGATTCTGCTAATAATAGACACACTGTTGTGATGGAGCATAATTACGTAATAAAATACATGTTTTTACTGAAGCGAAAAGTAGCAGATGTGTCTTTCCTCTACAGCAGAGGGATGCATTTTCCAGCCTGTTGGTCAGCTGAGTGGCCTGGCATGCTTATTATAGGATGCTTTCATCGCCCTCCACTTAGGCTGATGAGGCTTCACCATCAGTTATTGGGGCTTTTGCATTGTAGTGGGTGTTGTTGAGTGAGGAGGCACCCTCGGTGAGCCTGCTGCTAATCCCCTGCTTATTTCCTCTACAGGACAAGAAAGAAGCGTGAGAGCACAGTGTGAGAGGTGATCTTCCCAAAGCTGTGTCTGCTGGATTGGACACACTGAGTGGGTGTGTGAGGGTGGATGTTTGTATGGATGAGCTTGACTGCATGCAGACTTAGGACCCTGGCCTGATGGAGAAGAGAGACAGGAAGCCGGGATATTTTGCAAGGTAAGGGAATCCGTGTGTGTTTGAATTAGTGTCATTTGTACTTAATGTAGGTATTTTTCCTGCAGCAAGATGTAACTCCAGCATTTGGCTCATTAATCTGAATTTTTTTGGTGCTTAAGACAAATTGCTTTCATCCTAGGGCGGTGCATTGAATTGGGAATTACCTCATGAATGACTACAGATATTTTGGTTTGCATTCATGGTGATTTTCTTTCTTTTTAAGCTGTGAAGGTTTAGTTAAGTCAGTTTTATTTATAAATCCCAGAGATCACAAGAAAGGCTTTACAATCTGCTCTTTCTTTAGACCCTCGACTAGGGTAAAGAAAAACCTCAGCGAGAAAAATATTCCAGGATGGACAGGCAAGCATTAGATGTCATATATGCAGAGTACAAAGAATAGCAATAGTAAAATGTCAATATGTAGAAACAGAATGACACTACTACTATGACACACTACTACTTTTTGTGCAAATTTATGCACAAAAATGTTGTCATGCTATTTTTTTTTATTGACATTGTGAGTCATGATACCCAAGTTATGTCTACATTAATGTCCCGGCGCCGTTAACTATAAAGCTGGCTAAAATGACCAGTTATCAGACATTACCATGCAGCTTAATGGGCGAGTTTCCTTACCCTGATATTGATATTGAAGGAAGTTTTTTGTGATATTTATATCAGTCAGCCCAGGTATCACATGCTGGAGTGTCAAGTCCAAAATCTTTTTATAAACCCGTTCTCCTTAGTTCTTGTTAAAAGGGACACTGTGGCTTTTCCATTGTGCTGCATGGTCATCTGTACCATGACATTCTTCTGTCAAGGTGCATTAACTAATTATTTATTCCCACCTCTTTTTTTTAAATCATGGATCGGCACTGTTAAGTCACCTGTCTCTGAGCTGCACCCAGCCGATGCAGCCTCATATAATCTGAGTCATGCGTCAGAGTTCTAGCAAAGAATTGACCCACTGGGATTGTGTCGACTTTCAATATTGGATTTTGGCAGCATTGTGAAACACGATAGCAGGAAGTGTGTGGAAAGAGGCTTGTCACAGCTACGGTGCATAGACTGATCAGCCCTTTTCTCTCTGACGTCCGCACAGATGAGAAGTGCCGTAGAACGTGTTCATTTTGGCGAGCGGAGTGAATCATGTAAGTGGATGAACATGATTAAGGGGTGTTGGTAAAGTTGCTTGAATGTGTCTAAAAAAGCTATGAGCCTGGCCTTTTCTAGATAAACAATATATGAACGAGAAACATAACTTGTTTGTCTCGTTTGTGACTAAAAAGAAGAAGAGCAGTGGTAGAGCAGTGAAATGTAACTGAAACCAGATAAATAAGTTGATTTATGGATAAGCAGCACTCACGTGATGACTGTGCTGTCAATATCAAAGTTGTTGAGTGCCTACTTGTGATGAATGTTGTCATATAATGCAGTGTAGCCTAATGGGCTTTATTCTTTCTTATTATGTCTCAAGTTACTTTCAGGCTGTGCTGACAGTCTGCTACAAACCTGCAGTTTGTCCTGCGTTTTCATGATTTAATCGGCTCATTTTGGAAATGTTACATTACAAAGGGACATTGTTTTGTAATGGTGCTGCACTTCAGTCGCTCTCTCATTATTAGGTGGGCAGTACATGAAATAGCAATGGGATGCGTGCTTTGGGCTGAGTTAGTTTTCCTGCAGGAGGAGTGTGAAAACCTGCGGGAGTTAGCAGCAAAACAACAGTGGAAAGCTGCAAAATTAATAGACTCCTGCAGGCCTCTACTACTGTGGAGACAAACAGCCATATTGTACACAGAGACTGAACATGTCAGGAAGGAAAATCAGCCTTATCCTACAAACACAGCTTCTGCTATAACATGTAGCTCTCCTGGTAGTTGCACCATATGCTGCCTCGCTTCCTGGCAAATAAAGCAAAGGTCACTGTGAATACACACGTCCCCAAAAAAAAGAATTAACCCGTCATAGACTTTCAGTTTTATTGTTTTACAACAGTGAAACCAAGTACATGTTGTTTTTTTACATCGAAGAAGATAAAACATAACTCCCTAATGTCTAAAGTTAATAGAATATATCAGCAAACTGATTTAAATCTGGTAGAAAACACACAAATTGCAAATATTTACTGACTTAATGTGACATGTGACAGTATGTTTCTAGAAAATGCATTAAATTGAGATCATACAAAGGTGTGATAAGCACTTTTGGGTTCAATATCTGGAAGATGCTGGTTCATCATTTTCCTGGAAAAACTACCTTTTGAAGAAGAAAGCAATACTCAAAAGATTACTGTACGTTCAAAGGCACTGAATATACATTAAGTAAGATTAGATTAAAAACTGGACAGATTATACATTTGCCACCAAGAGGCTCATGGCAACTGTGAAGGAGCTGCAGAGCACCATGACTCAGATAGAGTAAGATTAAGTAATTTGCAGTTGTAGTAGTTGCAGTAATTTTGTAGTTGCCTTGGTGATTTCACTAGTCGCAGCTTCATTGCTGTTGAGCAAACTCACACAACACGCTGGCTGGTTTTTGTCAGAAGATATGTGGGAGACTGCGAATCAAAGTGGGTAAAGGTTCTATTGTCCAATCTGCTAGAGAGCTGTGGTAGGAGAATATTTATTTTCCATCAAAACAACAGCAAACATGAAGTCAAAGTAAAACAGCAGTGGCTTAAATACACTAATATTAATGTTGTGGAGTGCCCCGGTTTATTCTTTACTGGGATCCCTATTAGATGTTGCTGTGGCTACATATTCAAATAAAATACATATAGTCAACAGGGTTTGCACTTACGCTTCATACAGTAAACTATAAAGTTACAACATAAACATTGCATCCAATTGCAAAAAATAATCAAAGAAAGCCTGTTTACTTATTTACTTTTTCAGTTCCAAGTCTAGATGTCAATACAATTGGCATCAAGCAGCTTGAGCAGTTTTGCATCAGCAAAAAAGCTCCATAGAAACTGAAGGTGGCTGGTGTCTTGAGAGATGTGAATGTTGTGTATTTGTACATACTTAAAATGCATTTGTACAGATTTGTTCTATTTAACAGTAATTATATACATTTAATTCAAAGGGAGGATTGTAAAAAGTACATAAATACAACACTAAAATCATCCTGTTGGCCCCATTATGGCCTCCCACTGTTGTTGTAGATACAGTATTTGCTATTGTGCTGGAAATGGATACTCTAGTTACAAACTGAAGGTTAGAGAGGAGAGAAGACGGGGGGCAGTAAGATGAAGGGTAGAGAGTGATTGAGATACTCTGAAAAATGGCCCGAGTAAAACAGACGGTGCTGTTAAGAATGTGTCTGCAGATTCTTGAGTTCACTACCAGATGTGTGCTGCAGCACTTAAAGTGGGAGAGTGACCCGAGGCTGTGGGAGAGGCCTGAACACCGTCTGTCTGCAGCCTTATCGACCGACTCTTGCCTTTCCATTAAGGCACTTGAACACTTAAAAACATTTGTCTTTTCGTTTTTCCTCTATTCTTCCTTTGCTCAGCTGGCTGTGCAGGAACCCCCCCCCCATCAATCAAAGCTTATGATAAATCAATCTTTTCTTACTCATATCCATGGTTTCAGTGGGGCTCACGGTGTGTGCATTATCCGTAAAATGCACCAGTAACCCGTGGTTTCACTGCACTGCAGTGTCCCCCCTTAACAACCCTAACAGGGTCTGAAGATGCCGTTACATAACTCCCCCGCCTATCAATGATTAAACAGGGGCAACGGACTGTCTGAGAGGAAAATACAGCTGGCGCAGCAAAGTAAAGAGAGAAAAAAAAGTTCTCAGTCAATGTGATAACTTTGAGCACAATAGTAGCACTTGGACAGAAGGCTAGCCGTCATAGAATTATACAATTGGATGGTTTATATCAGACAAGGAGCTCGCTGATGTTTTAATACTTTAATACTTATTAGGGCTGCACAATTAATAGAAATATTATTATATGGCCGTGTGCAATATGCAAATCGCAGAAGCTGCAGTTTTTTAATGAAGGTAAAATGTTTGGAAACAGTATTATAATGAAGTACTTTAGTTCTGAAGAGAAATCCTGGCCTACAAATCCTGCTCCCCAGATTTAAGAAAACATTTGTCTGCTACAGACACCAAAAAATGTGACATGTTTATGATTTTAACCGTTATGATAAAAATAAATCATTACTTTCAATGTAGAACTAAAATGTAATGTCAGTTTTTGTGCCATATGTCATAATAGGCCATTCTGAAGGAGGAACATTTTGTTAAATGCTTCATTACATCCTGTGGGAGTCAGCTGCAACACTGTTAAAAATTACAAGTTGATATTTTATTATGAAAGGGTCATGAGCTGTAACATTGAAATGGTTCATGCCTGTGCACATGTTTGTACAGACTGATCACATTCCCAACCTGAAAGAGTTGTCATGGCATAAATTATAACATAAGTGATCAAACAGCTATCTTTCTTTATTTGACTTAACAAGCAGATGTGAATATATCCGTCTCCTCTGTCTTCTCATCAGGTTGAAGAGGCGGAGGCAGCTCAAGCAGAGCCAATCGGAGAAGAGTGTGAATGAGCAGAATCCAGCAATCATCTCCTGTCCAGACGTCCCAAATGACGGCAACCCCAACAAGAAGATAGACCTACAGATAATAACAGCAAAGCCACCTGCAGGCTCAGGTAAGACCTGCATCAAAAACTCACATGTGTTGGAACATGCCATGAAGCTTCTACTTACCTCCAGATACCCTTAAATAGTATTAAAGAATAGCCTTATTCATAGATACATAGAGGGCTCTGCTATATCTTGGTTACAGTGACTACTGTGCTTGGGGTACTTCCAGTGCTAGTACTATTTGTTAGTAACCTGATTTTATTTGTGTGTAAAACTTATGGCACAACATTGTCTGAATGCAGTACTCTCCCATCTACTTTAGCTTTGTGACGATCCCTGTGTAAAGCCCATGTGAATTATATGAATTATAATTAAACTAGAAATAGTCTAGTCATAGTCCACATTTTTGGTAGTTACAGTTACCTTTAGTGCAACAGCGCCATTCAAAGTGGGTTAACTGTCTAATTAGAAAGAAAACATATGCTGGGCAAAACCATCCCCACTGTTACAGGGATATTCAGGCTTTTGTTGTCTTAACAAAATTGGGGTTTCCTGTGTTTAGACAAGAAATATGTCAACTTAGTGGTATTACTATCTCTGTTCATATTGTCCTGTGTGTTTGCAGCAGTCAGTCCTCAGCAGTTTTAAACAGGAAGTTGCATAACCGTTATCCTGTTTTACAGTTGATGATGGCATTTAAGTCTCTGTATTCACAAAGTTTGTGACACAATGAGTATGATTCCCTACATTTATCTTTAAAAATTCATAAGATACTAGCATCTTTTCTAATTTGAGGGTTAGTATTTTGTCAAACATATGAAAAAAAGGCAGAAATAGGCCAATAATGATAATTTGATGTCAGATGCCAGATTGTATCATCAGGCTATTGAACTGAGTGTGTACACTGAGGATGACTAACATAAATTATTTCAGTGTCAGTGTAAGCTAATTATCAATGAACCTAACCTAACCTAGAAAAACAAATACATATTAAGAGTGATCAATCAGAGCTTTCAAATTAGTTTTCTGCACTTTGTTTTCATTGTATGCTCCATCATGAGCATTAAGTATCCTGCTATCACGTGTTGCATAAATCATCCCCAGCTCCTTCATGTTTACAGTGATAATAGACTCTTGTCATGCATGCAGTAGGTCATAGAGCTGTTTAAAATAATTGTAATAAGACCACAACATTGTTACCTGCAGCCCATCAAATCAAAAATGATGTTCTGCTGTGTAACATACAACCAAACCGTAACTCTTTAGCGTATAAGCATATATTGTCTTGTCTAATTTTATATGCGTATGAATTAGTGACCGTGTTCATAAACGTGACAGCGGTCTTGTCTTTGATGCTCAGTACAGTAAGGAGCAGACGCAGCGGGAGTCTGGCTGTCTAATGCTTAGTCATGCCCTCAGTTTCCATGGAGGAGGCAGCAGTGTAATTATGCAGTCAGGGAGTGGTACGCTATTAGATCCTGTGTTCTTGGCAAGAAGAAAGTGCTGACTGTGGACCTTGTCTACTACAAGGGTCAGATTGTCTGTGTGTGTTTTTATGATAACTGCTTCAGCATGTATGGGACAGTGTTTTAAGGCTGGATGACGACAGGGGACAAACAAGCAGGGGTACTGTTTCAAAATGCAGTTAACCACAGGATAAGGTCATCTCTGTTGGAGTACTTCTTAGTATTTCTTTTTTCTCACAAGAATAATTGTGTTTTTTTTTTTTTTTTGCCATAATCACAAAACCTAACCCTTTTCTCATTTTCTGTTTCTCTTGTAGATGATGGCTGTAAAAGTAACAATCAGGCAAAGAGGGAGAAGAGGAGGCCACCTGGGACAGTGGAGTTCAGTGTGAGTAAAACTACAGCAATAACACATTTAAATAACACACTGGCTTATTAGGAGAAAGGTTGTAGTTTGACCTGTGCTCCTTTTTCAGAGACTTATTTCTTCCCCATGTTACAGGTGGGACCTAATGACTCCCTCAACAGCATCGCACTCAAGTTCAACATCACCCCAAACAAACTGGTCCAGCTGAACAAGCTCTTCTCTCGCAGCGTCTACCCCGGTCAGGTGAGAACCGCGGCAGTAACCGCCACTTCAGCTCCCTCATTATTCTTCAGACTGGCTCACCATTGGCTGTCTATCATCGTTCTTACAGAAGCTGTTTGTCCCCGACGTGAGCCAGGCAGAAACTGACCATAAGTCTCAGAGTGCATCCAATCCCTCCTGCACCAATGGCTTAACAGAGAACGCATCACATGTAAGTATGAAAGTATTCATTATGTTGCAGACAGGAGACATTTAGGGACATGTTTGTTAAAAATGTTCCTGTATGAATCTTGACTATGAAACATCAAAAAAAGGCAAAAATTACACATAAATCTACCTTTGATCGTAGTGTTTGTGTTATATAAATTATATTTGAAATAAGGGTATGTTACAAACACCAGATACTTAAATAGTAAAAATTTGCCCTTAATTAGATAATATAACAGGAGACAGTCTTTTTTCTGTGTTTTCAGACTTCAAAGTTGTCCGTCTACATCGGCTCTAACTGTGAGACTATTATGTTTAGGTAAAACTGTGGCGCTGATGCTACAAAAAAATGTCTTATTCTCTCATATTTCAAATTCTGCTATCCTCCATGATGGCTGTCAAATTGAATCCATGGTATGAGTAAGCAGTTTTTAATAATAAGTGCACAAACAATGTAGACTGAATATTTTGCAGTGGAAGGTAATTTAATCTACCATCATTTGGCAGTGAAGTGAAGAAGTTACTTTTGGACACAAAAAAACAACAAATTAAAGGTTAATGAGAACTGAAAGCACATGATTGATTGATTTCTATTCTTCAGAACAAGCCATTCTAAATACAAGCATAACATTCAGGTCTCTGTCTTTTTAACTTCCTGCAGGATGGCATGTCAAACTGCATGTCAGCAAAATCCCTCCGACGTGAGCTCTCCCCAAACTCTGAGGACGAGAGCCCAGCGACAGTTAAATTCATCAAGATGAGCTGCAAATATTTCACTGATGGCATGGTAAGAAGTCGTGAAAACATGATAATGCCGGATAATAACTTAACAACAATTTCTTATGTGTGCCTCTTATGTGGTGGCTCACCTGGTAGATTTGGGGCCGCTTGTACCAAGACTAGACCTAGTTCAAATGCATGTACCCCTGTTGTATTTAGTTTGTGACGTTGTTGTCCCCCCCACCACCACCACCACCACCACTGCTTTGTCTCTGTGTGTTATGTTAATGCTGCAGGGAGTGGTGGGAGGCGTGCTGATCGTAACACCCAACAACATCATGTTTGACCCCCACAAGTCAGACCCCCTGGTGATCGAGCACGGCTGCGAGGAGTACGGCCTGATCTGCCCCATGGAGGAGGTCGTCTCCGTGGCGCTGTATGACGACGTGTCGCGCATGAAGCTCAAAGATGCTCTGCCTTCGTAAGAGCTCCTTACCGTCTCACTCTCCCTCGTTTCCTTCTTTTCGTAACCGTTCCTTTTCCAGTCCTCCTTTCTTGTTCCTCCTTCCAGTTTCTATTTGTCTTATTCTTGTAAAAAAGGAAACCGTTTGTGTAAAGCCTTTTAGATTTCCAGGACTTTCCCATTTGCCTCGTTTCCACATCCTGTTTTTTTGTCACATATTTGTTTCTACTCGATCTTGTTGTCTTGTTTCTTAGTTAAAAAGCTTTCAGATTCAGATAGTTTTGTAATTTTCCATTAAAATCTTTTGATTAGTTCATCATTAATATTTCTATTTTTGATTAATTTGCTGTTTCACATTCCATGTGTTATTTTGTTTTGTGTTTCATTCTGGTCATTTATAATTTCTGTTGGACCTTTTTCTTTTTTTGTTTTTCCCTTTTCATTTTCATACTTGGTTTGCGGTGCGGTTTGTGTGATGCCCCGTGACCCCACAGAGACCTACCCGAGGATTTGTGTCCTGTGTACAGGCCCGGCGAGTGGGAGCAACTGCCATCAGAACAGGATCTAAACCCCTTCAGCCGCTATGAAGCTCTCGATCCGAAGCGACCAATCGTCTTGGATGACATCGAATCAACCCTCTCAGAAACTGGTAACGTCCTGTCATACAGCGTCAACGGGTTGTAAAACGTACTGTATTGAGTCTAAGCTCCAGAGTGATCCTCTTCTTAATCTTCTTTTCATCTGATACTATCCACAACCAGCTAAAAGAACTGTTTTTTGGGACGTTTTTATGTGTCTGTTTAATGAATGAAAATGACTTGTTTTTAAATTCAGCTTTGTGAAATATTTAATTTACTTCTCTATCGTCATTGTGCATTCAAATTTAACTTGGCATATGTTAAAATTTCACTGACAATTGAAATAAAAGTACTTGATTAGTCATTAGTCTATCGACAGTAAATTAATCTTCATTGTTTATGTCAAAATGCTAAAAATTCCAGCTTCTGTGAATATTTTTTGATTAGGTATTTTTTGCTATTTTGTGTCATTTGTAGACCAAAAAACCTGCAGGTTGATTGATAATGAAAATGTCTTTATGTTAAACATAAAAACTGTCCTATCTTCTTAATACCAGCGAGCACAGAGGGCGAGCAGACAGAGAAGTCTCCATCAGACGAAGGATTCACAGAGTTGGAGCCTACTGTCAACAGGAGCACTGAAGAGGCCGAGGCCACGTCCTCCAAAACAACCAACGTTCTCAGCAGGGACCAAAAGGAACTAGGACCAAGCTGCCCAGGCCGGGGAGACATCCAGGAGAAGTCGATGCTTAGTCAAACTAAAGGGAAGCTGGATGATGAAGAGGATGAGGGCGTAGCTCAGAACAGCTCCATCGAGGATGGAGAGTTGATACAATCGTCCTCAGAGACTGAAAAACAGGATGATAAACCTTCAAGCCAAGAGGTAACTGAAACCAAAGAAAAAAAACCTAAAGGGACCGAAGAGCTGCTAAATGGTGCACATGATAAAATAATCAGCGCACCAGTGGACCAAAACAGGAAGCTGAGTCTGAAGGAGGCTTCGGAGGTTTGTGGAAACTCTGGTCCGAAGAGACAAAGCCCAGACAGACCAGCATGTGGGGCTGAACTCAGTGAAGAAGAGAGACGGAAGAAAAGCTATGAGGCAGAAGTGAAGTTGTGGCTGCTGGAGAGGATGCAGGCTCCAATAGAAGGTAGGAATCATAAACGAGATATTAAACCCATGGATAGATTTGTCATTTGTGACTGGATATTAACCAAACGCTCTTGTTCTCTCTTATTTGAATCTTGGCAGACATGCTTTTCTCATCAGAGGAGAAGAGTAAAAACCCACCTATGTTCCTGTGCTTCAAAGTGGGAAAGCCAATGAGGAAGTCCTTTGCCTCTGGGATGACCTCTAGTCCTGCCCACTCATTTGGGGGCCGGGGTAAACAGCCAGAGTACTGGTTCGCTGTGCCACAAGAAAGGTGACTGGATGACTAGCACTTACATTAATTAACAAAATACTCCCGCAGTACATTTTCATGCTGGTTTGAAAAGGAAAATCCATGTGGGAGCTGGTCTTAAACTCCAGTGTGCGTGTAAACAAGCTATGTGCTTTTAACCAGAATATTGTGTGTGTGTGTGTGTGTGTGTGTGTGTGTGTGTGTGTGTGTGTGTGTGTGTGTGTGTGTGTGTGTCTGTGTGTGTGTCTGTGTGTGTGTGTGTGTGTGTGTCTGTGTGTGTGTCTGTGTCTGTGTCTGTGTCTGTGTCTGTGTGTGTGTGTGTGTTCCAGGGTGGACCATCTGTACGCATTTTTCGTCCAGTGGTCTCCAGATGTGTACGGGAAGGAGGCTCGAGAGCAGGGGTTTGTTGTGGTTGAGAAAGATGAGCTAGACATGATAGACAACTTCTTCAGTGACCCTGCATCTTGCAGCTGGGAGGTGAGCTCAGTAGAAAGGCATGTAGTCCATTCGCTTGCCTCTGTTTGCATCACAGAGTCAACACTGTGTTAGCTGGTATTTCTAATACGGTCATAAACAAGCTCATTTTGAGAACTTTGACATTTTGAAATGAGCTTCATTAGCGACTGATGCCCTGTTTCGCAGAGGCAGTGAAGACTTAGTGTCATTGATTTCTCTTTGACTTGCTCATGTGTTTGTTTTGCTCCAAGATCATCACCATTGATGAGGCTAAGCGTAGGCAGAGTTTCGGCAGCTGTGACGGAGACTCTGTGGATGCACTGCCAATACTCAATGATACCAGTGATCTGATGCAGGACACGCACATCGAGAAGGTACGTGCAGCTTTATGTGTTTGCTAACCAATAAAGCAACTATAAAGAGTAAATTAAAAAAAGATTCAAATTTGAAAAGCCCCATAATCGGATTATCTGTTTGCCCTCCAGCTCGCCTGTCGCCTGCCAGCACGTGTGCAGGGTTACCCCTGGAGACTGGCTTACAGCACTGTGAAACATGGGACCAGCCTGAAGACTCTGTACAGGAGCTTGGCAGACGTGGACAGTCCGGTGCTGCTGGTTGTCAAAGACATGGATAACCAGGTCCGTACTGTATGTAAATGACTCAGAGCTGATAATACAGCAGCTGGTGTTTATGGACTCAATACAGTTTCTTATTATTTTTTTCTTACTATTAAAAACTAAATTACTACACAGAAACTACACAGAATGATGTTTTACTTCCTGATTTGATTTTAAGTGCAAAAATATACAGTTCTTTTTAAAGAACACAAATTGTATGTATTTATGTAGTTTTGCTCTTTGTACAGGTTTTTTACATTATCCTGCTGTGTTATCGTCACTGTGTTAGTAGAGTAAATTGTAAATTGTGCAGTGTGGGTGTTACAAGGGGATTAAATTGAATTGTATCCCCTTATTAAAAACCAGGAACTGCCCACTATATTCAAACAAACACAAATTGAATCCAGGAAGTGCTTCTATCCAAACCTTTTTTTTATGTGTGTTGCTGTCACACACACACACACACACACACACACACACACACACACACACACACACACACACACACACACACAGGGTTTTTAGGTTTGTTGTGTTTTAAGAGGTTGATCAGTTATGGCTCTCGACTTTGGCGACTCCTTGTGGCGATATAAAAAAATACACTGATGAAAAAACGTATGCTATCAGATTAATTTCAGAGTTCTTGTAATTATAAACATTCACATGGAGGTTTTAACTCCTAGTTTATGATTATTTGTTGCAAGTTAATAATTTTCTCATCCTTAAATTGACTCTTTTGACAGATATTTGGGGCGTTCTCGACTCATCCCTTCAGAGTGAGTGAACACTGCTATGGCACGGGAGAGACATTCCTGTACAGCTTCTGTCCTGAGATCAAGGTTTGTACTAACTTAGTTTACTCAAGTCAATTTTAATTATGTAGCCCAATATCACAAATCACAGTTTTCCTCAAGGGGCTTTACAATCTGTGCAGCATATGACACCCTCTATCCTTAGACGCTTGATTCTGATAAAGGAAAAACTCAGAATACGGAATAGATCAACAAAAATAACGATATATGCAGATCACTTATCACTTACGATTAGCTTTATTCCTCAAATGGCTATATCAGACATTGTTTGCTGTTTGTTTTCAGGTGTTCCGCTGGACGGGGGAGAATTCTTACTTTGTGAAGGGCAATACGGATTCTCTGCAGATGGGAGGAGGAGGGTAAGTAGATCTACCAGCAACACTGCAAGTTAATAGCTTGTTTAATCAGTTATTTTGTGCCCAAGCACAGCAAATTACAGCAAATTACATCAAACGGTAACACTTCCTATCGAGGTACACATATTCACTATTAACTAGTTGCTTATTAGCATGCATGTTAGTAGCATATTAGCTCTTTATTAGTCATTATATAGAACTTATTAATCCTTTATTTTTTACCTCCTAATTATTGCTTATTGATAGAGAACAAGTAAGTTGTTGTACATGAATTATGATCTTAATTCACTTTGCTCAATATGTACCTTTTTATTATAAGGAAAAGTCATTCTCCTTTAATATCACTACATATGGCGTGTTTTCATGTAACAAAACACTACTGTTAATAGTGTCCAAATAACTCTAAATTGAGTCTTTTTAACTCAGAATTTGTTTCCCATTCTAAAGTGAGGTATTTCTCATAACTAAGCAAGACTTAAAGTTAAACTGGGATCATAAAAAACTTGTAAAAGATTTAAATTCAGTTGTATACAAGTTTTATAGTTCAAAGTCCTGTGACTTACTTACATTAGTAATGAGCAAAACCTCACTGTAAAATGAATGGGTAACATATTCTGAGTTAAACTTAATCACTTAATTAGTACTTAATAGGGTCCAGATAACTCTAAATTAACACTCCTTGTGTAGGAGTCACCTCCCCTCCTGTCTGTCTTGAGCTGTCACTATCAACTGGGGGCAGTGAAGGCCCAAAAGGAAAGAAGAGAGAGAGAGAAAAGAGAGAGAATGACTATTCATATCACATGATGATCATATATCATCATGTACAGCAACTGCCTTACTTACTATTAATAAGCAATAATTAGAGTTGTTGAGGGAAAAATCTGATATAGTATTAGTAGAATATGGTCATGCAGATTAATACATTAATAAGTGCTTTAAAATGACTAATAAAGAGACAAAATGCTACTAATATGTATTCTAATAAACAACTCGTTACAGGTTAATATGTGTACCTTTTTAATATAAAGTGTTTCTAAATGTTTTAACTCTTTGTCGCCCCTGCTCTGCAGTGGTCAGCTGGGTCTGTGGCTGGACGCTGAGCTGTACCGAGGCACCACCACCAAATGCGCCACCTTCAACAACCAGCCACTCTCCGCCCAGCAGGACTTCAACATCCACAGCCTGGAGGTCTGGACCTTCGAGTAGCCTCACCTGCCTCCTAGCTACGTCTACATTCACTCTCTGCTCCTTCAATCACACCCCAAGTCTATTACGCACCACTTGGAGGTAAAACCTTGCTGCCCCGCAATGACACTAAATGTTCTGTGAGAGGAAATAGAAAGCAGCCTGTGCAGTTGTTACTGAAAACGGAACAGAAAGCCTCCTGCATCTCTCCTGAGAAAATGTTGTTGCTCTCCGTTCATTGGCTGCCTTAGACATCCGACAACGCCTCCAGCTTTCCCAGCATGCAGACTGCCTTACCACCATAAGCTTATGAGGAGAGAGAAGAGGAAGGCTGCTGACGTTACTGTTGCGGTTAATCCCCAAAAAGAACTGATTTTAGGTGTGTATGAAAGAAGCGTTCCCATATTGCTGTAGGTTACAGGATTATGAACTGAATGATCTTTTTTTAAATTTTTTTTTATGACGCAATGAATTTCAAACATGAAGGAAATGGAAATTGCCAGGGAGATTTTTGGATCCTCCGCCGTTCGATTATTGTTCACTGCGGGAAATATCTCTAATTGTTTACAACGGGAAGTGTTGCTCTTCCCCTGAAGGCCGTCTTGTTTTCTTATTTTGAGTTTTTAGATGAACTGAATGAGAATGTCCCATTTGCATTTCCTCACAACTACATTTTTTTTGTTTTCATTCCCCCTGTACAATTCAAAACTTAGTGGTTAAACCAGGAAACATTTGCAATGACCAAATATGTTCTATTTTAATTTCATATATTCATGTTCATATGAGCTCATCATATTTTATTAAATATTTGAGAATTTTTATTTTTACATGTTATTTTTACATTCGTTTTTTTTATTAATAATGCTCAGTTGTTTTTTTTTTAATGGTTGTACTTTTATAGAAATGTTGTGTTAAATTCTCTGTTTCTGATTGGACCTTAACAAGCAGTAGAAATGTGCTGTCAGTATTGAATTCATATCGCACACAGACTATTTTAAAAAAAAATCTCTTTTATTTTAATTTGTGGTCGTTGTCGTTCAGAGTCACAGCCAGTAGAAGTTTTAATGTGATGTCACTTTGCACTACAGGATTAATTGACAGTTAATGCTGTGTCGTGGTTCTACGTAATTAAGCATTTCTTCAGTGTAAAATTGTTACTGAATGTTGTTTGATCACCACTGCAGGAGGGAAGCTTCCTGTGCGACCACAGGTCAGCTTCTGCTATACCTAAACATGGGGTGGATAAAGGGATTTTTTTTTTTTTCTGTTTTTGCACTCTGGTATGCCACTAACTTAAAAATTCAAATCTTAACTAACATGGAAAAGAAATGCTCCTTGATATCCTGTATATCTGACACAGGCTTTGTAGTGCATGAATATGCAATAACGTCTGACACCACTGTTATGATACCTGCCATACTATCCACTAATGCCAGTCCTCGCTTCATGTGAAAATGAGCTTTGTTGTCTTCAGCTGTTCAGTGTTTGTTAACTGTGAATGCTCCCTGAGTAATTATTTCTTGTGAATCCAAAACTGCTGTGGTCTGTATCTATCACTAAGGATCTATTTATTGTGTTGTTATGGCAACCACATTTAAACCTAAATAAATGTTAAATATATACATATATGATCGTGGGTCGTGTCGCTTGTGTCCAACTTGTTGATTTCCATTTAATGTCGAGATTATATAGACAAGCTTGTCACGGAAGAGTAATTCATTTTAATCGAGTTACGGTAAGAGACACCGGATAGGAAGGGTGGAAGTCGTCATCCCGGCAAAGATCGCTGATTGAGAAGATGAAGCACTCGGTAGATTAAAAGTGACTCACTTTCAGATCTACATTCATTTAAAAGAAAAAAGAGTAAAGCTGATTGTCTGAAGTGAGCAAAGAGGTTTCACTCAATCTCAAAGCTCACAGCTTTTTAGATTTCATTGTTTTCTGATTATTTTTTTTCTTATACTTTGCTCACGATCATATCTGCAGATGAAACCTGAAAAATCAGCTTGATTTTAGTATTTTAATTTAACTACAGTGGGAACAGAGGAGTCATCAGAGCACAGCATTTGGTTAAAGAACTTCAAGATGTGGAGGCTTCAACAATTCAATCAATGTCTGTTATGGATTAGATACATTTTAATTTTCTTTTAGACCTTAAATGTATACTCATTTTGAACTTGATGGTATTTTTACCTTATTCTGTGTTAATGGGAATAACATCCTAGTGGTACATTTATAGTACATACCGGTATCCAAGCCTGTGCATATTAGGGCATTTGTGTCTTAAATTTGGTAGGTAAGTGAAGACTCTGAAAAAATAATTGATGCTGTTATGTAAATATATATTCATTTAACAAGACCAAATTCCCCCCAAAAAGCATTTTTGTTTGTTTGTTTTTTTAAATATGATTTGTGTGAATTATACAATATCTCTATATCAGAAGAATCAGAATCAGAATCAGATTTACTTGCCAGGTAGGTTTTTATACATACGAGGAATAAATTACTTTTTAAAAATATGAATAAATAAAGATAAGAAAGACTGTACAGAAGATGGGAGTGCATTAATGTAATGGCTGGATATAAGAGTCATATTCTGACTGCTTGATGTGACAGTGAAGATCACAAACAATAATTAACTGAATGTTTTATTTTCCTTCTGTAAAAGCCGGCAAAAGTCTCCCATTTGACTGCCTTCGCGTCTCTATTTACAGGTTGTGGGCATTTAGAGCATTTAGAGGGGGAAAAAAAAAAACATTCAGTAATCCATCTTTGCAAACACAGACGATCTTTGACTCGCGTACAGCATCTGGTAATTTACCGTCAGAAGTTAAGGAAGGAGTAGCTTGTCGGAGAAGATGTCGGAAAAGAAAACAGGAGTTAAAGACTGTATTTTCTGTCAAATAGCCAACGATCAGGACAAAGAAACAGAAATCATTAAAAAGGTAAGATCCTTTAAAAACGAGCTTCATGCCTCATAACAGATACAGTAGATCACACCTTTGTATCGGCGGTGCTGGAGGGGAATCTACCTGTATGGAGGTCTGCTTTGACCTCTTATTGAACAGATTAACATAGAACTAGATAATGGTGGCACAGCATTCAACTTTATATGGAGCTGTTATTGTAGCAAAAACTGTTTATTATTTCCATTTACACATGCTGCATTCACTGACCATGTTTGTTTTAACAGTGTTTTCATCTCCATACCTGCACCCCCCCCTTCCAACAGAACAAGGAGCTGGTGTGTTTTAGAGACATTTACCCTGCTGCTCCTCACCATTACCTGGTTGTATCCATACAGCACATACACAGCTGCCACTCCCTGCACAGGGGACACACTGGTCTCGGTCAGTTATAGATAAAACCAGAAACAGAAGCACTATTTCTACTGAGCTGCTGCTGTTATTGCTACTATAATACAACTGCTTGTGCTACTGATACTACTACAGTACCTACAGCTACTTCTGCTAATACTCTTTCTGCCTATAACAGGATACTGCTGCAACTACCTCTGCAGCTACTACAACAGAACCACTGAAACTTAGAATACCACTGATCTACTTCTGGGTGACCACTATAACCTATAGCTAGGGTGACCAGGTGGCCCACTTTATGTGGGGCTGCACACCATTTTTCTCTATTGTCCCACGTCCCACATACTGAGACCATGTTCCACATTT
Organism: Dicentrarchus labrax; assembly: GCF_905237075.1. NCBI lineage: Eukaryota > Metazoa > Chordata > Actinopteri > Moronidae > Dicentrarchus > Dicentrarchus labrax. Next base: position 12,019,860 of record NW_026136708.1, on the reverse strand, counting down.
TGACTGGCTCTAGTTTTCAGAATTCAAATAACTGCAGGACAGATGCTTTTCTAAACGCTGGTTTTATCCGATGGTTGTGAAGAAAGCAGGGGATGTTATCGTCATGGCACTGGCAGATTTAGGCAAATATGATAGAAAGTACCACAAAGAAAAAGAAATGCAGCTACAGTGTTTGATTCCTCTTCTGGTAGCCGGTGAAAAGCGACTGTCCCAGACTGTCACATAATGCTCTAAGTGTGAAACTTTAACATTCTTTACTCAGTTTTGTAGTTGGGGAAAGTTGCATTCAAATAAAATATATCTGTATATTTTAAGTCCTTCACATGCTAAAGGCCTAACTCTAACCTGTCTGGTTTGTGCTACTGAATCAACCAGAGGGCAAAGCGTAGAGATGTAAGCTGAGGAGCAGAATGGAAATGTTTATTCTTTAAGTTAGACAGACGTTAAATAAAATATGTAGACTACCTCTCAGCATCAGTAATGTGTCACACATTGTCCCACACAAACGTATTCTTTGTTGCACATTTGGTTTGTTGGGATCTGGTCATCCTATCTATAGCAGTTCTGTTAGTTTAACTGCTTCAGTTTCTTATGGCAATATATATATATATATTATAAATATATATAAAAGCTACTCCATCCTTTCTATAAATTTAATCAGGTTTTTGCAGAGAAATAACTGAGTCATTTATCCAACAGTGAAACGGATGGCTGAGATGGGGAAAGCTGTCCTACATGAACAAGGGATCACTGATATGAATGACATAAGGTAAATGAAGACAGGTTGAAACCATTTTATCATCACTATCGAGTTAGTGCTGTTTACACAAATTCAGAAAATGTACTGCAGAATTATTTCCTGGGTGTAAATGTATGTATCTATTTATACAGAAAAGTATATTCCATACATTTAATCATCTTTTTCTATGTGTGTAGCCTAAAAGAACTGCCAACTTTATTTTTTTATACAACCTTTTGTATGTTATGATAAATACATTTCATTGATTCCTTGAAAGCAAATAAGTATATTTCCTAAAATGTCAAAACCTTTGCTTTAAATACTGAAAAACGTTAACTGTTTGAAATATATGATGCACCTTTAAGACTCAATCAATCAAAGGTTGTGGTTTGTCGAACGGTTTCATTCCTCTTCTGGTGGGTTTGGGTGTCCTGATCAGAGCATTGATTTGTTGTCTTCCTCAGGCTCGGGTTCCACCAACCTCCTTACACTTCAGTTGATCACCTCCACCTGCACGTGCTCGCCCCCAGCAGCCAAATCTCAAAGTACATGGAGTATAAGTTCCTTCCACAGACCTACCGATTTGTAACTGTGAGTGCTGAGAACTAGAAATTCCCTTTGCCACTTTCTTTATTCCTTACTTATTTGTTTTTTCTTTATTAATGATCTTATATGAAGAATATTACGGTTGTTGCAGTGTTATTGATGCTTGTGAAATTTGTATTTATTGTACTTGAGCTTTCAGAAGTCTACTATACTATACTATACTATACTATACTATACTGCTTTCCATGCCCTGATCTGAATGAAGGTTTTTATATTGGCAGGAAGAATGTCTACTGAAGAGTATAAAGAAAAAATCGTCTACAGGCTTTCCTTTAGAGAGATGTATATTGTCTTAGGAGCCAGCAGCTCCTAAACTGGACTTTTAGATTATTGCAGAGGAGCAACAAACATCTCAGAGGACTGTTTGAACCTGAATTAGCCACATGGAGGGGAAGCTTTTACAAGGGCACTCTAATTGTGCTGGTGTGATGTTTTACGAAGTTTGACCTCTACAGCAATGACAACCTTACAAACTGACACCTGAGATCACAACAACGAAAGAATCACTAAATGAGATAATGAAGCAGATAAATTAAATGTGAAATGTATTTTTATTTATTTATTTTTATTGAAAACAATGGATTGACTCAACTGAACACTGTGTTTCTGTGTATAACAGTTTGTTTTTATATTTCTTATTATTAAATTATTTTTATGCAGAATTTTGTGTGTATTTGTGTGTATAATTACAGCTTGTCCTTTTGTATCAATCTTGTTATCTGGCATTAAAGGTCCAGTGTGTAACATTTACGAGGATTGCAATCTAAATCACCATTATATGCCACTAAATCCTACACTTATTTGTTCATATATCCACAGTAATTATCAACCACTGAGCAGTGGTGGAAGAAGTACTCAGACCTTCTACTTATGTAAGAATTGCTGTACCACAGTGTAGAAATACTACTTACTTACTTGATTAAAAGTACAAAAGTACTCATATCAAACTTAACTTAAAGTTCCAAAAGTAAGTTAGTATTCATGCAGTATGGCCCATTTTACAAGAATGTTGTGTTTTTGAATTACAATTATTTATGTATTAATTACATTAACGTTGTACAGGCTGGTAAACGTGGGGCTAATTTAACTACTTTATATTCTTATATTCTTAGTCTTATCTTTATAACAATACATTTATTAGATTTTAATCTGAATCCCAGTTACCTGTTACTTAAATTTTAAATGGATGTCCTTAAACTCTTTGATGCTACAATTTACGCGGTTCCCGTGAACGCCGCAGCGGACGGGCTCGATGAGCTCTGTGAGCGGCTGGTTGTCCTGAGCACAGGCACGCCCCGGTGATTCAGAGCTCACATGTCAAATCAAGGGCATTATTGTGAGCGAAGACACAAAGTTAAAAACAACAATGGGGACTCCGGAGTCTTCCTCCAGTGAAGACTGTCCTTTCTGCCTGATAGCGAACAACCAGGCCGACACAGACATCCTGCTCACAGTAAGTAGCCTGCCAACTGTTCTCTCATGTTTAAGAAGTCCAACAGCCTGACTCTTCCTCTGTGTGTGTGTGTGTGTGTGTGTGTGTGTGTGTACAGGATGATGAGCTGGTTTGTTTTCGTGACATGAAGCCCGGTGCCACACATCATTACCTTGTTGTTACCAGGACGCACGTTGACAGCTGCAAGAGCCTCAGAGAGGACGACATACCTCTGGGTCTGTGGTCCCCAAACTTTTTTCCTTTTTTATCATTTATTAAAGTGATAACCCCTGATCAAATTATTTTCAAAACTGTACAATGAACCCAAATAGTGAACTTAATAACTGCAGGAAGTTTGTGTTAAATTAGTTATTTTAATTAATTTTGAGCAGATTATTTCCTGTTCAGGGAACTTTTTTATGCAATTCTCTGTCAGTAGTATATATTTTAAATAATTTTAAATACTTGTACAAACCTTATTCAAGCTTTATGTATCCTGGGGGAAATTACTGTGCAACAGTTTCAATACAAAGGTGGTAAAGTACTACAGGGTTAGAGTAAGAATAAGCGAACATAAAATAAAATAAAATAAAATAAAATAAAATAAAATAAAATAGGCTTCTTTTCTGACAAATTCAGTGTTTTCTTGATTATGACGCCTGGCCATAGTTCTTTTAGACAATTTACTTTTCTTCACAAAAGTGAACTAAACACTGAGATATAGGCCTACTGTGTATATATTTTAAAGTTTTCTAGCACCCCTTAAAATCAAGAAGGCCTTGCGTCCCCCTGTGGGGATCTCCACTAGCTGCTATAGATGAGGGACTTAAAGGAGGAATTTGATCAGTTTCACAGTTTGTTAGCACAGTGCTTTTGAATCTGGGGTCTGGGACCAACAACGAACGAAATGGGATTGAACGTTTGATCTTTGATTGACTATGAGGACTAAACATAAAAACGTGCTCAGAGGGGATTCCTTCAGACAAAATCAATTTGAGCGGATTTTGACCTAATGTGCATCTATAATGGGGTTCCTTGACATGAAAAAGTTTGGAAACCCTGTTTCAGTATCCGTGTCAGTTAAATAGAGAAAGATGAGTCAGCAGTCTTTGATTAATAACAGGAAAATGTCACATTGTTTGAGCATATGAGGACGGTTCAATCAGTATTGCTAAAGCTAGAAACTAAGTGCTTGGACCCATGTGAGTTTTAATTTCTGGTTCATACCAGTCCGCAAAGCCAGAACGTGTCATTATTTCTGTTGTGGTAACAACATAACATTAACATAAAGCCTTCACTGTGTCTGGAGAAGTCATGCTTATACATATCCCAGTGACATCAGGGACTGTCCTCTCTGATCTGAGTAGATCCTGGGGAGCAGGAATACCCTGCTACATGTAAATGTTACTAAAGTAAGATTTTGAATGCACTACTTCATCTGGGAACACTTTATTTGGATAGTCTGCCTACAGATAGTTTACAGAGTGTTTGTAACCTTTGCTTTGTCTGTAGATGTATAGATTATTATAGATTATTCATGAATATACTCTGACCAAGATGTGCCTAAACCTAACCAAACCTTTATTTGTGAAAGGGTTGAATTGTTCAATCTCTTCTCAGAAGCTGTTGAAATGTTACAAATACTCTCCAAACTATTTGCAGGCGGACTATCCACCACAGTCAGTATTATTGAAGATATGTAAATATGTTTTGAAACTGTTCTATGCTGTCCCTTATGAATGAGATGAGTAACACACTATCCTGTGGTAATGCTGTGTACTGCAGTGTAGTTTTTTAGGATGTATAACAGGACCATAATGATGTGACTTGTTTGTTTATAGTGGAGCGGATGGTAGAAATGGGAAGAAGTATACTGGAGAAGAATAAAGTCAGCGACCTTGATGACGTCAGGTAAATCAGTTTCCTGAGATGACGTCACTAGAGTTGTGACTCATTCCACTTTCAGTAAGTTAGATAGGACTGACTGATTCACAGGTCTTTTGGGTCTTTTCGATGATTTCTTTGCAAATCTTTGTGTTTTTCAATGAATCTGTGCAGGATGGGGTTTCATGTGCCTCCATTCTCATCTGTTCCCCACCTCCACCTCCACGCTCTGGCTCCAGCCAGTACGATGAGCTTTAAGTCGCAGCTTCACTACGGACCGCAGTCTCACTGGTTCATCACAGTGAGTGATCTTCATTTATCTATGGAGACTGGAGTGTGCCAACAAAATTGTATGTCTAATTTTAGCAGTATACCATTATTGATTTATTATTTATTATCCATTTAAAAAAAAACATGAATTGATGATTAGCCTTTGGAAAAATACTACTACTCATTTTTGTCTTTAAAGGTCCAGTGTGTAACATTTAGGAGGATCTGTTGGCAGAAACGGAATAAAACATTTTTATTTTCAGGTGATTATACACGTTATTGTGAATATTATGTTCCATTTCTGCCAATATACCTTCCTAAATGTTTCACACTGGACCTTTAAATTATGAATTTATTTAAACATTTGATTAAATGATTGACTGTTGCTGTCCACACACTTTTTATACACACAATTTAAAGCTGCACACTACCGCTATTGTGTGATATATTGATGCCTGTCAACATCATAAATGAGCTACATTTCTCTTCTGTCTGTCTTGTATGTCTGTTGTGTACACTGTACAAATGTTATCTATGCTTTAATGTATAAATGTAATAAAAGCCCTTAAATCACCGTTACACTGAACTACACTGTGTGAATACTGTATAAGTTCCTTGTTCTGCTCTGTTGCAGGTAGACAAAGTGCTTTCTCAGTTGAAGACTCGTGGCAAAGTCAAATGAAGCGATTCAAAGAGTCTGAAGGTGCAACAGTCTTCTTTTAAGTTGACACTGTTATTTGTTGTCATTTTGTCTCACCAAGTGCAATTTTAAACCAGTTTTTCATCAGACTTGACATTTTTCGTGTTAATGAGTTATGATCATGTGTAGTTCCTCCAATGCTGTTTGTTGATTCAGTTGTGAAGTAGAAAAAAAACACTCTTTTATGGTTGGAAGCCGCCTTTCCAAGAATGTTTTTCATCAAACATCCTATCAATGTGTAACTGAATCGTCGATGAGGAGAGATTGTGATCGTAGGATTGTGTTATGTATTCAAATACAAACCTTGAAGATTAACTTTGCATATATTGATAAAGTTTGACAATAATTGAATTGTTCCTTTTTACTGTATTAAGTCAGTATTTATCTGGAAGGACAATTATACTTTGCACATTCATGTTTATATGTTTGTTTGTGTATATGAAATGGATCGAGCTGCTTATACCTTTAATGTATTTGTTATAAACTGATGCACTGGGGTACAGTCTTTCTTTTAATATTAATAAAAGATCTTCAGAATCTAATCACAGGGGACAATGGGTCCTAATGTACTTTTTTGCCAGCACCTACACAAATGTCTGAACAACATTGTTTAGAGGAAACACAATACAAAAAAGCAAATGTTAGATTAGAATGAGAATACTGGAGGTACTAATGGGCCTGAATACAGCAAACAATGATACAAGGGTTCCTTTGATTTAATTATTTACTTTTCTTACCACTCAAGAGTCCATTAGCGCTTTTGAGATCATGTTAATTGGCAGCGTGTGCCAGTGGGTGCATAGATATCTGAAGGGTTTGTTGGCAGGTTTTTGATTGAATTTAACCAATTGGAGTACGTGTTTAAGGGGAGTTTTAGAGCTAAAGATCTATCCTACTATCCTACTCATTGTGTATTCATAGTTTTAATCACTGTGGGAGACATGTTTGTTATTGTTTACATAAAGCATTAAGATCCTTGCGGCAGACTTTCAGTCTTATGCTCTATCATTCTCCACAGGTGCATTTGTATAGTTTCACTTGTTACAGCAGCTCAAGATACAACACAATGCAAAAGATAGGGTTATATGTACACTATATACACTATATACACCTCTTATATACAGATATCATGATTGGAACATTGCACACAAAAAATACATTTTTTAAATTGTTTTGAAGGATGGATGAAATTGCCGAAAGATAACATGAGGAGGTAAAATAAATATAATAGCACAGGACAAAAATATAGAGGGTGAGTGTAATTTAAAGGAGACATAGGATATAAAAGCCAGATAACTGTGCTGTGTATTACAAGATAAACGTTAGTACATTATGTATTATATAAAGGGTATGTATATGGAGTGTGTATAAAATAAAATGTACATAGGATGTAAAACCTGAGGTAAATATATAATAAATAGTGCAAAAAACGTGTGTGTGATGTTGTAAGTGGTGGCTGATGAGAGACAGTGACATTATTTCATATATATATAAGTATTTTGTTAGGGTTTTGGACAGACAGTGCCAGGTTAGAGAGAACTGAACTGATCAGGTATCCTGGCCGTAAATTCCTGACGTCTTACGTCGCCGTGACGCCCTGGCTGCTGCGGTGTAAGCCCCGCCCCCTCCACCGTCAACAACTGGATTCCAGCTATTTGTATTTTCGTCTAGCTAGCACTGCTAGCCTGCTAGCGATGATTCATTGCGTTCGTAGAAAAACGAGCGACCCAATTTGAATGGACGTGTATTCATTTTTGTTTGCTTGAAAAACACTCCATCGATACCGTGTGCCTATGTGCAGCCAATGCCAGCAAAAGGACCGACGAGAGCGGAGAGATCGCCCTGCTTACCGTCCTTTAGCCGCCTCTGAAAGCAGCTAACACAGCTAACACCTTACGGTAGCTGGCTGACAGCTGGTTCGTTCAGCTACGTGCCTTGTAACAGTAACGTAGCTAAGATTTACTCCCTGAAACAATGAGTCGTCTCTGACATTGGTGAGTATAATTAATGTGCCATGACATACTAATATCAAACCACTGCATGTCATTTGTTTTGACTCGCTTCAGCGTTGCATTGCGAGCTCGAACTGACCGGGCTAACCATCGGCTTGTTTGTAGCAGCAGCTGCACGGAGCCACGCCTGGGGCCATTTAAATGAATGTTTGCCGCTGACATTAGGTCTAATTTTGGGTGTCAACTACTTTACAATGCTCGGCTTTGTAGCACAACAAGAATCCCACTGTTTTGGTTTACAGAGAGGACTGAGGCCCAGTTGGTTGTCACATTGGAGTAACCAGAGCCCATAACTAGTAAGGTGGGTCTGCGGTGCTGCCATCGAAGATAAACGGGTGAGCCGTCAGTCAACTTGCCGATGCACACCTGGTTTTGACCTGCGAGAGCTGCCAATATGATGCCGGTAAGTGAACACAACCCCTGCTCTCTTGTCGTACATATAGTAATCGACAATCTCCCTTTTTATTCTTACAAGATCAGTGCCTCCACAGTTAATGATTTTAATGCCCACTTGTGCACGAAATCTAACCTGTGTGCAGGGTAGAAATCACTGCGCTCTGTGGTATTTGGGGTTGTTTATTCATATGTGGGGGACATCTGGTTTAAGATGAAGAGCACAACGTGATACAATGCAAGATTGATGTGTGTCCATCTCCCCTTCCCCACTGCCACTCAGCGAGATCAGTTCCAAGAAATAAAAAGGTTAACTTTATCTACTATGATTGTATCTGGTCATACATTTTTATGTTGATTGCTACAATGACTGAAACATTAAGAAGGCGATATGTGAACAGCGCTTAACCTAGTGTACAGAGATTGTGCTGGATCTGAAATCTGTTTGCTGTTTGCACAAGGAATAAAATATGTTTTCCTCTAAAGAAGATGTAGTCCATGTTAGCAAATATGTGCTGTATTGAACAAGTACACTACAGTATTTCAGAATATGATTGGCAAACGTCACACAATCTTCTCTCTCTCTATAATAATAATAATAATAATGATAATAGTAATAATAATAATAGTAGTAGTGAATCTGTGTTGAGTCATGTTAAAACAAATGATCTGCAGTATTTGAATCAGTAGGTACAGTACGCTTTGGTACATAAATCAATAACTATTTTCATTCTGTTGTTGTTGGTGTTATTGTTAAAGACGTTAGGGACCTGAATGGTAACCCTGTTGGAGTCGTGCTTTGTTGGGACTTCTTTTGTTATCTTTAGTGCTCAGAATGCAGCGATGGATTGTGGGAGAAATGATTGTAGCTCTTTTGGCCTTCAGGGAGGGGAACACGAACTCAGACGCAGGATAAGTTTACAGTAGGTTGAGTAAGATGTCATCATAAAAGGACATGATTCAGTCTTGGCCAATTCCAAGCGACTGCATTGGTTGAGAGTACGGCATCACAGTAACGTGATGTTTTTCCTAATTAAAATGGCTTTAATTACAATGCATCTTCAGAGGGGCTGATAATCTTTCAAGAGTACATAGTAACTGAGAAGTAAGTCCGTATTCGCTGCAGTCGTCGCAGGATTGACTGCGATGGTAGCCTCTGTGGACGTTTGTACCCTGTGGCACCAACAGGCTATCAGAGTCAAAGAGCCAGTCGAGCAGAGAGGCAGCCCTGCACTTGGGTCTCGCGTGACTCCGGCAGCCAATGAGACCTTGGCAGATCTAGGTCTGTGTGGCTGCGTCGACTAATGCTCTGTTGTTAAGGGGAACTTTTGAGCTGAGTAGATTGTCAAGTGGCATTAATCTCAGACAGTGGAGCCGGGCAGAGTGTGACTTACAGGAAATGTAAACATTGCATCTTATTGTCACTTTTACCTTTCTTGGAGTAGTGCTGGTTTAAAATGACGTCGGCCAAGCCATCACATTTTTTATAATCATTACGACTCAAAACTAAGAAGTAGTTTAATGGATATGGCTATTACTGGTCGATGTTTTCCCCAAGCTCACTGTGAATGGATAAAAATAGTTAGTTATTTATTTATTTAACAACTTCCACCTGGTGAAGACTGTGAGATCTCTTTTCTTATTGGTTGAAGACCTATACATTATTAATTAGACTTTCTTAATGCCTTCCTCTAATGTGCATTAGTCAGCTGTCCATCAAAGGGACACATCCTTTTTTAAACAGTGGGTTATACATTTCAATCCCTCTGTCCAGAGTTGTATTTTCGCTTAGTCTTTTCACGACAAAGGCGAATATGTTTTCTAATATGAATTTGTAATATCAAAGGAGTTTGTACTTGATGGCTTCTAGACACATAAGCTGTTTCAGATTAGTCTGGATAACTCGGGTTACCCAGCTTAATAACAGAGCACGTTCTTGGAACATATTTTTAAGAAATTTCAATTTGGGTCTGACATCTGTATTTACTGGAGTCCAAGAGTCCAGTGAACTTACTAATCTTATTTATGTATGAATAATAAAAACAGAATTATTTTCTCCAGTTACCCCCCCCCATATGGTTCAGTGCCATTTTAACCAGACGGGCAGATGTTTGGCCTATTTTGCGTGCATAGAATGGCGAGACTACAGAATTTTTTTTCTGTCAAAAACGTCAAAGACAACCTTCTTATGTCTCAGTGAATGGCCGTCTTGGATTTAACTACTGACTGAACTATTTGTGTGTTTGTGCCTGACCAGACGATAAAGCAAAATCATGCCTAACGCAGATCATAGTGTGTTAGTTTGCCTGGTTATTCCAGACATTTGGGCTTATTTGACTATTTTAATGGATTTGTTTGACACAATGTAAGTAGATAAGTTTGGGAGTGGAATTCATCCTCATTTTAATGTTGTTTTTTCATCTTAAATCTGTTGCATTTGTGGAGGGTCTTTCCATGAAAAGATTTTTCTTCATTGTGGGTTCCTCTTTGTGAGTAAATGAGTGACAGGATCTGTGAGAAGAAATGACTGTTTGAATCATCGTGCTGGAAATCAGATCAGCCAAGCATCCCTCTTTCTCACTCAGAAGTTAAATGATAAATGACCCTGTCTCCAGATGTGAGGGATACTGAATATTTTCTAGTCTTGTACAACCAGCATACAGTGAAGAATGATCCCTGTCTTGCTTATATGTGATAGTGCCCTGACCTGCTTGCCAGTCACAGCTCCGGCCAAACTATTCTCATTAGCAGGGAGTCGTCGGTGTTGCAGCCGTTGGCACGACCCTGGGACAATTTTCCAATAGAAGGATTTGTCTGCACCCTCCTCCACCCACCCTGTGACATCCTCTCTCTCTTTCTGTCTTTCTCTTACTGTTTGTTTCTCTCTAGCTCTCTCTCCCCCGTCCCTCCCTACCTCCCTCCCTCCCTCCTTCCCTGAATTACACATACAGCAAGTGTTTTTTCCTCCCAAGTCTCCTCTGCAGCACTTTTCCAATGCATGCACCGCTGTCTGTTTTAGGGGTCTGCTCGGGATGGCATAACAATTAAGTCTCGTGCCAAAAGTGGCAGCGCTATGATGAAGAGGTTTGTGACTATAGTGTTACGTGGCCTTGTTAGCCTCTCCAAGGAAAACCCGATTTGGGCAAAGGAGCACCACCGGCCACCGAAGAAGGAGATCAGGAGGAAACGGAGGGCGGTCAAAAGAGCCAAGACCATGGGCAGACGCAACTTAGTGAGGGCGGTTGGTATTTCTCCGATGGCCAGTCAGTTGGACTACTGGAGTTTCTGTTTTCTACGCTGTCACTGTCTGAATTTTTATTGACATGATTTGGTAGTGTCTGTTTATGCGAGGGTATATTTCAGGATATTTGGCATTGGCTTTTTGTGATCAGTTTTAATTTAGGCCCAAGTTTGCGCCTTAGTTCTGTTGTCTGATTAGTTAATTGCATGTCCTTATTGATTGAAGGTTTGTTTTTATACGCTCTGGAGGATATTCAGCGTGTAGACCGGGATGAACTGATTTGTTTATTATAGTGTAGTTTATGTATGATTGACTGTTTTATTTTATTACTACAATATTTCATTACATTTTCTAACCTATTATGTTTCTTACATTGAACACAATTATAAATAAGAATCCTAAATAATGATTCCACCAGATGACATTTAAATACTGAGTCCAAACATTGCTGCCCTCACTGGGCTGTTTTGTGTTCACAATGTTGTACTATGTTGTATCTTATTATGCAGCTGGCTGCACTCCCAATATCCCTTGGGGATTAGCAAAGTAATTATCTATCAGTGAAATGAACATAACTAGTCTCCAGCTTACTTACAGCACATTTTCTTCACTTTCTTTCTCATTTCTTTTTTTCTGTTAATGCTCTTGCACATCAGGTCCCAAAATTACATCCATTACAAGTCTATGTGGACACTGTGTCCTCACAACACTGTGAGAAACAACATGAAATAATTAATGGATGGTATGGATGGAGGAAAATAAGTGCCTCGGCTCTGGTACTTTGTTATCATTCATGGTTTCTGAATTTGCCAAAATATGGGCTTTTAGACTCAAAATCCACTGAGTGAAGACGCTGAGGCTCCCAAGTACAAGTGACCATATTGCTTTAGTTAGGCTACTGCAGAAAATGTCAGTGAATCACACAGTGGCATCATTACAAAGGATGAGTCACTTTGTCTCTGAGAAACCCCCGGAGTAATAATCTATAGGTAGCTCAGTGACTAAACTTAGATATTATATGACAGTGGCATACACAGGCAATTACTGTAGCACTCCAGATGCACCCGGTGGCCACACATTTATGCATCAATGAAACTTAACTGTATCTTTTAAATTATGCATGTGTAAAATACCTGAACCACAGCTACATTTAATAGTAAACTATATCGTGGTTCTGATGTAGTCTTAATTGAAGGTTTTGGTTCTTTGTTCTGATTCTTCATTCATTTGGTTTGACACTGTTGACTCTGGTTTGACATTGTGAGCCATATGTAAACAAAGTGTTGTAGTGGTTGGTCTAAGTGGCAGAAGTAGGATAACAGCTGCCTTTGATAGTGTACGTTTCATTTTAAGTCTCGATTACTTGCTTTTGTTTGCATTATACTTGAATTGTTCCTGGGCTTAAATCCTCCCTGTTACAGCATGTTCAGCAAGTTATGGGCGTATTAAAAACTGTGAAAGTTTAACAGGTTAAAACCAAACTAGGGGGAAAAAAAGAATCTGTGTTTTCCTTTTCCACTCTGTTTACCAACAACTAGCTGAACTTGCACCGAACTTGCACAAAGGCAAACACAGCTGAACATTCTCACCTCATTTTGAACATCCCTCCAAACTCATGGCTTTGTTATTGATATATTCTCTATCACAGTTGCACACAGTCCTGTTTTCCTGTAGTGACACAAAAACCGAGGCCTGTCACATGAAACAGGAAGGCACACCTCAACCCCCTAAAGTGCTTTGTGCCGCGGAAAACAATAAAAATCTGGCTGCCACCACAGAAGGAAAAACACATCACGTCGATGTGCTGTAACTCTGAATATATAGGAGTTCATATTAATCCGTTCGACTTGTTCTCATCACGGAAAAACTGTATTACAAGAGCAAAGCTGTCAAAGTTTAAGTGGCTGGTCTAAACAAGGGAGATGAGAAACACGATCACATTAATTAAACTGAATATACTTTAGTGTAACGTTTAGAATTTGATGGAATAACTTTTAGTGATTAATCAGTGTGTGTGTAGAGGACATGACAGGACATTATCCACTGCTGCTCTCATCCTATATTTTGGCTTTATTCAACCAAGATGTTGATTCATCTCATCATAGGAACCACATAGTCGTTGTTTACCCAGAAAACTGGTTGTCACATTGTGAAAGTGATTTGTTCCCCACATTTTACAACTTAAATGCAAAGTGGATCTGCCCTACTGAAGTATTTAAGACTGAATCTTCTTAGATATGTTTTTATCAGCTTGGACCATCTGGATTTGGGGATTTGCTTTCATCCAGATTTCTTCCTTTAGGGGTAACATTTGACTTGCACTGGAACTAGTGTGTGTGTGTGTGCATGTGTGTGTGCCTGTGTATGTTAGTTTGAGATTTAAGGGTCTGTCTGCTGATTGTGTAAAAGTAAAACCTAATTACATCCAATGTGCTTCAATGTTGTAAAACAGTAAAAACATGAGTCCATGGAGGTTGCTCATATTCCCATCAGTGCTCTATGTTCCAGAGATATCCTGATAAGTACATACAGTAGGTTACATGACATTGGGCGTTGGCCAAACTACTATAATAAATTCTCGGCTGTGTCATTAATGAGATTTTTGCACTATTCATGTTGTCCAAAGATGTTTTTGTTTGTTTTTCTAACAGGAAGCACCACCACTCTTTATAACAGTGTTTTTGATTATGGTCCAAAAAAATGGATGGACCACCAACTAGACTTGGAATTACATTTATTTACAAGTGTAATTTAAATTGACATTTAGAAAAAGAAAAATAATGATTTCCCCAAATCGTTCAGCCCCAGCTGTTAATTGATTTTCTATCAATCAGCTGGTTGATTAATCACCAAGCAGACGACACAAACTATTCAGGCAGTGCCGTACAGACTAGTCCAAAGGTCATACACATTGCAGCCACTTTGCCTTGTCACCATGCTAGTTGGCTGAGGATGTTTGGACAGGTAATGTTGTACAGTCTGATAGCTGCAGGTACAAAAGAGCACCTGCAGCACTCTGAACTTACACTCTCAGGTGATTGCTTAAAGACACTGCATTCGGGGTGAAGTTCACTTTAGTCCTATCCTCTGTCTTCTACCTCCAGGCTATTACATTTAGCCATTTAGTAGCCTGCAATGAGGAGTTGTATATCAAGAATAAATCGGCAGTTTCCTCAGATGTCCAGTCTTGCAACGTGTCCTGGAAGTCTTTTGTTGAGAACTTAGAAAGAAGTGTGTGTGATCTCTGCTTTTACTTCTTTTTACTGTTGTGTGGGTAGAGACAGAATCATGTGGGGGCTTGTATTGCTTTGTCTCACCTCCCTGCCTAAACTATATATTCTCAACACTATGGCAGGCCCTAATCATAGTAAACAGAAATGTGGCAGGCACAGGCATGAGTCCACCAGCAGCTCAAACTGACAGTTGCTGCTGGTGGACAGCAGAATGTAGGGCATTGGGCTTTGTGCAACGCGAGAGTGGGTTACCGTTCGTCCTTAAACTACACCATCAGAAAATTACATATTTTACATTTCTTGGATATCTCAAATATTTTCCTCCTAATAAAACTCTGCTGGTATGATCAGCCACTGTGTTTTTACTGTGGCCATTAAATCTTTATGTCCTCTCTCCTGTGTCATTCTCCTCCTGACTCTTTTATTCCTCTTTCAGATGATATTGACGGTGTACCTCAGTGATGGGGAACAGGCCGTGACTGAGGTGCCAATCACTCCTGAGACGACGTGCCGGGATGTTGTCGAGTTCTGCAAAGAGCCTGGCGAGAGCGGCTGCCACCTGGCCGAGGTCTGGAGAGGCAACGGTAAGAGCTGCTTGAAACTGTGCTGCTTGTTACAGAGAGCAAGAGCCCGAGTCACTGTTACAGGGGAAGAGCACTGCTGTCACCAGTAATGCATGAAGGTGAAGTAATCTGAAATTCCATTATCTCTTGAAGCTTGACACTTCACTTACATGCACAAGAATTTCATTTTATGTAGCCTTTAGCCTTCCTCATTAATGTAAAAACAAGCTCTTCATTAAAGAAAGAAATCCTAGCAGGACCATGCATGAATACCTGGGGGGAAATCATGGAGAAGCCAAAAAGTTTTACACCCTCAAGGAAAAGAAAGGTATCTGTTAACAAAAATAAATTTTCCTGTTCCCATCATCTATTATCGGACTAGAATAATTCACTTAAAGTACAAATTTGTGGGTCAGAAAAGGGTTACATGCTGCTATAGTCCACAGCACTGTCACAGCAGATTCCACTTGGCCCATGCGATTTGCTCCCATCACCACAGTCGTGCTGACATACCCAGTGTTATCAGCATTTTTCGCCGAGGGGCCACTCCCCTGTTGAAAACAACATCCTAGCCAAGGGCTTTATTAACCCACGTTATGCAATCATGTTCGCCTGGTGCCTGACAATGCAGCTGTCTGCCCCCGAAACCTCCTAAAACCTCTCTGTCTTTGTCTCTGTCTCTTTGTCTCTCGGCCTCTCTTTGCCCACAGAGTGCCGTCCTCTTGAAACGTGGAAAAAAAGTTTTAGCACACCTCCATCAATCTCAACGGTCCCAGTTTTCCTAGAGATATGAGCACTTGATTTAATTCTTAAAAAACTCCATGCTGCAAGACAGTTTATGTGTTGTTCTTTACTTTATTCGCTAGTTTTTCAATTATGGCAGTTTGTCAGAAGAGTAACACCAAAAGCACACAATCTCCCCCACAAAGTTTGCATTGGCCTGCAGTGCGACAGCTGTATTGTGGGTTAATTAACTTAACTAAGTAAAGAGGCAAAAATAATTAATCACATCACACAAAATCCATGAAAAGGTATGGTAAGCTATATCCAGCTAGGAGACCTGACCGGATTAAACAAACTAAATATTTAAATGAGTGCTGGCAAGTGGATTTTGTTATCTTTTGGAAAGCGCCAGACTAGCCATTAGCTGTTGAGTCTTTGTGCTAAGCTAAGCTAACCAGCGGCTGGCTTTAGCGTTATACTTAACAGACCGATATAAAAGTGGTTAATTTACCAAAGTGTCAATTTCATTTCTTTAAACAACATGGCCATGAGACAAATATGTTTAACTAATCAGTCTTTCCTCCTTTTCCCTAACTGTTCTGTCTCTGCAGAGCGAGCGATTCCCTTTGAACACATGATGTATGAACATCTGCAGAAATGGGGGCCTCGGAAACAAGAAGTCAAATTCTTCCTCCGGCATGAAGATTCACCAACTGAAAGCAGTGATCAAGGTGCATATTATCATGTTCCTGCTCTGTGTAGTATCTACCTGAAGGAGCCTGAAGGTAAAGGGTGGAGTCGAGGGTTTTCAGGGAATTCCTGACACCTGTTCTGCCTGACTGCTCACCTATAGACGCTGATGTCAGTCAGTGTCTCTCTCTCTCTCTCCCTTTCTCACCCTGGTGTCTAAAGTCTTTTAGCTTTTGTTTGCTTTCTTGCCTTTGTTACACCTTCAAGCACTTGAGCACCACATTTTACCTTTACTCGTGCACCTCACACACCAAAGTTGCTGCTGATGGACACATCTAAGCAACTCTCTTGTTGTATCAACTTAAGTATCAAACCATATTGGTGTTATTTTTGTCTTTGAACCAGGTTGTAACAGTACACATACTCTGTCAACACGGTTTTTATGTGGTATCCTTTTGTATTAACATTGTAAAAGACTGGGTTGGATGAAAAAACTAAGTTTAATTGATGCTAGATGGGGCTTGCCAAAGGAATAAATCATTGCTCAGTTTTCACACACACTGCATTAACATTAATCCTTTTGGATTTGTGTTTGGAGTACAGCCATGTAAAAAGCCAGGTGTAAAATGCCCCCAAGCTTAAAATCAATCAACCAGCTTTGCACAAGATCAAGGGACTTGCATTCATTCCTTTGGAATTTAATTGAAGTCTGCATACATGTGTAGACATATAAAGGAAGTACACTCAAAATTATTGGGTGGCACAGGAACAATCTCATTATGATGTGATCATGATCTGATTCATGTTTTGTGTACATTTTGAAGCGTATTTTACCATCAAGATAACCGGTGATTTTTAGAAGTAAAGCAGAAGTGGCCAGTTCTAAATCATTTACTCTCATATTTCCGTCAAGCCTTTCTTATAAAAAAGTTGGAGTTAAGTGGCTTTAGTCAGCAGTGCTTGTCCCAGTTCTTAAATCCCTTGTCATGTGCAATCACATCAGTGAATTTTCCAACTATTCCTGACAGTGGTTGTAGCCTCTGAATCTGCACTTGTCTGTGCACACTTGTGTGTCTCTGCCCTGCCTGCGTTTGTGATGGTGACTGTTTCATTTTTGCAGGGAGTCAGCAGTCTCAGGATCAGACGAGTCGCAGAAGTGGAAACACTGGAGAGAAGCACAATGAGAATGGGGTGAGACTTAATTAGCACTATCTAAATGATGTACTTGAAATTACTTATATTGTAATTTGGTGCCTTGTTTTATGGGTAGATAAGAGGGTTAGAATAAAATTAATATAAGTATGTAACACAAAGAGTTTATTTAGTATATTTGTGTCTGTGTGTGTGTGTGTGTGTGTGTGTGTGTGTGTGTGTCTGTGTGTGTGTGTGTGTGTAACGGCTTTTTTTAACAACTGATTATGAAATCCCTCAATTATATATAGAAGAAAAACCCAAAGAGTGCAGTTATGTAATGGGAGAGACAAAACAAAGAAAAACTATATAAATAACACAATTATTAACATAAAATTGACACACAAAATTGGTTTAAAATTCAATCTTCCCAAAGTCTGTTTTGTAAGTTCTACTTTATTAGCAAGTGTCTTTTTTTACAACATTCAACATTAGTGAGGACTGTTAAGTTTGCATTTCAGGTGGAAAAAATGGAAGCTAGCAAGGAAGCTTAACTAACTTTCAAATAGAGGGCTGGAAGCTCCTCTCTGAAGGTCTACATTAGCACTGAATCCTACGAGATGAAGAGCTGCTGAGTGTCATTGTCAGTCTGTGGCACACTGTGTTGTATTCGTCACACGTTATAGAAAGGAGGGGGAACTAGCTAAAATGAGCTCTTATTCATCACACCACATCACTCCATACATTACCTCGCAATTGTAGTCATATCATTTTACTGCCTGCCTGAGATGCTGCCTGTTTACTGTGTGGCAGCAGCTTTTGGGTTTTCATTGTACAATAATGACATAACTCCAGTCTCTGGTATGAGCTAAAAGTATCAATATCTGTGGATACATAATGATTCTAATATTTAGTCGGTGTTTGGGAGTAACATCACAGGCTCTGGTGTTACAGGACTGTTCCACTTCCACACACTGCCAGTATTTCCCTGTCAGGTGAACCCACTGTTGTGCATGTTGAGCTTTAGCTTTATGAAGTGTGTGCTAGGAGAACGTGAATGACTCGGATAAGAGCCGCCTCTGGCGTGGCATCCTTTCTCTCTCCAACCATCTGTCCCAGATTTCACAATAGGAAAGTGTTGCGGTCAAGGAATCGTAACTAATTCAACCTTAAGGGTGGAGGAAATAATCCGGCGCAGCAGGAGATGGAGGGGTTGTGGTTTTTGTTTTCAAAAAAAGATTGTAGCACAAGAGCACCCAGAAGCTATCCTTTTATTATCCTGAAAATCCACAACCTTTGACTCTGTTTGTGTTAAGGAAGTAATTTAATATATATTTTTATGGATATTAAAAATCTGCTATTGACTGACTCTCCAAGCGACAGTTTAAATGCAACCAATATAATGCTACTGAGCTATAAAACCCACACCACAGCATAGCAAGTAAAAGCCATTGGTTCCACTTTTGGTTCACTAAAAGAGAAAAACATCAGCATCATGCCCGGCTCTGCTTAACCTTCCAAGTGCCGAGGCTCATTTGTGTCCGAGTTTCTTCATAATATCTGATTTAGAGGATTATATCAGACAGCCTACTGGATGATATAACGGTCCCTAAGAGGATCATTGCTTTGGCTTTTCCACGGGCTGCTGCCCAAACCCCAGGGGCTTTCTCTCCACCAAGCAGAGCTGATCATCCTCTGACGGGGACATTGCCTCGTAAAGAGCAGAGGTGCCTCAAGGGAACGCTACAGTTATCGCACGCATTTAAAAAGAAATTGTAACATCGCAATTTTAGCTTCCATAGTTGATGATAAACTCTTATTGGCAGTATTGAAACATCTCAATTCATTTGCCAAAAGCTGAAATAACTGTTTGATAATTGATTAAATAGATTTTTTAAAGCAAAAATACCAAACATTGTCTGGTTCCAGCTTCAACTGTGAGGATTTGCTGCCATTTATGATTAATTGAATATCTTGCACAACAAGCAATTACAAGACGTTGCCATGGGCTTTTTTAAAAATTTTTATTTAACGCTCAAATTGAAAATAGTTATAATATTAATCGATAATATAAAATGATCAATAGTTGCTGGCCTATATTTGCCAATGTCAGTGAGCTCTAGGGCTTCAACTAAGGATTATTTGCATTATGTGTTAATCTGCAGTTTATTTTCTTTATTTATTAATTTATTAATCTTTTGGTCTATAAAATATTAGATAATAGTGGAAATCAGAATCAGAAATACTTTAATAATCCCAGGGGGAAATTACTTTAGTTACCTACTCCAGAACATATAATATATTAAGAATATATTTTTTTTATATATATATATATGTATATATATATATATATATACACATATATTAAGGTTTAAATGTACAGTTTAAAATGTGCAAAAATGATTGTCCATGTTTGAGGTCAGATTACAGAGAGAGGGTGTCTGACTCTCTGAGGGAGGCGTTGTAGAGTTTGATGACCACAGGCAGGAATGATTTCCTGTGGTGCATCTGGGTGAGAGTAAAAAAAGCTGTTCACAATTTCCTTTAGCCCAAGATCACATTCAGTAGATAACATGTTTCAGTCCAAAACCCAAAGACATTTAGTTTACTATCTAAGAAACTGTTAACAGGATGAATCTATTATATAAAGTAGCTGTCAATCAAATTCAGTCTTCAGTTTGCTACTTCAGAACATTATTTCATGATTAATAGTCATGAATAACTTTTTTTTATTCTGAAACATTATTCTGCATATCTTTTTAATACTAGAATAATTCTAGCCATAATCATGGGTCGCTCTCCATTTCTCTACTGTTGAATAATGTAATCTCCCAGTAGGGCTACAGCCCTCGTCAGGGATGCTGTGGGTGCTCTGTCTCCCTTCCTGGTCTGCTTCGTTGGGTGTTTCTCCAACTCCCTCTTTATCACTGTCTGAGGGTGTGTGTGTCTGTTTCTCCCTCGGGTGAATTGTCACTGATGCAGTGTTGCCTGAGTGCACTTGAGCGTGTCTGTATGTGTGCCAGTGGCTTCCCCCGCTCTCCCCATCTCGACCTCGGTTGAGTCACCTCCACCCCTCCCCCCTCCGAGTCTTTCCACACATTTCTTATATCTAAATGCTTTAACAAATACCAGGTAGGAAAACAATGCAATGTCTGCGCTGATTGTCTTCAGAGATGAGATGATGTATGACATGTACACTATTGTTGCTTCACTTCACAATACCATAAAAGTCTTACTATTCCCGAAAAGAAGGATATTTTATTCAGACAAGATGAGTCACAAAAATGTCTGCCTCTTATAATCGAGAAGAAGCAGTTCATACAATATTTTTTGTCTTTTGCATGCCATGTTTATTTATGTCTACAGCTTTGTGCACACACGTTTACGATCATATCACGCAAACTGCAAAGCTTGAACTTAACATAACATAGACTTAAACTAATATATTTTTCATGTCATCATCCGTTCTATGCCTCTTACAAACCTCTTCATGTTTAAAAGAATGATCCCTCTGAACTAGTACTCTACATTTCTCAGTCTGTTATTGAAAAAAACACACCATGACATTTCCTGCATCGTCTCCTCCCTCTTTGAACACACTTCCTAAAGGCAAAGTCTAGGAGCGTTTGAGCATTTCAGTACCGCTTGCAGTTCAGAGGACTGTATATTCACTGCTCACTCAGTATGCTGTTTCATTGGAGAGTAGTCTGCCAGTGTGTCGACTCTAGCAACTACTTTGAGGAGGTTCAGAGGTCTGTAGAATGATAGTTTGTGGGAAAAACAGAATTGAATGTGATAGTCTTCATCTATTCTGTGAGCGAGAACAACACATGGGTGCTGATTTCTGGCCCAAGAGGAGGACTTCATTGAAAATGTTTATGGAGGTGAACCATTTTTTTTCTCTTGGCAAAATGACTTAAACAATGAATTAATTCAGCTGTGACAAATGCCAAACATTCCCTTGTGTATGATTGTTAGGATTTGCAGCCTTTCAGTCTCTTTTGGGTTAGTAAACTTTAAATCTTTTAAGGAGATCTCCACTGACTTTATACATCAAAGTCGGTTTGTCTTGGGAGTGCTACTGCATATATCAAAAAAGTTGTATAAAGCCTTTTGTGGCTCCGGGGGAGTTCTGGGAAATGTAATAAATTAAGTCAGTTGTGGCTGAAGACTAAGAAATTGGAGGTGTGGAGTTGAAAAGAAGTGAGCTCACCTCATCTTCATCTCTGCTCGATGCTACATTAAGATTAGCAGATTAGCCACTACTAGTATAACACACCTGAATCTGTGACTGAACTGCCTGCCATCGAGTTGCATTGTGGGTAATGTGGGCATCAGGTTTTGACAAGAAAGAAGAATACATGGAATAAATAGATACTGTTTATGATTTTACGGCATCGATTTTGATCTTTTAACTGTCCATCGTGAGTCTGATGGTGTTAAAGGAGTGTGATGCTAAATCAGTGGAGTACCACTTAATAATGAAATCGATAATGAAAGGAATCATTAGGCCCCAATTACTTAATGTGAATTGGGCTTTTAGGAAAACCATGATTACTAATGATAATGGCAGTGTTTTTGCAACATCAATAAATTGGAATCTATCATTGTGATAGAACTTGTACTGGGATCCACTCGTTGCTCTAAAACACCAGTATTAAAGTATTAAAGACATCTTAAAGACCCTCCATCATGCACAAAAATTTATACTTTTTATTTTTTACAACTGGCAATTGACACATTTTCCCTCGAGCCTCAAGTCTTCTGCTCACTAGCTGAGTCTTGTCACAATTAATGTCCCATCATAATGATGTTTGGAGCCTTGTTGTGGAAGGAAGGAGAGCCCGACCCTCACTGCTGTTGAGTCTCCTGCTGTTTGCCCCCCTGGCTGCTGAAGTCAGACATCTTTTTAAAATCATTTTCGGCAAATGGCTTTTTTGCGAAACTTGTTTCTTTGTACTTGTTTCTTTGTTCTTGTGTTTTTATTCTTATGTAACGGTTTAGCTTATGTAACTTTTTATGGCGGATGTATTTTTCTGCACTTACTTACTTGCATATTTGTCTAAAAAAGTGCTATTATATCAAACATTTACCTGTGTATTGGTAACATACACAAAGATACAAGACACTTCCCCAGCTCTCACAGGTGAGTAGCTATTACTGAGAAGAATTTAACTTTTACTCAGAGCTACTAAATGTTGTTTTGGCTGGAGGAAGAGTCACGTAAGTCCTTGTAAGTGTGTCATCGTACTCATAGCAGCTCCCACAGGGCAAAAAAAATGAATCTTGAGTCATGCCTGTGCTTGAATCAAACGACTTTTAATATGAGGAAGATAGGACGATAGGAGTTTTGGGCTTATTGCACAACATTTTATATAAATTAGTTTTTCTCCTCATGAATGGAAACTTTCAGTGTTGAACACCCTTACTGTTTGAAATTATAAAAAATCCTTTATTATATCCTTTATTTATGTATGGGTGACCTGCTCAGATTTCAGTGTATTGACCAGTTCTGGTATATATATATCGTGTGTGTGTTTAGGTGGGGAACCAGCGTGTGGAGCTCACTCTGTCAGAGCTGCAGGAGATGGCTACGCGGCAGCAGCAACAAATCGAGGCTCAGCAGCAGATGCTTGTTGCAAAGGTAACGTCTTGTCTCAATATGAATCATTCCTCTCGAATATTATAAAGTTCTTTCATTCAAAATATGCTTCTTATTAATAATAAAACAGCAGTAACATCAGAAGGTTCACAGGTCCTCTACATAGTGTGAGGCACACCACAAGCTGCAGTATCTTTCTTCTTTTCCAGTTTAAATTGTTAAATCTGAAGCACTTTGTCACCTCAGAATTGTAGAAATCATACCATTCAATTGGACATTCTTTAAACCTAAATGTTATGTTCTTGCTGGGACCAGACTACACAATATTTTGCCTTTTTAAGATAGTGACTAAATTAGAATTATTGCAGTAACTTGGCTGAGAGACATGGAAGACTATGTGTTGCAGCCTGACCCATTATAGCGTGTCATTATTCTTGTTGTTGTATGACATATTAGTGGAAGGGTGCAGGTTGGTCTGATGTAGTGTGATCCGACAGACACAGACTGGGCGGTAGTTCACGGCCTCAGCAGGCCAAGTAAGTTCAGGAGAAAATTGACTACTGTTGCACTACTTCCATCCAAAGAGTCCAATGGACTTGAAACAGGGGCAAACGGTTATATAACGAATGACGAGATGGGAGGCAGTGTGAGTCACTGTGCTAGTATTGTCTGGTCTGTCATAATTCATATTTAGTCTTTATAGGAACACGTGGACAGACATTTCATGTTATGTATCATGATTTTGAACACTAAGGATTCTGCCTTTCCCAGACAGATTACTTCTCTACAGCGCTTATAAAAAAGTAGATTTTGTCTGGTAACGGAGTTTGGTGGCAAACCTCCACACGACCAGTCTACCTTGTCAGTCTCGGTGGCTTTTCAGCAAACTAACTAAGTCTGACCACCGTGCGTGTGGTGTGTTGATCAGTCATGCAGGATGAAGCCCACTGCAGACCCGCAGATAGAAAAGACGATTTATTGCCTTTGTTGTGGCGTCTGAAAAGTAGGCCCCACTTGAAGCCCTGCAGTCATTTGGAAACCTGGGCCTGTCATTTCCTATTTTAGGACCTTAACTAGAGCAATTCTCAGTTGGGTGGAGAGATGAAGTCATCTGACCCTTTCTTCAGTCTTCAGACAGTCTTGACACAGCACAGCATTTCATTTAGTGCATACAGTAGAGAGATTTAGCCTAGTTTTAAGGTTATGTCTGCCAGTGAGATATCCTGTAAGCCTTGGGGCGGTGTCTTGCATGTTTTATATTCTTGTGTGTTTTATTTTTGGCTTATAAAAGTACCATTGAACAGATAAAATAAGGTTTTATCTTTAGTATTTCCTTCCAAACTTGCAAAAGCAGGTAGCATTGACTGTGCGTTATTGAATGCAGTTTGTTTACCTGTTTTTCTACAAAATGTCAATCTCTGTCTCGTTCTCTGAAGGAGCAACGTTTGCGTTACCTGAAGCAGCAGGAGCGTCGTCAGCAGCAAACCGTTTCAGAGAGCGAGAAGCTGCAGAGGCTGAAGGATCGTGTGGAGAACCAGGAGGCAAAGCTCAAGAAGATTCGGGCAATGAGAGGCCAGGTTGACTACAGCAAGGTCATCAATGGCAACCTGTGTACGTATACTTTCTGCAAAATAAATTTTTCATGCAACATGCGGCAACATTTTGACCAAGGTTGTGCCTCGTAACAAAAATATTCACCTAGGTTATGAATGAGCTGATGCGATCCTTTCCTTTCTCACATCCAGCTGCAGAAATTGAGCAAGTCAGCAGCCTGTTCCAAGAGAAGCAGGCTGAGCTACAGTCTGCTGTGCTGAGGGTGGAGCAGCTCAGCCTCCAGCTGGAGGACTTGCGGAGGGGGAAGCTCAACGGCATACAGACTGCCCTGGGTGGCCAAGTAACCGGTGCTGCAGCCCTAGAGCTCCGTAAACTCTACCAGGAGCTTCAGGTACTGTGTAGTCGACATAATTTCAACATCTAGTGAATGCTTTTAATCGATTCCACCAACTTTACTTTACCTCTGACTCCAGTGATGGCAATATCTAGTGAATCTGTACGTGTTTATCCTCCACAGATCCGCAACAAGTTGAACCAGGAGCAAAACAGCAAGCTGCAGCAACAGAAGGAACTTCTCAACAAACGCAACATGGAAGTGACACTCATGGACAAGCGCATCAGCGATCTGAGGGAACGCCTCTACAAGAAAAAAGCTGAGGCACGTCAAAAAGAGAACCTTCCTGTAAGAGTGAGAGCGCTTAACACATCTTCTTATTAAGACTCTTTTAGCTGAAATATTTCTGACAAAATTGTGCTGTCTCTGTGACAAGTCAGTCCAGATCCACTACATGTTCAATATAATGTGAAGTTCTTTTAGCCTTTCAAGTCTTGGTGGGAACGTGTGGATAAAGTTAGTTGCTCATGTCCCTGGGGGGCTCCGTAAACCATCTGCAGATAAAAAATCATTTCTGGTGACTACGAAACTTATAAAATTGTTTTCCACTGTCAACCCTTCCAACATTTTAAACTGCTCTGACTTTCTCTTCTTATAGCTGAACAGAGCAAACGGGCCTCCCTCTCCCCAGCCAGCTCCTGGTACTCTGGGCCGTGTCGCTGCTGTCGGGCCGTACATCCAAGTCCCCGTACCGGGCCGACAGGAAGGAGGCTACACCATACCACCTGATCCACTGAAACCTCAGACTCTGGGCGTTAATAACCAAGCCAACCACGGGCGCACCAAGTCAGGTTGGTTGAAACCCATAAAATTACATTTGCAGACAAATAGTGAAGCACAACTGTAATGGTGCAAGTTTTAACTGACTTGTGTTTTTTTCCTCATCAAGAAAGCAGGAACATGGACAGTTAGACAAATAAATAAAAAAAACACATTAAGAGCTCCAGAGAGTAGATGCATACAGTCCCAGAGGCAGTCTTACACCACTACCCATTTAACACATCTCTGCATGAAAAGCTTGTGACTGTTATTCCCTCTTGAGCCTCAACTGTTACTCTGTTTCCTTTCTACACGACTTCTCAGTTAATTCTCCGCCTGGACTTGATTTCTGTGATTTTTCCTTCCTCTCTAACCTCCTTCTCTTCCTGTGTTGTGTATACTGTGATTATCTTTCTTTTCTCTCCTCCTCTTACGTGTCTATGCTGTCCTGTCTTCATACTGTCTCTGTTTCGCTGGGTGTGGGGTTTGGGGCAACTGTTCCTGGGGCAGACGGTGTGCGAAAGCCTCCTGGCCCTTGGAAAGTGTCTGATTTAGACATCGTTGTGGACCCGGTACCCCCGCCCCTTCCAGAATCACACCCGAGCACCGGAGCCTCCACTGGCTCTGACGGCACGTCCCGTGAGTGCGCAGTGCTGCATAAGCAGAGGGTTGGCACTTCCTGAACCTTCTCTCTCGACTGTAGCACAGGATCCTCAGCATGCACTGGAGTTTTTACTCCAAACAGCAATTTTCTCTTATAAATATCGTCAGTTTAATTGATCAGGAAGTTAAGAAAAATTGTGTTCTGCCCAGTCACACCTTGAGCCACCGACACTCTCACAAACAGATGTTTTTATGCTCCACAACATTTCTTCACCAGACAACTGAAAGCTTAGATGCACAGCTGGGGATTGTGAGAAGGAGATGAGCATCTGTGCCTGGTTTACTTGAGTAATTACCGACTAATGGAAGCATCCTTGTTTGGCATCATCAAGCTCTCCTGCCAGTGCACCATTGAGCCAGTTTTTCTGAACTGGAGAGAGAACACGTTGACATTTCATTTGGAGGGTTTTCTCTGTGGATTGGCTAATGACGTCAAACTAGTGGCGATGCCATCTTGAAACACTTTGCTGCCATCTGCAGAAATGTTTCACTCTTAATTGTAGCTGAAGCTCATATGAACACTGACAAAGCGCTGCTGATCCTGTGTGTTTGTACACTTCTGAGAAGGTTCAATAAGTTCAGTGCCTCATTAATTTACACATGCAAAGCATTTGGGCTTTGTTCTAATTTCATAACATTTCCAGCCTCCCTAACCTTAACCTTCACACCACGTTCTCACAACAACCAAGCTGTGAGAATCACTTTTTAAGTTATCAAACACTCAACATGCACAAGAGATTAACTTGTACATGTTAAAATGTCATTGGATTCATTGAGCAGCTGTCACTCCTGATAATCTGCAAAGACCCAGATCAAACTGTTTCCTTTTAGACTCAGTGTTGGTAGAACTAGTATTAGTAAATGCTGTGATTGGCTTTTGAGACTTTTTGGGGTCCATCATGAGTCATCTGCCACACTGCAGCTTTATTCACGTCATATTATACAAACAAATTCCTGTTGAATCGTACTACAACTATTGCTGTTGTTTTGTTGTGTCTTCTTTATCCATCCTTTCTTTTCAACCTATCCCTGCTGCCTAAGGGTGCATGTTTTATCTTGCACCTATATTTTTAAAGTAAACAGTTTAGTCTTGGAGACAAACAGTACTCGTATTAGTGGCAGTACTTACTATGCATCCCTCAATCTTCTACTAAATCACATTTTGTTTCTATTTACCAAATATAACAAAATTAAAACACTACATGACTAGATACAAGTACACTAAAGCAAAATACTAATGCAGATACATTCATTTCCATCATGGCTCAGGATTTTTGTCCTATTGATCAACAACCCCTCTTGAAACATTACAGCCTCAGTTACTTTGAGAATAAAGTCCCTTGTGCAACAAATTAGTAAATATTGTGATATGCCAGGTGTGTCTGGCCACATGGACCTGCAAAAGAGAATGTAAATGTTGAAATGTGCCTATAGCAGGAGCATTCAATCTGTATTTATCGTCAGCGTTTAAATGTCTTTTAATAGTGTCTGGTTAATAGGATAGGCTTCTCAAAATCCTGAACCATCCATTTAATGCCAATCCTAGGTCAAAATGGTACACACATATATGTTCTGTGTTTATAAAATATTCCACTTACTAATGTTCTTCAAATGCCATCAATAATATTAAATTTTATGTGATCACACAAAGTGACACTTTTCAAATATAAAAAAATAAGAAAATGGTACCATTTAGACCTAGCTCTGGTGGACATGCTTTGTCACTATCCTGAGTTGTAAAACATGCTCATGCTTCTCATGCCACCTTAATCATTGGGTCTTTTTTCTCTTTTGCAACCCACTTACTGTGTCCTGTTTGTGCCTTAGCTAATGATACTGGTTGGCCTACTGTGGGCAAGACCAACACAACCCTAAAGCCTCCTGAGAGACGAGACTCAGGGACTGATAACCAGGGCAAGAGCCCTCCCTCAGGCTCCCCCGGTGCTCCAAGTGCAGAAAAGGTTAGTCCTCTTTCTTCGTGCTCTAAGTGTCATAAAGTGTTGATTAAATTTAGCCTTAGATTGCTGGATCTTTTGTGTGTAATTTCATGCTTCTATACAGGTGCTAGAATCCAAAATGGCTGTGTCCTCCCCTGCCATATCCAAGCCCCAGCCGCCTCCCTATGGCTCCCACCTCATCTCTGCAAACTCAGCCACCACCTTGGATCGCCGCAAGGACGCACCACCTCCTCCTCGCCCGCTCCCAAACCCACCAGCTCTGGCTTGGCCCCGCGTCCCCCCCTCCACAGGCTCATCCTCCCAGCAGATCCAGCAGCGCATCTCAGTGCCACCAAGCCCCACCTTCCAGCCCAACGCACCGCTTTTCCCCCCTGGGCTGAGCGAGCGACTGGATCCTCCGCCAGCTGTTGCAGTTCGCCCCTTTATTCCAGACAGAGGATCGCGGCCTCAGTCGCCCCGAAAGGGCCCACCTACCATGAACTCCAGCTCAATCTATCACATGTACCTCCAGCAGGCAGCGCCAAAGAGCCAGCCACTCAAGCCTGCTCTCAAAGCAGGTAAGAGCTGGATGTGAATGGATGGCCCAGTATGTGCGGCCTCACTGTAAAATTCCATTAGAGAAAATGGGTTTTCATGATTGGGTAGTTTTGTAGTCCTTTGAACCGTGCTTTATTTTCTGTATGTGATATAGTGCCTCAGTATTGCTGACACTTAATAGATCCACTTTTGTCTTCTAAGATAAAAATGAATAAAATGATCATTTGGCCAATGAGACTTTGATTTAAGGCACAGCAGATAGTATTTTCAAGTTACCATACATCTTATGTCAGTTAAAGGAGAATGAATAAGTCAATTGATCATTTTGTGAATTGTTTATTTATATGGGCATAGTTACAGATAAAAATCAAAAGAAACAAAGTGGTCAGTGACACATAAACAAGTCGCTGTTAAATATACAACAATTACTATATATATATAAATTATATATATATATATATATATATTGATAAATGTTATACCTTTTTATGTTCTGGATTGGGAGAACAAAATAAAAAACTGGAAACTTTGACATTGTAGACTGCTGACTAATCGATTCCTTGACAGGTAAATTAATAACGGAAATACTGATGATGTCGAAGCCCAATATAATTCCACTCTCTCTGTTTGTCTCTAGTATATGGGAAGCCTGTTTTCCCCCCCAGCTCGACACCTCCCTCGCCCCTACCTTTTGTTCAGGCTGGAGGAGCCTTCCCATTGCTCCAAGGCCAGCCCAGTGGCGAGGATACTTTTGATGGAGAATTTGATGATCACGATTGCTTCCAGCACCCGGAGCCCTTAGCGCCACCTCCCAGTGTGGAGAACATCCCACGACCACTCAGCCCTACTAAGCTAACACCCATGGTACACTCCCCGCTGCGCTACCAAAGTGACGCCGATCTCGAGGTGCTCCGTAAAAAGCTAGCCAACGCTCCGAGACCGCTCAAGAAGCGCAGCTCCATCACAGAACCCGAGGGTCCCAGCGGACCCAACATCCAGAAACTGCTCTACCAGAGATTCAACACTCTAGCAGGAGGCATAGAGGGAAATGGAGTCAGTGGATCAGGAGGTGGCAACAGTGCAGGTAACGGAACACCATTTTATCAGCCAGCTAATCCTCCTGGTTATCTGGGAGACGACTCTGTGGCGGATACAGACAATGGCAACATCCCCTCTGAGACGCAGCTACTGCCGCCACCAGGGGTGGAGGATCCGGGCTCAGAGGCTCCACCTCCATCCACTGACGCCAATGACAATGAGCCACTGCCCTCGCCACCAGAAGGGCTGGGGGATCCTGCTGAAGCAGAGGAACCGGAGGACGACGACAACAACAACAACGTGGGAGGTTCTGAGGCGTCGCTGCCCAGTCCCGTGCTGGAGGTCACCACTCCAGAAGAGAGTGACACGGCGCTCTCACAGCCCCTGGTAAAAGACACATACACACAGATTTATTATTGCATTTAAAGAGTTGCGTTTTCAATGAATGAATCTGTAACTCATGCTTCCGCTCTCCACTCTTACAGGAGAAGCGCACAAACCTGAAGAAGCCAAACTCAGAGCGCACTGGCCACGGCTTCAGGGTTAAGTTCAACCCTCTGGCTCTCCTGCTGGACGCCTCTTTGGAGGGAGAGTTTGACCTCGTCCAGAGGATTATCTATGAGGTATGTCAAGACTATGTGAGTATACTTTAATTTATTTGTATTTGCATGTAGGATAAGCACTCATCTTTTCATCTGGGTCCTTTTTTTAATTTTGTTTTCCAGGTGGAGAATCCTAGCACTCCCAATGATGAGGGCATCACACCCCTGCACAACGCAGTGTGTGCGGGGCATCACCACATAGTGAAGTTCTTGCTGGATTTTGGTGTGAACGTCAACGCTGCAGACAGTGATGGATGGTGAGAGGACGACACAAATTCTATTTGGCATGATCGGCTGTGGCACTGTACTGTATCATTTACATTTATCAAAATTGATGTTTGTTTTTCTGTTTTGTGTTTGTCGGGAACAGGACTCCGCTTCACTGTGCCGCCTCCTGCAACAGTGTCCATCTCTGCAAGTTGCTCGTTGAGTCAGGGGCCGCGATCTTTGCCAGCACCATCAGTGACGTGGAGACTGCTGCAGATAAATGCGAGGAAATGGAGGAGGGCTACATCCAGTGTTCCCAGTTTCTATATGGTGAGAAATAACCCACCTGTCAGTCTGGCTTGCACAAGTGTAATTCCAAAAGCACTAGTTCACTTCAGAATTCAAGTTTTGTCATTGTCTCTCCAACTCTGTCAGTCCAAACTTGACTGAGTTTTGTACAAAGACGTGGCAAATCAGCCCCATAAGGATCGACCTCTGTAAGGTAACTTGGTTATCTTGATTTCATCCATATTTGACTGTTTGTTTGTTTTGGACTCTCTTACGCAGGTGTTCAGGAGAAGTTGGGTGTAATGAACAAGGGGACGGTGTACGCTCTGTGGGATTATAAAGCTCAGAACCAGGACGAGCTGGTGTTCAGCGAGGGGGACGCCATCACTATTCTGCGACGACAGGATGACAGTGAGACAGAGTGGTGGTGGGCACGACTCGAGGACAAAGAGGGCTACGTGCCCCGCAACCTGCTGGGGGTAAAAACAAAATACATTATTTGTCACATTTCAGCCTTATTAGCTTACCAGTAGGTTTAATTTAAGTTGCCAATGCTAGGGCTAATTATCAGTGCATTTCTTTTCCCATCTTCCAAATTCCAAAAGGACCTGCTCTATATTAAAAAAAAAAAAAGAAAGTGTCCTGAGATAACTTAATAATATTGATTTAAATCAATTGAATTTAACTGAAAATGTTGTGTTTTTATTTGTATATCCAGATGAATGACTGTAGAGCTGAAATAATGAGTGGATTCATCAATTAGTCGCTGGACAGAAAACCAATTTTTTTTGATAAATGATTAATTTGTTTAAAGTTTCAAGCCTTTTTAACCTCTGCTTAGATGTTATTGATTGCTGTTGCTGTTATTTGTTAAAGTTATTGATTCTGACAAATGAACATTTAATAACAGAGAAAAGATTGATAATATTAAGTCAATGAATCCAGTTTTTTGTCTAGCTCAAGTCATGGAGTACAAATGTTTTCAATAAGGCATTGAAAAGAAAAATCTGTAACCGTTGCAAGGATGTCAGTGAGAAAGTACATAACAACAAACACAGGCAAGTCAAATTAATCATATTAAATATTTCTCCTCTTTCTGTTTTCTTTTGCAGCTCTATCCAAGGATCAAGCCTCGTCAGCGTTCCCTGGCGTAGTTTCTCACTCCACTGACCTCTGGCTAACAGCTGGACTAGTGACAAAACCAAGAGCAGAGAACAAAAGAGCCTGGTGCTCGGTCTTCTTCCCGTGGCCATAACCTCCCCCCCGGCCTTGTGCTTCTCACAAAATCCTTTACTCTGAAGCCGTGGGCATCGAACTTTGACACACATATTCACATCTGCACACACACACACAAACACACACAACGAAACACAAGCACTCCAAATAGAAAATCTCTAATACCACTCCATCCTGACACCCCCCCCCGCCGCCTCCACATACACACCATTCAACCTATTGATCTGTCAATTTCCCAAGTTGATTTTTCCCCAACTCAGTGTCAGCTCTGTATAAGACATCAACTTGAAGAATAAAACACTAACCCATGACTCAATATGTCATTCATTACATATTTGTTCACTCTTCTTCAGCCATCTCCATCTCCCTAATGCGTTATATGGTGACACTTGGTTTACATGACACTTTTTGATGACTGGAAAAATAATCTCTAATGATGAGAAGTTGCTGATATTTGTCAGTGAAATGTAATTTGAGTTATAACACATTGCGTGTTTTTTGTATTATTCCAATTTGCCCCTTGCACGAAAAAAAATCTCTTAACACAGAAAACTGTTTGATTTTTCTGTAGTCTAACCACCAAAGATAAAAGATAAATATAGATTTAACAGTTTTAATTCTGTTTAAATCCCCCCCCCCCAGGAATTTGCAGAATTGTTGTGGAGTGAGATAATCAATTGATTTGCTGCTATCAATAAAAAAACAGTTCCTAGGAGTTGATCAAAAGTCCCTGTAGATAGAAAATGGATTGGGGGGGAAAATAGAAAATGCAAGTCCTCAGTATTAACTACAGTCAGAACAAATCCAACTTATTAAAGCTGAAGATGAATATTTATTGACAGCTCACAAATTGTCACGAATCACATTTCATGAACATCATCGCAAGAATGTGTTTTTCATTCAGTGTCATCTGTGCAGAATGTGGACCAGAATGTGTAGCTTCAGACCATAAACCACGAGACTTCAACATGTATCAGTGTATCACAGTTTGTATTATTTGGTCGTCTGATTATCCCTAAAAGGAACTGCTCATATGCTGCAAAATATATTGTCATGAAAATGGGAAACAAACAGTATTTTTCTTTACCACAAAAGGTAACCAAATTGAGAAGCTGTCTCTATAGAGTGTGTGTAAAGGTCACAAATGATATTTTACCTTAAGGTATTGCAGGAAGTGTTTTATAACATTTAATACCACTGTGGTGAGGCAGACAAGAATCAGCTTCAGAGACACAAGGATGTGTGAGATTGTATCAGTTTAACTATTTTCTTTCATATTGATTAACATTCTGTCTTTTTTTTAATATGTCGTACCTCAGTTCAGAGATCCATAGTTTTTCTGACTTTTGGTACCTGATGATAAGATTTTTTGCTTTTGTTACAGTTAAACTTGACAACCTGACAAATATGAAATGGAGAACTCTCATATATTTAATTGAATCCAGACACTGCACATCAAA
The DNA here is from genome assembly GCF_905237075.1 of Dicentrarchus labrax. NCBI lineage: Eukaryota > Metazoa > Chordata > Actinopteri > Moronidae > Dicentrarchus > Dicentrarchus labrax. The sequence continues at coordinate 11,985,945 of NW_026136708.1, read as the reverse complement.
AACACTGAAATGATCACAGATGCCATCTAAAGGATTTTGTTTACCCCATTAGACAAAGTTAACACTCAATCTCTTTTGTTCTTTTCTACAGGCTGCTAAGTAGGTCTCTGGTCGTCGAACGCTGCAGTTATTTTTCGTTGGCTGTGTTTAACTCCACTTGAAACACTTAATCTCAGGACCAACACGGTGCTGCTGACACTGTTCCACCACTAAACTAGTGATCATAGTTCTATTTTCACTCTCAACAGATATCACCTTCATTTGAGCACCGAACCAAACTAAAGACAGGCAGTCCAAATTAATAATAATTTTAAAAAAAACAACAACCATGGGCATCAATTGATAGATGAAGAGACAGTTATTGTGTCTGAAAAGTAAATGTTCAGGTTCAGACTTCATTTTGCTTCAGACAATCCTAAATTTGCCCAGTTCTCTTCCTCCAGCTGCCCCCTTTCAGGTAAACACCATTACAGTAACACTAATACGTGTGCCGTCAGTCACATTTCTGATCTGGAGTCCATCAACTTGTTCTGAACCTTGAGTGACTGAGTGTTATGCCAAGTGTGCTAGTGGCCCAGGCTTTATCATGGCTTAACTTGTACATAGTGTGAGGAGATCTGTTATATGTTTGCTGTATGGACAAGTGAGCTTTCTGTATACTCACACATTCAATTCTGTAAATGTCAACAATAAAACCGAAGCTCTGGCATGATGAATGTCTTTCAGTGTAATATCGGCAAAATAATGCAGTGGAAAAATTGATAAAAATGTGTAAATATTGGGAGAACCACAGGGTGACGGTCTGACTGTTGGACTGTTATTTCTATAATAACGTGATCATGATGCAGGACTGTCCAAGCTGGAATGAAAACAGGTATTACTGAGAAACTGCTGTATTTCAGCTAAGAATATGGATAAACTGGTGAAAGTATAACAAAGAGACTCCCAAATGTTTTCATGTCATGGTCCTTTAATTACACAGTGGCAGAAGGGACAGAGTATATCTAGAAGTCTTAACTTGACTAATAAACTGATGTAGAGAAGCAACCAAACAGAAAGCAGTACAATTTTAATTGCTTCTGAATCAGTTTAATATATGTATTGTATTTTATCATTTTTTAAGTAAAGGCTTTGTTTTTGTAAATGTACATTTATGACTTTGCTATTTGGTAAATTAAGAATACGGTTTATCATTCAAAAATCCCCAATCTCTACTAAAATTTGAACATGTTTGACACCCTGTTTAATAACATGACAGTAATTGTATTGTATTTATTATTATTATTATTATTATTATCATTATTATTGTTATAGGAAATGAGTTGAGTCAACCCACCATAAACAGACCTCAGAGGCCTAATCCCAGCCTGTGGAGTCAGTTAGGCGTTTTTACAATTGATCAATATATAATATTAAATCACCATATCACGGCCATGTTAGTGCTATCATACGGACTGCTACTGCAGTGAGTATATCTGCCTATTTGATTATCTAGCATGTAAAGTTATTCTATAAACCATCCTACACATATAATATCGATGTATTGTCTTTGATAAAGAAACTAAAATCCTTTAAAGGCTGATCCTGACCCTGGAGAATTACAGTAACTGTTTCTCATTTGAACTCCATGTTATAGTGAATATTTTAGGTCATAGCTGACAGACTGGAGTCACTGCTTTTGACGTTCATCAGTTACTAGTGATTGCCTGTTGACCTGCAGTGTTGGGTGGTAAGGCATTACCAGTAATAATATTACAGTAATAATATTACTTTCCCCAGTAATTAGTAGTGTAAGTAATTACTAATAAATTAAAACAGTTGTTCTTACTGTAAGTTGGAAACACAATAACTGCAGTGAGTTTGTGTAAAATGAGCAATTTGGATGAATTTTGAGCAAATGATTATCTATGAATATGACATATATACATAGATGTTTTTATTTTTTTTACTTTTTTATACAATTCTCTGGCAGTTATGTGTTATAATAGCTTAATTAATCAATTTATAAAGGACGACATATAGTCCTACTGGGTAATTATTTAAAAGTTTTCCTTCACACATTAAAATCTACCTCCTCACGACTCCCCGTGAATCTTTGGTGTCCCCTACTGGGAGACAACCACTGTTATAGAGCATAACTTTGGTGGTAGCTGCCACAATAGTACAAAATGTAGCCCAAACTATAACCCACCCAAAACAATTTTACCCACCCAATTACATACAAAGTCGCCCTAATGAAAAAACTATTTCTTTATTTAGCTTTAACAGTTTGAAGTAACCAAACAATTCCCAAGAAAATGTTTCACAACAACTAGAAGGTGAATGCTCCATGTTAAAAGGCTGATGCTAAACTGCTGGCTTTAATTTGTATAAAGAAGCTGCTGAAGGTGTATGGTGGGAAAGATACTAATTAGTGAAAAGTTGAGTAAATCTCATAATGTCTTTAAGATGTGGAACATTATTTGGTTTGAACTGAGTTCAAGAGTTGAAAAATGTTTGAAAAAGTGAAGAAAAAATATGCATTTTAACTGCTAAAGTGCTGACAATTCAGAATATCTCCACAGTCACGGACAGACAGGTTGACAATAGTTTTACAGTTGAAGGAAGATAGACATCCTGTAATTCTATACAAGAAGCCCAGTTTGATATTTAATATTTGAGTCAATTGTTAATATGAATCTTGAATGATAGTCTGCTGTCAAGGCAAATTCCTCTGTATTTGTATGACTCAGCCAGAGTGATCTTTAAATAGCAGGATAGTCAGAGTCACTGGTGGAGAATATCATGTGCTTTTTGGAATACAACAATATAAGAAACAGACAAAGATAAACCATGCCCACTCAAAGATTTAAAGCTGTAAAGCATGTAACGTCAGCTTTGATCACACGCAGTTAAAATACGTCTCTTCTAAGGTTTCTGTGAGGAATATCATTTACACACATACACTACAACATCCATGGACTAACATGGAGAAAGCAATGGACTGCATTAACTGCTCAAGGTAACTGATGATATCACAAGCAGCCAGGACCAACCACTCAGATGGATCGTGTCTATGTTATTTTAAACTTTATGGTTAATATTTCAAACAAAGGAGATATACAATTACAAACAACCACCCTGGCCCACAAAAACAACCCAGAAATATGCTATATATATAAAAATATATAAGAGAAATTTCTGTGACACTATACATCATATAAATGAAGTAAGGTATAATCATATAAGCATACACTCTATATTACAATTGGGAAAATGGGAGGGAGCCTCTGTGTGAATCAGCATAGGCCCCACATCTTTATTTGGCATATTTGTCTTCTTCTCATGTTCGATGTGATTAAAAACATGAACAGTCCAAAGGCTGTAAGAAGGTTTCCATTTCAGCAGGGTTGAGCATCTGTCCAGCAAGGTGGCAAAGCTAATCGGATCATTTTATAAGGCAGGGTGAGCAACGTCTGTATGAATAACATTTTTCAACAGTGCTGTGTGTGTTCACGCAATGTGTTTTCAGCGACAACTGTTGAGTTGAAAGTAAATATAAAATTATAAAATAACAGAGAGGAATACACATTATAAACAAAGGTAACACAAGGAAACAATGCCACAACTTAAGTTTCACTTTCATAGATGAGACTTTCAGACATCATTTTCTGCAATAAACTAAAGTTCAATTTAAAAAATCCCATTGGCTTTGTGTCGAAAACCACCAGAGTGATGCTAACTTCTGGGTTGGCATACAAATATGTAATGCCTGCAGCACTCTATAGAATTAAGTTAAGTCAACAGTCAAGTTAAAGGTTGTTGTATAACATTGTTATCATACACACTACATGGGCAGCTTTTCAAGAGGTTTTTATGAGTTAGGGATTGATGTTTTTACATATTTATGTAAATATTCATTTATTTGAAGGAGTTGAAGGACATGTAAATACACCGGTAGCAGAGTGAGGTGAGCAGGTGAAACTGGGTTTGGATCAGTATTATTCTTGTCTTGAAATCAGGTTGTCAGCTCGATACAGCAACACAAATATTTGTTTTTATTCAAAATTCTGTTCCTCATGGTATTTTCCTTTTGGAACCTAGAATCTTCCAGAGTTCTAATGTCTTTGATCCGGTCTCATCGTGACATCAAATAGAACTTGTTCATGTGCAAGGTTTAGAACCAACAGCTTATAAAGACACACTGATCTGGTTTATTGAAAGTAGTCTTTCTTACTCGTTGGTGAAACTTAGTGAAACTTTTAGTGAAACTTCAGTGAAACTTCAGTGAAACATTGGTAAAACTCATGGCTTCAAATCTCTTCAATCGACTCCTTGGGAGGAGGAGGAGATCGGATAATGATAATGTAAGTACATCCAACTGTTTTATTCTCTAAGCATTCTGGTGTTCATATCTGAATATTTTTCAGAGAGGCATAGAGACCATCTGGTTGCTTTACTGCTTTAAGGGTATAAATACTGGCCCAAATAAAACAGCAGTATTTGTTCTGACTCGGCTTTCACAACAGTTTTGGGCTCAAAATTCCATAAATCCAAGTGTGAGAACTGAGCCTGCAACTTGTTGGAAGGTGTTTTGCACACTTTGTGTACTAAATTTAAGTTTAGCATACTGAAACTGTTAATAAACAATCAAACCAATTGTGAAATACTGTATTGTTATTTGAACTTTGAAATTATTTCATTCTTTATCACAGAATACTGAAAAGCACAGACAAGAGAGTCCCGGCTTAAGCAATCAGTCCAGGATCCTGGAAATACAGAGGGCTGAGAGGGAGGCTCTCATCAATCAGACAGAGAAGTTGTGTGCTGCAGTCACAAGGTGCAGCGATGCTGTGCTGCAGAGACTTGGACTCTCCATCCAGCAGGACCCCCTCTCTTCACCTCAGCCCCCAGCTAGTCCCAGACGAAGGCCTGAATCATCTGTCCCAGGACGGAGGATCAGACCTTCACATTTACTGCCTTTAAATTTTGAGGTGGCTGCATCCAGGACCCAGAAAAATCGCAGGAATCCTGAAACAATAGACGAGGAAGAAGAAGATGTGCATCTGGGCAATGACCGGACCTCCAGCCTATCAGGTTCCATCAGCTCAGTGGATACACAGACTCCCAGTGAGTTGAGGGAAATCTTGCTGATTGAAAGTCCTCTTGAGTTGTCACCTGTTGCACCTTCTCATCCTCCAGCAGCTCCAAAACTCAGGAGAAGAGTATCCCGTCTCCCTGTTATGTGGATGTACCTTAATGGAGCAGGTAAGTTCTTCTATAGACAAACTGATTACTCATAATGGCAGAGCTACATATTGTAACCAGGAACCCCAGAGGTTTTGAATATTGTTGAGCATTGTTGAACTTTTTTTTCAGGAATTCTAATAACTTATAATAATATAAATAAATATATGTTAATAGGTGAAGATGTGAACACAGTAAACGGGTAGAAATGTGACTGACTGATCTATGAATATTTTGATCTTAATCTGAACAGACAAAGAAGTAGCCGGTGGATATAGACTCCAGACGGCTAAACATCAGGTGGAGGAAATCCAGAAGGGACTGGAGAACTTTCGGCAAAAATCCATCCAGGCTGTACCCCGACCCCCAGCGGCACCAAAAAGGAACCAGCAAGGGAAACCTGTTGCTCCATCTCGTCGTCCAAAACTGGCCCCACAAAAGAAGACTGCAGTTTGTCAAAACTCTGTCCAGCCTGTACCCCAAGCCCCAGCGGCACCAAAAAGGGAACTGCAAGGGAAAACTGTTGCTCCAGCTCCTCCTCCAACACTGGCCCCACCCAAGAAGACAGGAGTTCGTCGTGGGACAACCCTGCAGTCCTCAAAGACTGCCATTGGAGTAAAGACACAAAATAAGTCCAAGCTCCAGACAGCAGACAAGAAGCCGCTGGAAGAACTGCAGCCACTTTCCAAACCAGTGGAGGGTCTTTCGCAATGCTTCAAGCTTATGAGTTTAGAAGACTGGTAAGACTCTGACACCATGCAATAGAGAAAATGATTTTCCATCTGCAGTGCCAACAACTTTTACTTCAACTATGTTTAATCCTATGTAGTAATTTCTCATATTATTTTAAGGTTAATTGTTGTTTGTTCATCTGGCTAGTCAACAGCCAACAGCTACTTTGCACAGCTCAGTATGGAGTCAGTAACTTCTATTAGTTAGTGCAACCATGAAACATTTTAGTAAATCAAAAACTGGAACTTGTAGTTTTATTTTATGTTTAGATGTGACAACTTTTATGGAAGATGTTTAAACTGAAGGTGTATCAGATTAGTGTTGTTCCTAAATTAAAGTACAGTTCAATAACTATGTCACCTCCACACAGGAAGAAGAAGATTGAAGGCCTGCGAACCGTCCAAGCCCTGGCCCAGCACCATCCAGACACACTGATGGAAAAACTTCATGAAGTGTGTCTGGCTGTGATAGAAGAGGTACTGAAGATATTTTCCTCTTTGTTTCTCTGTGTTTCATGCTGTTTTCATTTGTTGACCACTGACTGGTGATGTTTATTCTTACTCTCTAGGTTAAAAATCTACGCTCCTCAGTGGCCTGCGTAGCAATGGACACCATGGGGTATCTCTATGTCTACCTGCAGAAGGACATGGATACTCAGGCAGAGAGGACAGGCCGCACTCTGCTGCAGAAGATTGCACAGTCAAATGCAAACCTCTTTGTGCAGCAGCAGGCCAACAAGGCCCTGGAGGCACTGGCGCAGAATTGCAGCCCTGCTCGTGTCCTCACCACTCTGCTGAATAATGGGCTGAGGTAAGATCACAGTGGAGGATCAGAATCTATGAATAAGTGTAGTACATCAGCATTCAAAGGAAATGAAATGAAACAAAGCTAATAGATTTGTTTGTCTTTGTTCTTCCACAGCCACCTGAGCGCTGCAGTGAGAGCCTGCACAGCTCAGCAGCTTCACCTGCTGGCTGACGGACTAGGAGCAGCCGCAATCTTCACAGCAGGGAGGACCTTCACTCAGAGCTTCCTTACTGCGGTCAGTAAGATGTCTCTGGACGCTGCTGCCGAAGTCAGGTCAGTTATCAAGATGTGCATTTAGTTCACAAGGTTCAGAACTGTATGATTTGATGTCTTCTGGTTTGTGTCTTCTGTGACGGCCCCAAATGTCTGGGGATCCTTAGAGTCATACTTTTGCAACAAAATCTTGCATTGCAACAAAGATGAAGAGACTGATGTCTGTGACAGAAAAAGAGAAATTCTCTTTTTTTCCATCTTGTGCTTTGTACACTGAAGTGCTAAATACGAATTTTGTCTCTTAACAGACCCCATGGACATGCCATCCTCCAGAATCTGGCCCTTCACGAAGACTTTATGGATCTGTGGAGGGACATCGTCTCCGAAAAAGATCGAAGCCCACTGGAGAGAATTCTGAGGACCGCAAAGAAGACGTAAAGGCGGGGGACAACAAAGGGCAGAGGGCGGCACGCTGGTGCAGTGGTTAGCACTGTCACCTCACACAAAGACGGAGCAGCCTTTAAAGCAGCCGTGGAGGCTACTTTAAAGGCTGCTCCTGTCTGTGTGGAGTTTGCATGTTCTCGCCGTGTCTGCGTGGGTTTACTCCGGGATGCTCCGGTTTCCTCCCACACTCCAAAGATATGCAGCTTAGGTTAATTGGCTTCAAAATTATATTACTATTCTCAATTAAAAATTTAAGATTACATATTTTGTTGCTTTTTTAATGTAAGAGAGGAAGATGCTTTGGTGAGCTAACATAAAACAAAACTGAAATGTCACAAAATCATACTGAGACATAAAAGAGGCACACATGTCAACATAAAACTACATGTCTACAAGAGAGATTTTACCTTGCAGGCTGTTTCCCTCTTATCCACAAATCTTGGACAGTAGTTTTTCAGGCTACTTGGTGGCAACAGTGTCTCATCTTGTTAAGGTTAACTTTATTACACCTCTAAAAATTTAATAATTGGGTTTTTTAAAAACTCTTTAGCATTTTCACACTTCCGGCTTCCTCATCTCGCAAATCAATATGTGTTTTTCCTGGGTTTTTGATTAGATGCCTGAAATAAGGTCTGTGGTTAACACAAGCTTAAAAGATTTTCACATGTTGTTCTATGGCATAAAATATGTCAGTAAATACCCCACTCATGAATTTTGAAGATTTTACGTGTCTTAAAATAGGCGGTCGCTAACAAGTGGCTAAATGAGACTACAGAGGTTGTCTGTGCCACTAAACATCATCACACTGCACACAGAAGCTTAGCTTTGCGGTGAAGTAATGCTTGTTCATTTATAGTGTAACAGTACCTTTTCTATTTCCACAGATTCTATTTACTCTTAAAAAATCATAAAAATTGTGTTCATTTGTGAAGATTATGTTGCTGAATAAAATTTTCTTTTCTGCAACAATCCAAAATTAAGTGGAAAAATCCCATTGGCTTCGTGTTAAAAGAACCATGGTGATGCTAACTTACAGGCTGGCCTACAAAAATATGTAATTCCTGCAGCACTCTCTAAAAGTGACCCAGTAAGACAAGACACATCAGCCCAGCTTCCTACCAAAAAAATTACATCACTTCTGGTGTTATCAGTAAAGGTGGCCTTATTCTTTATTCTTATACTTGGATCCCCATTTGCTGCCACCAAGGTAGCAGCTACTCACTAAGTTGACTGACAAGCTATCATACCAATGAAAATATCCTTCATCACAGCTGCCCCCAGATTTGCAGGGTCAAATTTGCTGTCCCTGAGAAGGAGTGCAGATGTCTGGTGCCGTCTCTGGTAAAGAAGGAAGCAGGATGAGATGAGCAACTGGCTGGGTGTACTTCTGGTCATTCACCTGGATCTCCACTGTCCTGACCCTCCCGTCTGACCTTGGTGATGTGGCCAATAGCGTCGATGGCTACTCAGCTCAGAGTCATGATACACCACCTGAAGCAGCAATGGGCCATCAAGAGCAGGTTCGGCCTTGTATGTATTGTATTTGTGCCCTGATCCGATAGAATCTCCTCTGGTTTTCCCCAGCGTTATTTGAATCGATGGAGGGCCATCAAGAATTAACCCTGGTTTGGATTACTCAGAACATCTATGTGTACAGCCCAAGTAGTGAGGCACTTAAATAGTATGCCCCAATGCTTCTCATCACGACGTCCAACTCTTACCATGAACGGCCCAAAACAAACCATGCTCTTGTCCACGAAGGATGCAGTTCCTCCAACGAGTTTCAACAAAGAGCTGCTCGGAGCCTGGATGGTGGAGGTCAAGTAAGTGAGTGAGAGGGGCAGTGGTTATGGAGCTGAGAATGTGGCTTTCTGGAGCTGAGTGCCATCCTTAAGCTCAGCCTCTAGCTTGGATGAGCTATGCAATGAGCACAAAAATTCTGGGCAACCGGTCCTTCCCTGCCAGCTCCCTTATGGTCTTCCCATGGGTGATGTCATCTGCAGACTGTACCTCCAGGCCTTGGCTTCACTCAGTTCTTGGATCTCGGCAACTCTTGTGCCCATGAACACTTTGAATCTACAAGAGTCTGGCTGGAGCCATGTGAGCACCGTGGTGGAGTCTGTCCAGAGCACCACCTCCTGAAGCACCAGGTGAGTTCACACTGCAACAGCACTGCCAACTGGGCACCAGTCAGTGTAGCACATAACTCCAGCCATAGCATCGACTGCTGACACTTCAGGTCCATTCTCGACTGTGCTGTCAGGAAGGCTACTTCCACCTTGCCATCTGGGCCGTCGGTGCGCAGGCAAGCAACTGTGCTGTAGGCCTTCTTATCACAGAAGATATGGAGGCTTCTGACAGAGCAGGGGTGGTCCAGAGGTCGGCTTGTATAGCATCATTGCAGGACAATCTCTGGAAGGTGTTGAAGCTCATCTTCCCAAGTTAGCCACACCTTGAGGGTGTTGTCTGACAGGCACAGTCATCCTACTTTCTCACTCTGTCCCATAGGTGCTGCACAATGACTTTGGCCTGTGTTTTTTGTCTGCACCAGACCAGACTGATGAGCAGTCATCAAGGTGAGCTAGAACTGATGCCTGTGACACTGGTGCTCCGAAGGAAGGGGTGACAAAAGAGCAACATGTTCTAATGCATGATATCCCAGTAACCATTTTCTTAACAATATTTTCAATATGTTTCTCCCATGATAGCTACCCATTGAGTGTTACACCAAACAAATTTGCTTCTCAAACCTGTTCAATATCTAAGCCTTTGAGTGATAGGCACAGTTGATTATTATTCTTAGTTGCATGTATTGCCCTGAATATAATACTTTTGGTTTTTGCTACATTCAAAACAAGTCTGTTGTCAAATATCCAATCAAATAATGATTGCAGTTCAGATTGCAGAGCATTCGTTAAGTCAGTTATATTAGCTACTGCAAAATATATAGTTGTATCATCTGCAAAAAGACTGATACTGCATGTATCCAACACATAAAACATTGAACTTTTAGAGCAATATTATTACTTATTATATAAGCAGTTCAAGTTAAAGGTTGTTTTATTACAGTGTTATCATACAGCACACTAAATGCTTGCATGATTCACACTATGGGCAGCAGTGATCAGGGCCATTATAAGAGAGGGGAACCACAGTAATATAGAGATTGTTAAGGTTGCCACTATTCTAGCAAGCTTAGAAATAGGTTGTGCAGGATGTGCATGGATGTAAAGATTCACCTTATTGAATGTGTGGTTATTAAATATATAAAAACACCGGAAGCAGAGTGTGAGGTGAGCAGGTGAAACTGGGTTTGGATCAGTATTATTCTTGTCTTTGAATCTGAACCACTTTCTTAAATAAAACCAGGTTGTCAGCTCCATACAGCAGCACAAATATTTGTTTTTATTTGAATTTCAGTTCCTTATATGCTGTTTTCCTTCTGTGCATAAATTGGAACCTAGAATCTTCCAGAGTTCTAATGTCTTTGATCCAGTCTCATCGTGACATCAAATAGAACTTGTTCATGTGCAAGGTTTAGAACCAACAGCTTATAAAGACACACTGATCTGGTTTAGTGAAAGTAGTCTTTGTTACTCGTTGGTGAAACTTAGTGAAACTTTAGTGAAACTCATGGCTTCAAACATCTTCAATCGATTTGGGAGGAGATTAGATGATAATAATGTAAGTACAACCAACTGTTTTATTCTCTAAGCATTCTGGTGTTCAGGTCTGAATATTTTTCAGAGATGCATATAGACCATCTGATTTCTTAACTGGTTTATGGGTTTTAAAATTACTGGCCCAAATAAAACAGTATTTTCTCTGACTCAGCTTTCACAACAATGTTAGACAAAAAAATCCCATAAAGCCTAGTGTGAAAACTGAGGCTACAACTTAGTGTTACCCTTTGTGTACTCAATTTAAGTTTAGCATACTGAAACTGTTAATAAACAATCAAACCAATTGTGAAATACTGTATTGTTATTTGAACTCAACTGACTTCAATGTTGAAATTATTTCTTTTTTTATCACAGAGTACTGAAAAGCACTGGAGACAAGAGAGTCCCAGTGACTACAGCAATCAGTCCAGGATCCTGGATATACTGAGGGTTGAGAGGGAGGCTCTCATCAGTCATTCAGAGAGGTTGTGTGCTGCAGTCACAAGGCGCACCGATGCTGTGCTGGAGAGACTTGGACTCTCTAACCAGCAGGTCCCCCTCTCTTCACCTCAGCCCCCAGCTGGTCCCAGACGAAGGCCTGAATCATCTGTCCCAGGACGGAAGATCAGACCTTCACGTTTACCGCCTTTAAAAGCTGAGGTGGTGAGCAACAGCAGGAATCCCCAAACAAAGGATGAGGAGGAAGAAGACGTGTATCTTGGCAATGACAGCACATCAGCTTCCATCAGCACACTGGATACTCTGACTCCCAGTGAGCTGAGGGAAATCTCGCTGATTCAAAGTCCTGTTGAGGTGTCACCTCCTCAGACACCTGTTGCTCCCTCTCATCCTCCAGCAGCTCCAAAACTCAGGAGAAGAGTATCCCGTCTCCCTGTTATGTGGATGTTACTCAATGGAGCAGGTTAGTTCTTCTATAGACAAACTGATTACTCATAATGGCAGAGCTAATAACTTCAAAGAAGTTGTAACCAGGAACTCCAGAGGTTTCTGTTATTGTTGAGCATTGTTGAAACCTTTATGTGTCATTCTCTGTTGGAATCACAAAGCACAAAATTATCATGTATTCTCATAAGTCCTCAGCAGTTTGAAGTACAGATATGTTAATAGGTGCAGATGTGAACACAGTAAACGGGTAGAAATGTGACTGATGAATATTTTGATCTTAATCTGAACAGACAAAGAAGTAGCCGGTGGATATAGACTTCAGACGGCTAAATATCAGCTGGAGGAAATTCAGAAGGGACTGGAGAACTTTTGGCAAAACACCCTTCAGGCTGTACCCCAACCCCCAGCAGCACCAAAAAGGAACCAGCAAGGGAAACCTGTTGCTCCAGCTCGTCGTCCAACACTGGTCCCACAAAAGAAGACAGGAGTTCGTCAAAACTCTGTCCAGCCTGGACCCCAAGCCCCCGGCAGTCCAAAAAGGGAACTGTCAGGGAAAACTGTTGCTCGAGCTCTTCCAAACTGGCCCCACCCAAGAAGAGAGGGGTTTGTCGTGGGACTTTTAGACACAAAATAAGTCCAAGCTCCAGACACCAGACAAGAAGCCGCTGGAAGAACTGCAGCCACTTTCCAAACCAGTGGAGGGTCTTTCGCAATGCTTCAAGCTTATGAGTTCAGAAGACTGGTAAGACTCTGACACCATGCAATAGAGAAAAAAGATTTTCCATCTGCAGTGCCAACAACTTTTACTTCAACTATGTTTTTAATCCTATGTAGTCAGTTCTCATATTAGCTAAAATCTGATTTCAGTTCTGTGACTACATGTTTTGGGCTTTGGGGTTAATTGTTTGTTCTTCTGACTAGTCAACAGCCAACAGCTACTTTACACAGCTTAGTATGGAGCTAGTAACTTCTATTAGTTGGTGCAACCATGAAACATTTAAGTAAATCAAAAACTGGAACTTGTAGTTTTATTTTATGTTTAGATGTGACAACATTTGCAGAAGCAGTTCAAACTGAAGGTGTATCAGATTAGTGTTGTTCCTAAATTAAAGTACAGTTCAATAACTATGTCACCTCAACACAGGATGAAGAAGATTGAAGGCCTGCGAACCGTCCAAGCCCTGGCCCAGCACCATCCAGACACACTGATGGAAAAACTTCATGAAGTGTGTCTGGCTGTGATAGAAGAGGTACTGAAGATATTTTCCTCTATTTTCGTTTCATGCTGTTTTCATTTGTTGACCACTGACTGGTGATGTTTATTCTTACTCTCTAGGTTAAAAATCTACGCTCCTCAGTGGCCTGCGTAGCAATGGACACCATGGGGTATCTCTATGTCTACCTGCAGAAGGACATGGATACTCAGGCAGAGAGGACTGGCCGCACTCTGCTGCAGAAGATTGCACAGTCAAATGCAAACCTCTTTGTGCAGCAGCAGGCCAACAAGGCCCTGGAGGCACTGGCGCAGAATTGCAGCCCTGCTCGTGTCCTCACCACTCTGCTGAATAATGGGCTGAGGTAAGTCACATCACAGTGGAGGATCAGAATCTGTGAATAAGTGTAGTACATCAGCATTCAAAGGAAATGAAATGAAACAAAGCTAATAGATTTGTTTGTCTTTGTTCTTCCACAGCCACCTGAGCGCTGCAGTGAGAGCCTGCACAGCTCAGCAGCTTCACCTGCTGGCTGACGGACTAGGAGCAGCCGCAATCTTCACAGCAGGGAGGACCTTCACTCAGAGCTTCCTTACTGCGGTCAGTAAGATGTCTCTGGACGCTGCTGCCGAAGTCAGGTCAGTTATCAAGATGTGCATTTAGTTCACAAGGTTCAGAACTGTATGATTTGATGTCTTCTGGTTTGTGTCTTCTGTGACGGCCCCAAATGTCTGGGGATCCTTAGATTCATACTTTTGCAAAAAAATATTGCATTATGGTTAAAATTAAAGATGAAGAGATTGATGTCAGTGTAAAAAAAAAAAAAGAGAAATTTTCTTTTTTTCCCATATTGTGCTTTGTACACTGAAGTGCTAAATAAGAATCTTGTCTCTTAACAGGCCCCATGGACATGCCATCCTCCAGGAACTGGCCCTTCACGGAGACTTTATGGATCTGTGGAAGAACATCATCTCCGAAAAAGATCGAAGCCCACTGGAGAGAATTCTGAGGACAGCAAAGAAGACGTAAAGGCGGGGGACAACAAAGGGCAGAGGGCGGCACGCTGGTGCAGTGGTTAGCACTGTCACCTCACACAAAGACGGAGCAGCCTTTAAAGCAGCCATGGAGGCTACTTTAAAGGCTGCTCCTGTCTGTGTGGAGTTTGCATGTTCTCGCCGTGTCTGCGTGGGTTTACTCCGGGATGCTCCGGTTTCCTCCCACACTCCAAAGATATGCAGCTTAGGTTAATTGGCTTCAAAGTTTCCCAATTATATTACTATTCTCAATAAAAATTTTAAAGATTACATATTTTGTTGCTTTTTTAATGTAGCTGACAGGAAGATGCTTTGGTGAGCTAACATAAAACAAAACTGAAATATCACAAAATCATACTGAGACATAAGACAGGTGACAAAAAATAAAATAAACAAAATAAAATGTATTTAAACAAAACAATTCTTTATGTTTGAAACAATAACAATATCAGTGTCAGCATTTTCTGGGAGGGTTTTTATTTAAATGATGGTATATGGGTTAAAATTAAAGCAATCAGGAAAGAACACCTGTAGCACTGTAGCAGACAATAATGTAATAACTACCATTAACGTTAATTTGCCTATAATGTAATAACATTTCTGAACCCTACTCTTTTATTTCTTTGTTTGTGTAAGTTGATGGTGAGACTTATCTTCAGCCCAGCCTTCTACTTCTTCCATTATACAGTTTACCTTTATGCCACCAGAGGGCACCAGATTATTATTGATGACAACTACCAATAAAAGCAGAAAAATATAGTTTAATTACTGAAATGGTTACTTTGCAAAATAGTTGCCCTTAAAGTTTCTGTCTGTTGACTATTTAATGTGAACGGCAGCTGAATACAGACCTGTAATATGTATTATCAAGCAGTGTCCTGTACTTTGTTCTCATTGCAATTTGAAGATACACTATAAACTTTAATAAAAAGACCCTAGGACACTGAAATGGGATTTTAGCCCATCCCCACTCCCTAACACTAGACTTCACCATGAAATATAACTAGAATCCTTCATAAATCTTTTATTTGTCATTGTGTGACTTTATTTCCAATTTAGACATAAACTACTTTTTTTTTTATCGTAAATTCATTACATGTTAGTTAAAGTAAACATTTTAGTGTAGTGTCCTCAGGTTTTTACTCAGTCCTGTTATCTTGACACATCCTCCCCCCTAAACATTTAGGGAAATTTCACAAGCCACATAAAGCAGCATCAGTTCTGTGTTCTGAAGGCCATGGGAAGCTAAGAAGTAACACGTGTATGATTTATTTATTATGGTAAATTATGTCTTAGATGTTTTTGTCTTTTTTTTAAAGATAGTTTTGGTAAACCACCTGGTGCTAAAGTGTTCTTACTCATAACATTGATATATTTGCTAAAAACCCAGACTGTAACTTATTGTCCTTTTTTCGTGAAATGCAAAATCTTGAGTTTATAGACCATATAACAAATAAATAAAATGCCATGAGATTGACAATTACACATTTTTAATAGTTTAACATGTGTTATTAGATACAATGTTGAAAAAAAAAGCTAAAGAATGAAGTTTAACTTTCAGAAGTTTACAACATGCCAAATAAAGTCTCCACTTAATGCATTTTTGTGAATATTATTAAAGAAAGAAACAAAGATAAACCACGCACACTGAAGGATTTACATCTGTAATGCACGTAGCATGCACTTACAACAGGTTTCTGCTGAAGAGCGTCGTTTTTACATCCGACACTACATCACCCATGAAGCACTGGGTGGCGCCTGCGCATTAACTGCTCGAGTAAAAACCGATGACATCACGCAGCCCGGACCAACCAGTCTGTTGAATCATCTCCGTGCCGTCTGGACTCTGTGCTTCTTCTTCGTTCATTTACTTTTCTGGCATTGTCGGATGAACTTTGTGGACACAGTTAACAAGAGCAATGTTCACGGTGACGAGGTAAGGATGAAACTCTTCCCACAGCGGCTGAGACAATGCCCGCAGTGAGCAGCCGCACCGGGCCGTTTGGTTGCGTTGTTGTCGGTGGTGACCTCCGTACCGGTGTGGCCACTCAATAGTACAACAGCCATCATTAACTGTGGCGAGTTTTGGAGGCTGCTCAAGCGTTTTGTTGTTGAGTTTCCCGAGCGTCCTCCTACAGCGTCAGTGGCTCTTAACCCGGTCTAGACGGGGGTGAGCAGACAGGAGTCGGGTGACATTTGCATCTCTTTTGCAAATTGTTTTTGTTTTGTCAGTTTTGTCTGTTGGTGAGGGTAAAAGCTGACCGACGGCTTCCTCTAATGGGAGCAAACGACTGTCCATACTGGGGACCTCCAGGGTCCCTGAGAAGACCCCCTGAGGGCTCCCAGGAAAGTGAGAAAAAGTCTATTGTTTGTATCCTTTGGGGGTCTTTAAACTGAGATATATATACAATGCCTGAAGGTGGACATGGCAGTGTTTATAATGAATGGATTTGGGGCCAGAATGGTAACTCTGACTACCTATAATGTAAACAATATAGTAACTGTTTGACCCAGTAGATGTAGTATAGCCTGACTGATTTTTTCCCCCAACAATGATATATTGTTTAGAATTTATTTATTTATTTATTTTTACATAAAAGACATTAAAAACAAACATTTTTGATCATTTTACTGTTGAATTCAGTTGTCAGTGATCTGGAGCTAATGGATACATTGTTTCTTATTTATACTTCAAATGTATGTTGGGCATTTCTTAGTACTTATCTGTAAAAACATACACTGATACCGATATAACTGCAGTAAGCTAATATTGCCCGATATATCTGCCCAGTGAGGCTGTGCACAGTAGGCACACAGGTCCACAAATGCTTGATAACCTCTTATCTTACCTTTTTAAAGATTTGGTTTGAGCTCTACAATATGCTATGGATTACAACAACTTTGCACATAACCCAAAATAAAATGGTTGTCATTATATTGATATTCAGGGTAGACTGTCTCTTCATGTACTACGATACATTCTCATCTCCGATTGATTAATTGAGTTCTCCTACAGCCCTCTTAAAGATCCCTAACTGCCACTTTACCCTTGATGAAAGAGATTGGCTTCTGGAGCCGGTCAGACATAAAATACTTCACCTGTTCTGAGTTAAAACTCACTTGTATCCCTCTCCTGAGAAGCGGAATAACTCACTTGTGAAAGCCATGAAGTTACCGGTCAATCAGAGAGCACAACACAGAGATTATCACAGCGTGGTCATTCTAGTGGTAGGTTTATACCCAGTTATGTGCTTATCAGAAAAGGCTTGCATTCCCGAGAATTAAAATGCTCTAAATCATTGAGGGGGCCTGTACGTGCTTGTAATGGGCCGCTGCCTTGTGAGAGGGCTTACTGCTGTGGTGGGATCTGCAGAGATGTTTTCACTGTAAACATGGGAGAAGCCTTACATGATGTTCCATGCTGTTATTTTGTCCACAGTGTTAATGCTCAGACAGGGAGTTGGCTGCTTACAGATCAGCCTGGAAAGGCTCTGACATTTGAATTGCGTGGTTTGTTTCTCTGAGTGCACGTTGCAGGTGATTGTTGTAACTGCATGATTTCCCAAGTGGTTTGTGCTGATATATTGTATATCCATAGGCCAATATTATTGAGTGACAGATATTGGCATAAATAGTTGGTGACACCAATATAGTCTGATTAAACTGTAACCTCATTTGATCCTGTTCATAATGACAAAGACTGTTTTCCTGTTAGGACAGACTGTCGTGTGTGCATGCATGTTACCAGTACTAACCCCATTATCACAAATCACCCATTTGCCTGAAGGGGTTTTACATTTACATTGTTTATTTATTCCACATCAGGGTTTTAACAGTGAACCCTCATACTCAGGTAGTGACTGAGTGTGTTTATTCTGCTTTTTATGCTTAAGTCCTTATTGTGTCTTCTTGCCTGACAAACACATTAGGAATTGCATGTATCTTAACAAGCTTGTTGCTGTGTCTTAGTTCAGCGTATTAGTTGCTGTTAGCAGCTCTGCCAGTCAGCTGTATATCATTGCTTCCTCTACCCAAGCACGCCCTTCGGCTACAGCAACTACCGTCTTGTTTTGTTGGCACTGGTCATTTGTTGATGTTTCTCGTCATCTGCCTGTTGTCACAGACACGGACACGGCCTGTGCTGCTGACGGGGACGGAATTTGATAAAAAAAAAAAAAACTGTCCTTGGTGGAACTGACTGCTGCATTGTGACTCAGTTTCAGTTGGCACTGTCGGAGAACTGGAGGACACATCGGCCAATTGTGTCTGTTGGGATTTAAGCTCTTCTGTTCCTACATTTTCTCAGTCGTGACCATTCAAAACTGACAGCAGCTGAGCATAAATGCTAAAAGAAAAGTGAATAAAATCTGACTTTATTGATATATTAGTCATCCCTATGAACTGATACATGAAAACTGGTAAATGTCTTTTATTCACTTCTTCTCCACAGAGTAAACCAATCACATTAAAGTTGTCAGACGGTGGCTGTGCACTGTACATGGTGCTCTCCTGTCTGTCAGCACACACAAACACTTCTGGAGTTCTCCTGGGGAACTGGGTTAATGAACTGAGTGTTACGTTTCACAGGACTGGCAATGCAGCAGGAGGGGAGCCGGGGGGGGCAGCTTCCCTGGATGGCTCACATTAACCACTACAGAGTGAAAGAGTAAACGACAGCATCAACAATAGAGGGGGAGGTATAGACTAATTATTTTTTCAAAGGTGGGTGTCATTTAGGAGTGGCTGTAACACAGCTGAGCCCTTAAGACCACCATATGTCAGCATGGTGTCTGGATGTTGTGGTGGCATTAGTGTATAGAGGCAGGCGTTGAACCACAGCTCTGAGAGGGCCGTTTTCCTCGTGAGAACAATGAAAATGAACATCCTGATTTAGGAGGTCAGTGGTTATATCAGCTTTCTTCATCATTCTGACCCATGTCAGGAATATAAATTATGTTGTCACAGTAGATCCTGCTCTTGGAAACATAATAATTACTTTAGTTCAGTTATTTAGTGGATATGTATTTATACTTACTGAAATATGAATGACTCATTTGGCACAGTCAGTAAAAGAATAGTTATATTAGTATGAGAAGGTAGCAAATCCAGTTAGTGTACATACCATAGTTACTTGAATCAGCTCTAAGATTGTTTGTGTCACATCGTAAGTATTCTTACCACATAAGAGGTTAGGCAGAGTGACAAAGTACCGTGAGACAATATGATTTTGTCTATTGTCAGTGATTTTGCCATAATATATAAATATACCGTAGTATCTGTGCCTTTGAATGTGTCAGGGTGTATTGGGCTGTGGTGGATGTGTGTAGACGTGCTTTATGGTAACTTGGACAAACGATATATCTCAATATATATTCATATTACATGTACTATGACAGAGGATATTATAACCACACCTACTCCTCAAGTAACCGAGTAACCTGCTTATTATTCTCTCAGTTAATTGTTTACAGAATGTTGCAATTTTCAAATCCTTACAGTTGAGAAGATGAAACCAGAGATGTTTGGGGTTGTTGCTTGAAAAGTGATTGACAATTAATCAATTATCAAAACAGTTCATAGATAATAATAACTAATTGTGTTATTTCTACTTAATACACAGTAAAGAAGTTGAAGAGGAGAGTGATCGACTGTCTAAAAATGTTCTTTGCTTTAGACCCATATCAGAATGGGACACCCGCAATCGTGCCAGTGCTAACAGCAAATTTATCAGAGCTAGAGCAACCATTTCCAGACTAATTCAGCAATGTTTATCGATGAAGTGACCTAAAGAGTATATTGAATTGTTTGGGGGAAGCATCGTTTCCTGCTGGTCCTGCTTCGTGTTCTCAGATCAGGCTCTCTCTGTATGATGTGTAGTGGATCCTGTGGGATAAACTGTGGACCTGCAGCACTCTGTTGGCCCGTCACAACAATAGGCCTGTATGACTGTTTGAATGTGCCATTCTTTGCGCGGTGTGCTTCACTTGGGCCAGACAATGGCTTCATTTAGCATCCCTTCTCTGCCGAGGGCTGCTCCGTCACCATGGCACCCCTGCCATGCCACACCCTGCCCCCAGTCTGGCCCGGCTTTGCACTTGTCCTCGCTGTTGGGACAGCTGGGTTTAGGCAGCCATTGTTAGCCACACCCAAGACCCAACCTCACATTTTATGGATTATTGCTTTTAGCTTGTTACAGTTTGTATTTTGGAGTATTATAAACTCTATCAGGCTCTAGGCTCATTTAACCCCCTATGAGCTTGATGGAGACCGACTAAACACAAAAAAACAGAGTATAGGGTTTCCTGCAGTGTTTTAAAGAAGAGGTGGGCCTGGAATAAGGACTACCTCTGATAATGTCATAAAATATGAATACACTTAAGAACTGACCTGCTATTTCTCAAAGGAAAAGGCATCAAATTTCGTCTTGCTATTGTTTTTCTGAGGGAAACCCTAAGTCATAGCTCTTGATGTGATATGACTTAAACACATAGTATATTGCATAAACTCTGCTTACAGCCTTGTTACATTAAAATAACTTGGTGCTTTTTTTTTATTTTTAAACCTTCCTGTTTTAAGTAAAAGCACAAAAATAGATCCTAAACATTTACGTTGGTGGATGAGTTAAAGATGCCTACCCAACGGTTGTCCACTCTCAAGACCACTGACTCTTGACCTTCCCGATTGTTCGGAGGTCAAAGGGCAGTGCACTCTGTTTCCAGCTCAACCACTCAGTGGTGGCAGAGTTTTAATTAATGGGCTTTAGGTTGACAGCTTTCAGACCTTTTGGTGAGTAATGGATCCTTCATGGCAAGTCATTCACTCTTTCACAAATTAGCAATAAAAAATGCATCACAGCTACACGATGATGTGAACTGGGTCTATAACAAAAACCGATGGGAAACACTTGAATATGAGTGTTAAGCACTTTTTTTTGCTGTTATTTTACATTATTAATAAGAGCATAAAAAAGCGCACTGTTTGAGTTTAATGTAAATCCTAACATGCTTGAAAAAGTTGGCGCATCAGCCTCCTCTTCCACTGAAACCAATGTAATTATTAGGTGTGTTGAGTTTTTTCAAGTCCAGCCCAGTCACTGGTGTTGCAGCACAGACTCATCTCCTCTAGCAGGCCCCCTCCAGAGAAACAAGCCTTGATCTGCAGTCTTATGGTTCTATAACTAGAACTGGGTGACCTATGAAATTATATTTTGGGCCGATCTGAACTTGTTGCAGATGTACCCTCGAGAGCGCGGCACAGGCTGTGCTACTTCTGATGCCTGCTACAATAGTTTCCTGTATGAGGTTTAAAGAGGTAGTGATTTTATAACATGACATGTAACCTTTTTAATGCATAATCACTTGAAATCATCCGCACGTCAAGGTTTTTTTTTTTTTACAGCTGTGATATAAGCAGGAAACCACCAGAGCTGTCTTTATGATTTTATTCTTTATATTACCAGTTTTATCCTGTGCACAGTACAACAGTTAATCTATTCTTTGAAAAATGGATCCCCTTAAGAAATATATAAGACCACAAGGCTCCTCTAAATATGTGAACAGAGGACAGAGAAAGATTGTGTTATTGCACATACTGTTAACTAAAGGATTTTCATTCAAAGCTAAAAAGATTAAGTCTAATTACTCCCAGCTCAATGCGGCTATAAATGCACTATACACTGTAATAAACATTTCAATTTTGGGAAATAGTCTTTCCTGGTTGAATGCCTGTTATTTGCAGTGACATAATTGTCCCAGGCTGTTACAGTGTGTCACATGACAGAGGCTATATTTATACTTGCTTGCTTGGTTTTGTTTCTGACTGAAGTCTTTTAATCACTTAATTTTTTTCAGCCTGTGTAGTTTTTTAATTAATAGCCTTGCTTTGCATTTCCTGCTCAAGAGTGGCATTCAGTTGTAGTTAACAAAGTTAGAAAATGACTGTTCTCTTGCCAGACTGAGAGAATTGAGGCAAACCTCAGATTATCATGACAATGAGCACCAAAATTAATTACGTGTGTGCCTCAGCCGAAAGATGTGGAAAGAGTGTAGCCATGCTGCAGTTCAAACAAAGGGAGCATGTGGGTCCTGTCCTCTGTGTGTGTGTGTGGGTGTGGGGGAGTCCCATAACCAAGATGCTGGTTTGGGAGGATCATGGGAGGGGGGTGGGGGGGGTTTATGGGCCAAGTGGGATTCATGTTTCAATCCTAGCTTGCCTCCATCCCCTTTGTCTAGGTCACATTATTAATGTAAATTCCCAAAGCAGAGATGCTCGAAATAAGAATTTTGAATGAGTTTGCAGTTTTGGTGGGTTTGTGAGCCGTCTCTCTTTTCTTTTTCTTTGATATTTTTTCAGGAGAGGTTCCAGCTGGTTGGATGCCAACATGTTGTCTGACAGCAAATTTTGAGTAGTCATCAGATCAGGCTGCTACTTGTAGTTATGTTAATAACAGCTTAATCACCGAAAGCTGACGTGTGTTCAACACATCAAAGCCAAACTTATCACGCTCACCAACACAGCTTCCTTCGCCCATATAACAGCGTTTCAACTGTTAAAATACTAGAGTTCAGAACATTTCCTATAGGTCTTATCGTATCAGGGCACGTTAACAAAGAGGATTAACGTCAAAAGATGAGAAAGGTGACTGTGGCAACATCCAGGAATTTCTGTGGGTGCAGACTTCTTCATCTGATTGTGAGCTTTACACTACCAAATCTAAAGCTTTGTTTTGACGTCAATGCCAGACTAAACCTCAGCTACAATCTCACAAATCACAGTTTTCCACACTTGCACGTGAATATTAATGCTTTAGAAATGCTCAGTGGACCATGTTAGAAATTACACGTGCATTTGCAGAATGTGCCATGCATCCTGTTTGATTAATTTCCTAACACTTACCTCCCTTAGACACCAACCAAAGCATGCGTAGCAGGCCTTGAAACAGCCGGTAGATATCAGATTCGGCAGCAGACTGTGTCACAGCGCTGCATGCTTTATCCTGCTCTTAAAATACCGCCCCGCCCTCCAGAAAAGCACACTCAAGTTCTGACAAGTTATCAAGCAAAAGAGAAGAAAGATAGGTTTAGGCTATATTTCTTATCTTTCTTTCATTCATGAATTGATGCAACTTTACTAGTTCAAAAGTTCACAACAGCACTGAGGCAAGGATTAAGAAGTTTAATTGTTTGGACCCGATTATGGATGGAGATGAAGTGGACCGCCTTGATTCGAGATAACCCGTTGCATAATATCTGGGAAAAAATGCACGCTTTGGTTTATCAGTTTTTCTCTCTCTCTCTCTCTCTCTCTCTCTGTGTTGTTTGAATACCTCCTAAGCTGAGATGTCATTGGTATTTTTACCATGGTAATGTAATTTACCGCTAACTGAGTTGGCGTCTCTGCAGCCGGTAATGTCAGTCATGCACATTCTTATTCAATTTGTCGTATTTGTAATTGTTTAAAAAAAGCACCTTTGTTTCTGTGTCCTTTTTGTTGTGAAGCACATTGTGACTTCTTACAAATAACATTCATGAAAGCCCAAAGTAATGCATTGCAGCCTGGTTGTAGTCCGACTAAAACTGCTGTTTTCATTCTTTCCTGTTACAGTGTATTGATAAGTAGGGGAGGCTCTCTGTTTATCTGAACGATAGCCACAGCAGCCACCTTCTTCCCTCTAAGAATAGAAGGTGTCCTGGTTTCCTTGGGCAGGGTTTAAGGCTGCTGCTACGATGAGCAGGTTCCCACAGTATAACATATCTGTGCGATAACATTACTGTAGAAAAGCCGTCAAAACAGCCATGCAGTCAGACGAAACCAGCTGCATCAACAGCTAAGTGTTCCTCTGGAGTGATTGTATTACAGCTTTTAGTGGCGACCATTGTCTGTGTCCATATTCTCTCTTCTCTCACAGTTATGTAACTTGTTATACTTTTACCAGTGTTATGATTTGGTGGTGATTCATTAGAACAACTGGTTCATCTGTCGGTTGTTTTGTTTTGTGCGCTATGTATGGCTACCCTCCACACAGTGTTGTTTGTGTCCCTAGCACAGTTTGATAGCTGCGATGCCAAAGGGCAAAGGCTGTCAGGTCGATTGTGTTAAACAGCAGGTGTCCTTGTTAACTCCCCAAACATCCCTTTTGCTGCTGTTTGTGTTTTGGTTGCAATTCTGCACTGCTCTGCTCTTGGTTTAGGGTGCCTAGATGTAATATTTAGTTCTGGCTGATGTGGTCTCAGGTTGTTTTTCTCTGCTGAGATTATGACACACTCTGAGATAAGCAGCTTGTAACTCAGCCATGCAAGATGGCCATGCACTGTATGCCGGCTTGGTCTCACCTTAGACTTTGACTCTGTGTCAGTCAGTCATGCGTCCGGCTGGCCATAAGCCAGGTTCACATCCGTGTTTGCGGTCAAAGATGAGGCCGAGACCTCAGACCTTTTCACATGGATTTAGTCTGGTGAACTAATTCTCAGAGTATCCATGTGTGACATTAGCCAATAGCCGCACAATACTGTGAAGCTGTCTTCGCCCCCAAAGCAGACTGGATACTGATTGGATTATGTTGGATTACCGTTTCTCTATTTGATTTGTTTGTTTGTTTATATCCTACCTCTACCGTAATACTCGGTGCCTCCTCTGTCTTATCTTTCTGCTCGAAACTTTAACCACTGGTTTCTCGTTGCTATGGGCCTGGCCTACATCTGGAGGGATCAACAAGTTAAGCCACAGCCTTTTAACCCTCAAATTCTGTCAATCCATTACAAGCACGTTCACTGCAGCTGCTGCAACCATTCTCTTCATAATGTTTTTGCAGCAGTGCTGAGAAGATCTTTGTAGCCCTAAATGATCCAGATTTTCCTGTGAATAAAGAAGTCAGTTTAAAATTTGAGGGGTCAGAGTAGATAGAAACTTTGCAGTTAGAAAGTATCACATTTTTGTATTTGACTAAAATGCTGGTTAATGAAATACACTTGTTCTAAATGATATAATAATGAGGTTTTGTATATACACTCTAAATGGGAGATCAGTGCTGGGTGATCAACAGTTGAAAAATAGCCACGTTCTTACTGGATAACTGAGTAAACAAACTACTTGACAGACTAGACTGACAAGGAATTCTTAACTCAAGGTCTTTACATTTCATTTTGCTCATCTGTGCAAAACTCCCTCCACCGAGGAACACCGCAAGATTAGATGGGTTGAACGCTCCAGAAAAAGGTAGTTGGTGGAACTTGAGGTAAGATTTATCTGCTCAGGACAAGACAGAACTTTCACTCTATATAATCCGACTTAATATTTGTTTACAAACAGATATTCAACGCTTTTTTCCACAGAAATGTGAAGGGAGGCTTCTGCAAATGTTACACTTTGGAAAACTCATGCAGTAAATAGAGGCTCACTCTGTCTGCTTATGTGAGATTAGAGAGAAAACCACGTGGGTACTCCAGCCATATAAATGTTTGCCACATATATTATTTTTTTTAAAGCAGTTTCCTCTTTTGCTTTTTGCTGTTTTCTCTCTCAAACACTGCCCCGTTTATCTCAACATCCAAACTGTTAAGTGGCGTGCGCTAAGTTGGACTTCCTTTTCATGTTTCCAATTGCTTGGCTGCGTTCTAGAGATTAGTGGATGCAGACCGTTGCATGGCCCTTCTGGGATGGACCTTTCTATTCCAGGGGGTAATTACAAGCCTTCCAGAGGGTGGGTAGGGACCAGCAGGACCCTTCCTAACCATGGCATTTAATTTGTGATAGTTAGGGTCTCCTACAAGGGAAGGGCTGCATGAGTGGAATTTCTGGATATAACCCCACCCTGAATGAAACACATGTACGGTGTAGCCCTCCTGCCTTCCACCACATGATACAAGCCATAATATAGCGTTCCCCCTTCACATTCCTTCGCAGCAGTTTGAGGAACTGTTTTTTATTTAGGAGCTGTCAGTCATGGTTCTGGTGTGAATATACTTATCATTAGCATGCAGCAGAAGTTTCTGTTCACTTTCACAAACTCCGGCACACTGAGATGCTTCACTTAAGGGCTCTGTGGATACCTGTCTGTTTTCACGATTTCTTGTCTTTTCCTGTGTGACTCCATGTTTCACACTGTACGCAGAGCGATTAACATTTCACCAAAGTCCTTTTATTTCCTATATTACCAGAGAAACTCGGTCAACAAGCGTGTAATCATGGCTGAACTTTTCAGGGTCATCTACAATCAGATTTCCATGCTCACTTCTGATGTTCTGCAGACTGATTTCCAAGCTTCAGCTGCTTTCAACTTTTAACACCATTCAAGTTATTTTTTGTTTGCGTTGTCCCTTTTATATGTTGTTATGTTTTGTTTGCGTTGCTGGCCTGACAAATGACGCCATAAAAGGTGAGATAAAAGCAACAGCAAGGTACTGTATATGATTGCATGTTGAAAAACCAGAAAGAAAAGGTGAAAGTAGAGTTTCGCCCTTACATCCTTAATAATTAACAGAAAAGTTCAGTAAAGAGA
This sequence comes from Dicentrarchus labrax, assembly GCF_905237075.1. Taxonomy (NCBI): domain Eukaryota; kingdom Metazoa; phylum Chordata; class Actinopteri; family Moronidae; genus Dicentrarchus; species Dicentrarchus labrax. Next base: position 11,959,211 of record NW_026136708.1, on the reverse strand, counting down.
AAAAGTTCACACAAACACTGTTGTTTGTTAGGCTTCAGTTTCTGTTTGAGTTGTTGTATAGTTTGTTTTGCAGCTTAGCTACTTCTTACCTTCCTGCAAATCCTCCACCCCGAGCTGGAATGAAGAAGTTGTTATGTACTGTGTCACTAAAGCTTGATTGCTCCGGCTGCAAATGTATGTGAAATGGAAAGATCTTTGATAGACCATTTTCTAGAAATCCCTCATCCAAAACATCTACTGGTGGTTAAATTGTCCTCATACCTTCGACATGCATGTCTTACATTGGTTTTTCCAATCTTCCAACTTAAAAGAGAAACTTTAATCATTGTGCTTTCCTGAAAACTGGGCATAGACCACACTTCCAATGACATTGCCAATGTCTGTAAAAGTGTCACCAGTGTCCCATACATTTCCTGTTGTATGTACCTGGTGCCCTTGAGGTCAGGAAAACATCAGTCCTGGCTTTTATTGACACGGATGATCCGTCCCACCAGAACAGAAGCCCTCCATGAGAACCAGGACCTGTCTGTTATTCCAGCTGCATGACATTCTTTTTAGAGGCAGCTACCCAGGACCGTACAGCTTCCACTGTTATCCATTCATGACTACACCGGCGCGGCTCGCCACTGATGTCTGTAACACCAGCCCCGTAGAGATAAACTGTTTCTCTCAAGGGCTTATGTGAAATAGTTGCTTGGATCAAACCACAGTGCGGTCTCACATATGGACATTTTCAAATCTAAGCAGAAAGTTGCAGTGCTTTAGAAGATTGTATTATATCAGCTAGCATGACATGTGACTTGGAAGTGGTCCAGAAATCTTAAAGCTGCAGGCAACTATACACGTTGGCATCCTCAAATGGCAGCGAGAGGCAGCTGTTAGACAACTTTGAAGTTTTAATAACCCAAAAATCATGTAAAGGGACCACATTGACCTCCAAACGAAGTACTTGTGTTAAGGAACCTGGTGTGTTTGTGTTGTTTTTATGGTAAAGGGAAAGCAGGGCAGCATTTCTATTACTGAAAGTTTCCGAGTGCTCATTCACAGCTGTTTGAATAAAAAAAAAAAAAGTTTGATTTGTGACTTCCTTTTGGCAGAGAAGTGTGAGTCCAGAGTCACTTTTCTTGGTAGTGTAAATCCATAGTCTCAGTCGTGGTCTCAGGTTACAGGACATGTGATACTCTACTGTGTTTCTGCCACATGGTTACGCTGATTGTACAAAGCAGTGTTGAATAACAAAATATATGTCAAAAGCACGATGACCTCTTTTTAGCGTGATCTGTAAGGCCTGACTCACATCTGAAGAACAGGAAGTTAGATGACACTTATTTTGTCAACACCTGCACAGAAACCTGTAGGGCTTGAATCAGGTACATGACTTCTGTTTTATTATGAGAACACGTCTGAATCTCACCACCTGTATTAACAGAGATCGACAAAGCAGTAATTGGTTTGAATTACCTCAGAGTTGAATCATGACCCCTCCTATTTAGCCTCAACAATGTTGTAATATTATAAACTACTTAAGTAGTGATCCGGATGCCTCTGATATTGGGTATCTGCTGATACAAAATCTGATCTTATGTATATATTTATATTCATTTAACTTACTGCTTCCCTCGTGCAGCAAAAGGCCAAATCGCTGTGATGCTGTGTTAATTTTTGTGAAATTCTTTTTTTGAGCATCCTCCACAGAAAAACAAATTCCTCACACACTTTCATTACTGTGGTGTTTATTCAGGCCAAAAAATATCACCATGTTGCAACGCAGAAATGTTTATGGATGCTGGATGTTGTGAGTCAGTAATTAGCTGGGATGCAGGAGTGATTCTTGTGCTGAAAATCAAGTGGTAGTGTCTGGGATTGTTTAGATTAAAATCCTCTGGATGTTTGGTCAGTTGTCTCATCATTGCCATTGAATATTTGGATGGAGTATGTGCTGTGTTTAAACTAGCTTGCAGTGAATGTGTTTTTATTACAAACAGGTGGAGTTTAAGGATTAAAACTAGCTAAACTTCCTTAATTTATGTTTTCGACTTAACTTAAGTTCTTCAGCAGCCTTTTCACACTTTCACTGCCTCCCATCTCTCTCCCTCCCACTCCTACACTTACCACCACACACATGTTTTACACCTGAGCTTTGTTTCCCTCCTGCAGCTCTCCAAACAAGCCCTCTCCAAACAAACCCTAAACAAGTTGTCCAAAGCCAGTGTAGGGGGTGGGGAGAGGTGGTGGTGGGGAGCTGGGCGGCGGCCATGGTTCGGCTGCATCCTATTAGGACTGGGAGTGTTGAAAAGGGGTGTGGCCTGGAGCCAGTAACATCTGTGCCTGTCCCCTCTGCCCCCTCAGCATTCTGCAGAGAAAGGCAGAGAGTAGGAGGTTTGGGAGGGAGTGGAAACGCAGAGGAGAAGTTCTCGCCGGCCAGCTGGCTGTTTGCAGGATCTCAAACAGCAGCTAATGCTATACGGCGAGTTTATCCCTTGTCTGCTCCTGTGCCATCAGAGAACAACAATCCTCATCTATCTGGGATTTTCCTCTCGGCTGATTTTGACAGCTTCTGGGATCCAAGGTGCTTATTAGCCGCCCCAACCCGAGCAGACGTCTTTGAACCTGCGTGGATTACATACCTTGCGCAGGAAATGCTCCGCTGCGTCTTGTGTACAAGCATCGTTTTTCCTGTCGACAGTGCAGAAAGCAGGATACTGCAGTGAGTTGAGGATATAAAGGGAATGCAGAGCGCAACAGAGGCAAGATCACTCCTGGACAGGGTAAGACGAGCCCAATGGAACTGCCTATTTTACCCCATAATGAGTGCAAGGAAAAGGAGTACAGGAGCCGGCTATCTGGTGTTTGGAATGTGTGTGTGTGTGGATTGCATGTGACCAGTAGATAGTCCGAGGCTATCAGTGTCTCTCTGTCTGTATGTATAAGGGGAGTAGGGGCTGCTGGTTCGCTTTATCACTCCCCAGGATACAGGCTGGATTCCTCTCACCAAGACGTAGGTGATTGTGTCATGTCTGTCTAATTAGGAGGTGTCGGTGCGGAAAACAGTGTTGCCGTAGTAACCGGAGGGGGGGAGAGAGTGGGGGAGGGGAGGATGACAGGGTGCTCCGACGGGGGGCCCCGGGGCTGATTTCGTGGTGAGAGAGTTGTCTTGTGTGTACGGGGAATGCCCCATAATGACAAGGCTGGTCTGTAGATAGGGTGAGGTGGTGGTGGAAGTATGTGTGCACACACACAGACAGAGGCTACAGGCTGCTACCTCCCACTAGCTTCTCTCTGTGGTTTGGCGAATGCAGCCCATTATCAGTGTCAAGTGAGTGTGTGTGAGAGAGAGAGGATGGCATACTTTTTTCCATGATGGAGGGGCGGAGTGCAGATAATCAAGTCAATGAAAAGGAAAGTCACCTTGAGCATTGAGGGGTCTGCTCGTTCACCTCGCCCATTTCCTGTCGCTGCCCATCCTCCTCAGGTTCCACTCTTCAGCTTCTCTCCAGAGACATCCATACATCGCATGTAAATGCTATACCAGCTAAAGCATTACAAAGGACTGACAGCTAGTCTTTGTAACTCTGCAGGATTTCATGGTGCCTCTGAGTGATGGCAAGCTAGATTTTTACCCTGTAATCCTAAATGGTTTTGTTATTTGTTTTTGTGCACTGAATTAGAGAGACAATCCTATTTTCTCCCCTCCTATAAACATCCAGAGCAGATTAAAAAGGAGGGTAATGTGCGGTGGAAGGGGCTTACATTAAATCACCCACCCGCCCAGCTTGCACCGGTCACCCACCGCTCTGGTTACCATAGCAACTGAGGAAGAGGTAGGGATTTTTTTTTTTTAAGGACAGGCTGCAGCTCAGGGTATCCTAGAAGAGATTACAACGTTGTCCACGCCCCATTATTGATGATCTCAGAGGTTATCCGTTTTACTACTCAGAAATACATTTGTGACTATTATTGGCCTGTGCTCAGCGGTTGTGCACGTAATAATGTTTGCGGTTCCTTCTGCCATAGCAAGGGAAATCACGACGACAGCTGTTGGTGCTTTATGATGTTCTCAGTCATCTTATATCTCCACTCATCGAAGGTTTATTCTTCTCTCTTCTGTCTTGATACTCAACAGTTTGTCTTATTTTCCAGTTTTATGTCAGTCACTGCTAATTTACAGTTAGGCTGGTCGTGATCTTCAATGTTGATAGAAGCACAGACATAACCTAGATGACACTAATTTGAAGATGGCACTCATTCTTTTCCTCTCCTTCCTGATAGCTGCTTATTGATCCCCTCCTTCAGTGGTCTCCAAACCTTTTTGTCAGATACCCACACAGCCCAGATGAGCTAAACTCAACTCCACTCATCATGTGTTCATTTGATTTTTAAACTGGAGGGTATTAATTATAATAATAATTATATAATAGTTGATAATGTGATAACACACACATCACTGAATAATATGTATTGGTTCATTGGATTCAAGACATCACAGTACCCTTGTTAGGAGCTGCACATGTAGAAAATTCAAAACATAAAGTATGCCAATCAGAATTGCAAATTGATATAGCCGACGTTTGTCATTTATAACCCAAACTTGAACCTGCATGACAAATACAGATCATAAAAGTTGAGGTGCTGTTGTGAAACAGGCGAGTTGTTTGTTTGTCATCTATGCTCCGTGTTCAGCACGGCCTTTTTTTGTTCAAGATTTTTCACAATTATGAAGCGGTGTAATGAGGGCTACTTGTGTTTTACGAGCTATTTTTAAACTGAACTGTTTTTTTTTTCACCACTGTTTTGGAGCACAGCCAACAAACCGAACGCAGACAAGAGACGAATCCCTGGAAAGGATTTTGTCGCATGTTGGAGTAGTTTCCCTCTTTGCCCTGGGTGTAACCTCCACTTGAAGGGTTGACCCGAGGAAGAATGCTAACATGTTAAGAGTGGGGGGTTGGAGAGTCTGTCTGCAGAACAAGTTTGACAACCTTGCTTGAGAAAAGAGCAACGGCCTTTAACCTGCTTTTTAATCTCTGTCCTCCCTACATTTCAGCTGCACACTCCCTAATCTTAAATGTACATTTTTTGGCTCTGTGCTATTATTCATTCATGTAAGAATTAAAGGTGAATGCCACTGAATTACTTTTTAAGCTGTGGAGTAGTTCATTGTGTTGCGATAAGTCTTAAAAACGAGTTATTTCTCCATTTATTCTGTGACTTTAGGTAATTACATACAGATTACAGATTTGTTCAAAGCTTTCAGTATCTCTGTGAAGTAGAGGTATAGTTTCTAGTTTTGTGCAAAACATGCTTCTGTGATACACGGCTCATTAAAGTGTTAGACTTACAACGAACATATGGTGGGTCTGCCAGTAAATGGACCATCTCTTAATGGAGAATGAAACTTGTAAAAAGCTTGAAGGCACCACAAATTAGATTCACCACTGATTGAATCTTTCCCAGGCAACAAAACAATTTAGCTGAAAAACCTCTCTTTATCAGCACTTTGTTCGTGTGTAGCATGAGCAATGAATACACTGCACTGATCACAGCCTTTATCTTCTGTTCCTGTTTGATGATCATTTTGGACCAGATTGTTAACCCTGACTGTTGAAAACAGGTGTGACTAGAGATACAAAGGCTGGTCTTGAACTAATCTGATGCATCAGAGTGATTTTAGAAACTACTCCGGCGTTCAAAAAGCAAAAGAAGCATGACGTGTAACACAACAGTGTCTGCGTCTAGGGTGACGACTGTGTGTTACGTCTTGCCGGCAGTCCTATTTTACACAGATGTCAGTTCGGCTCGGTTGCTACCACTGCTGGTGGTTTAATGACAGAACAACAATTTCGTGTTTGTACGTTTTATACAGAACTGCTAGGTGGAATAATGGTGCAACATTCCCGCCTTGAACGGGCTGTATAAAAGAGGCTAATGTCTCCGGATGAAACGTGTGAAGACCACGAGTCTGCGTAATAAGGAAGGATGTGGAAAACAATTAGATTACCTCTATGTGACATGGCTAATAGAGTTCCCTGCTTTGAGTTATAACAGATACTGCAGTGTCTGTGTGTTGGTAACACTGTACAGAATTTAGTTTTATTGTGTTCAATTTAAAGGTCCAGTGTGTAACATTTAGGAAGATGTATTGGCAGAAATGTAATATGATATTCATAGGTATGTTTTTACTAGTGTATAATAACCTGAATATAGGAATTGTTATGTTTTTGTTACTTTACAATGAGCCGTTTATATCTACATACACCACAGGTTGTCTTCCATGGAGTCCGCCACGTTGAATTGCCATGTTTATGGTCTACGGTAGCCCAGATCAGACAAACCAAACAGACTAGGGCTGCAACTACAAATTGTTTCTCCAGTTTGATTAATCGTTTTGTGTGTACAGTGTGAGAACTATATAGTCACTTCAGACTTGATGAAGAAGTTTATCACTTTTTTTTTTTATTGCACAACCAATAATAATGTAGCGAAGGGAGTAGAAACACTGCAGCAGTGCCCTGTTGTACCAAATTAAGACACATATATCAATGCGCACACTGTCGTACGTCTTCGTATAAACTGGACGAACTACCACGCTAAAAGAGTCACAGTACATTCCAACATATGCAACAGTCACAGTTTACAGTAACTTTGTTGCAATCCACTGTCACTACTTCAAAGCCCGACAAGCTCTGAACTTTTTTAACCCGCAGCCATGTAGACATGTATAAAATACTGGTGGAAGAAATGCTTCCTCTGTCTCTGTGCTGCTATCCCTTTCTCTGCACTCTCTATGCTTCCCTGTATGTTAATCCTGTAATCTGAGAGCCACTTCAGCACGACTCCCTCAGCCATGTGACATTAATGCTCCAGAGGCAATGCCTTTGTCATATCTTGACACACAATCCTGTAACGTAAATGCACACGAGCACACAGGCATCAGAACAGTCCTGGTACTGTAACGCTGCTGCTTTCACACGAAGGACAGTTTTGACTGCTCACTGATGTCTGACTGGCTGTCGCTGAGACGTGATTGATTTTAATCTCCTCTTAACCTGCCAGTCAGCATTTCTATCGTGGCCCAGTTATTTTCTGATGTGTGTCCAAGTCTGTGTTACTCATTGTGTATTTAGGATGCCATTAAGTAATTGGCAGGATAACGTTATGTGCTGTCCAGCTGTGCAGGACAATTAGGCACCACTGTGAGTTTGTACCAAAGCTAAACCAGAGAAAATTATACAATATGAAACACTGTGTTTAACATGAAAATAATTGCTAAATAGCTACTGGTTTAGCAGTTACTATTGTTGACCTTGAGCAAAAACATGTGGGGGATTTTAGGTTTTCTGTATTGGGTAAATAGCTGAGCAATACAGGTCCTGCAGCTGCATTGAGAAATGGAGATTGTTTTATTACTTTTGATTGTTGTTACTATTGAGCATTTTGTGGTTTTGAGTTTCACAGGTTAAGCAACCTCTCGGTGTCCAAATACTGGGTCTGCTGATTGATTTTCAGCTGGGCAGCTCCAGGCTCAGGCTGTGTGTTTTGATGAAAAGACTACCACCAGCCTTCACTGTGTGACTCCAGAGCCTTTTGTTTGCAGCTGTCCAAATTGATCCAAAATAAATTACCAAGTGTAGTGCACAACAGTCGTGGGGGTTTCCAAAAGTGAATAGAGCTCTTGAGTGAAGCACACTGCAATCCCTAAACCACTCACTGGATTTTTTTAATATAACAGGGTTTTAAACTGCGGTTGTTTTTAGATTTTTGTCAGTGTGAGAGACACTGTAATGCAATCTAGTGAAAAAGTATGAAACGGCAATACAACGTCGAGATGCTTTGCACTGAAAATACTGCGGTGAGATGATCATGAAATTGCAAGTCTGATCCATCCCTAAATCCTAAATCGGAAAAGAAGATTAAACTTCTGTGCACCAAATGCTTTTCTGCTCCGCCTATAACCGTCGGCACAACCCAAGCAGTCAGTTAAACGCGGTTACATATTTATATATACTTTTCTCATGCTGTCTTGGGTTAGTGAAATGGCAAGATGGCAATAATAGCAATATGACACTTCATTGATTCCATTTTTTGTGCCCAATTTCATTTTCATTTGCTGGCTCCACGGAAAGGTCAGAGGTCAGGGTCAGACAGAACAAAGCCCCTGAGGCAGGGAGGGAGTCTGTGTCTTGCTCAAGGACATTTCAAAAAAGTAGATTATCACCAAAGAGAGGCATGCTGTAGTTCTTTTCAAAAACAATTCAAGGTGAACCAACCCTGCTGTTTAATATTGGCTTCTTATATTCTTTGTCATTATTACTGAATTACTAATACTCACATTCTCATTCAAGGTTTCCTCCCTTGCTGTTGGCTGTAGAACTTCTTTGCTCAATTAGAAACATAGGAGAGCTGTTCTGCTGTGTCCTATCCCCTCTATCAGTTGTACAGCTGATCATTTAGGCAGCCATAGAACAGCTGCGGATATCAAAAATTAAAAGTACATATCAGTGCCAGAAACTGCTGAGAGGTGCCAGCTGGTGCAGAAGACGGTATTTTCATGCATCTGTTTTCAATACACTACTGTCCAATGTGTTCTCTCTCCAAGGTTGAATTCCTGCTCCAAGTGAGGCACATTTGAGCTAATTAGCATCAACTTTTAGTTGACCTGTTAATATTTATGGATTATACACAAAGCTGCCTATTTATGACAGGCCGCATAATTTTTGTTTGCACACTTTTTCAAAATTTCCTTCATGTTTGGCAGTATTCAGTACTTCAACTTGCAGTTCTTACCACACATTTCACTGATTATGGCCACTGTGACAGTCATTTTCTGGGCTATTAATATTATGTACTTTTATAGGAGCACTGAGGCAAAGGAGGGCATTCTTTAGCACCACAGATTATTTCCACTACACCGTGTACCGCCAATGCCGTCAATATATATCTTGAAGTAAGCTTGAAGGGTAGAAGAGGCTGAAGAGATGAGTAAAATGGACAGAACAAAATCAGAGAAAAGGAGAAGAGGCCTGGGCTAAGCTGGAAGACGACAGCTGGATGGATAGTGTGGGGTCATCTTTGAATTCTTGCTCTCTGTTCTCCATTCCTCTTCGCACATGTTAAGTAACGTGAGCATCTCTCTCTGTTTAGCTTTAAGATGCTCCTCTCGGCTTCTGCCTTTTCTCCAGCCGACCTGACACTTGTGCAGGTTTAATGGAGAGGTCTTGGGCAGACACTGTGCGCGGCCTCACATTCACTTTACAAACAGTGGGATTCTTTTTACAGTCTGGACTCACGCCAGGTCACCCGCCAAACCACATGGTCACGAAAACAACAAGGCTATCCAAGGATAGAAATCTCATACAGACAAAGACAGAAGTGTTTGTGTAGAGAAGGGTGGGCGGGCTTAATTATTGAATGTGTATGAATGAAGGAATACAAAAGAATCCGCCCTGTACTGTAAGCAGCAGCAGCCTACAAAAGTTATGATGTTACTCCAGTACAGACAGTATAAACAGCATTCTTCTTGATTATATAGAAAGTGCAGCGGTTATATGGCATTATCATCAACATGCAGACTGTTAACATTTCAAACATCCCTACTACATGGATAATTCCTGGAAATAACGATTAATCCTGCTAACTTTTACTGCTTGGACAGCTAAAGGTCAGTTTGATTGGGTGACTTGTACGTGCTTGATCTGGGATTTGAAATAATCCGTGTTCTTCCTCGCTTAGAGCAGGTGGAAGGTGTTGTATGGGTGTTGTTCAGGGTCACAAGGCTCACCTAGCTATGAGAGGAATGTCCTCTTGTTCTAACAGGCCTCTGTTATGTTGGGAACCTTGACCGTCTGACAGACAACCTCCGGAGGCTGATGTCGGAGCACCCAGGTCTCGCAGGTTAACAATTACAGCACAAACATATAGTTTTAACGGTGACACAGTCTGCGGGTTCAAACCTTAAAGCCTCTTAGCCCTTTTGGTCTGGCTCTCTGTACCCTCCCCACATGGCCGAGCCGTGGCACATCCACAGGTTCCTGCAGCTGGACGGGGACCAGCACTGTCCCATTCTGGCTCACGAGTTTATACAAAGTTTACAGCTCGCTTTAGCTAATGGAAAAGATGGACAGTTTTGTGGACTAATATGGTCAAAGAGGGCTTTGAATTGCTTCTTCCCTTCATGCTAGAATAGATGGTGAGCGTGAAGCCAAGCAGCTGCTGCTGAGGCCTCTAGTAGTCTATTTGGAAAAGTCAAGGATGTGTCAAAATAAATACACTTTTCAGTGTGTTAGTAAGAGTGAGCTGCTGTGTACTTTATCCCACGTGTGGCCATTTGGCCGCAGGTACCTTGTCTATGTAGTACACCAAGCTCTTTCATTCACTGCACTTTAGGTACATTTTATTTAGAGAACTGTGATTATTCAAGTAATAGGATAAATTTGGCCATTGTTAGTTTTTGTTTGACAGTTTGCCCAGTTATTACAAGTTTGTTGGCCACCAAGAGAGACAAGTGGTAATTCTGACTCACATATAGTGTGTCTGATTAAATGGTCATTGCAACAAATCATTATCAACACAGTTTACTTTGGACCCAATGTTAAATTGTTAAATGGTATCTTAACTTAACTGGGATTTGCTTCTTTTGTTAGCATCAGCATATTAAAGAAGACTCATTTAAAGCACTAAACTAAAAAAAAAAAAATCCTTTAGGGTGCAATATGAAAATTATATGACAAGATTGTCTGATGGTTGGAAACCACTCTAGCGACTGTCCCAAATTAGAAAAGTACAGCAGCTGGACAGAGGAAACAGATTAACCAAAAAAAGTGACTAAAATGGGACTGTGATGGCATCAGCCTTTATTTAGGTAAACCACAAAAAAAAAGACTTTTTATTGACTCTACTTAGACAAAGTTGCCATAGGAAATGTCCTCACTTTCCCTTTTGGAAGAGATAACTTTAGCTGTCGTCTGTTTCCTCAGCTCACTGAGCATAGTGAACCGCAATCTTCGATTACAGTGAAGTACGTGACCTGACCATTATAAATTTAGACTGCATCACACTGCTTATGATGCATTCTGTCTGGGCGACGCCTCTGACTTATAGGAAAACACTTGGAAAGGTCAAGTGAACCTGGTTATGTTCAGCGAGCTGCTGGTCACCAAGAAAAGACGTCCAGAAATTCCTTCAGGTCAGTGCAGCCTCTGTGGTTATGATACTTGGCCTCACACAACTCTGCGCAGCAGGGAGGGAGACTGTAGAGCTGTTTTTGTGACATGCTGACGACAGTGTCCTCGTGGATATCTGGACACCACGTCTTTATTTTGCCAGACAGCAGAGAAGTCTTGTGCACTTTATTCCATTATGCCTGCTTGGAGTCGAGCCAGCAGGTCTGAGAGCCAGCTCCTCTCTCACTGTGTGTATTTGTACGAATTAGTAGTTTGTTACAAATCAAACCTGTTTATGTTTTTGGTGGTGAGATTCGAGGTCTGCCTCATCTCGAAATCTTACCTTTTGTTTCAGTTTCTCGTTTAAGCAACAGAGTAAACTGTCACAGTTCATCTGTAACCGGAGAATGAAATTCTTCACGCTCAATATTTGTTATTGTGAGGGGAACATGTATGTGTGTATCAAATTACATGGCAATACTTCCAATAGTTTTCGAGATATTTTACTCAAAACTACTAATTCATGGTGACACTAGATAAAGTTAGAGGATCACCAATGTCAGTAGGATTCATCCTCTGGGCACCATGAATGTCTGTACAAAATGTCATGGCAGTCCATCAAATTGTTGAGAAACTAGTCTGGACTGAAGTGGTGGAATGACTGACACTGTCGTTCCTAAAGCGGTGCTGCTAGCGTGACTAAAACCAACCCAAAAATACTTTTAATATTTGGAAATCTACAAATAGTGATGCACATTGAATCTTCATCTGGCAGGACAAGACTTTCTGTAATGTGCGCAACCCTCCTCATCAATGCTGCTCATTTATGACAGCTGCCCTCTATGTATTTTTATCTGTGCTATAGAGACACAGGGCAGATGTGGCAATAGTCCAACAGGATTGCGCACATTTCCAACATTACTGATAAAATTGCAGCTGCTAGAGACCAAACCAAATGTGTAATCATGTCTGCGAAGTCAGATAGCCGGGAGGGGGGAAAGTCTGGGGATGATGACTATCTGGATGATTGAGGTAGTTGAGTTTGAGTTTGACACAGACTCCAAATGTTGCAAATCTCACCTGTCATTTGAACAACATGCACGCCGACTTGCACATCTTATAATGACTCATCGCAGGGTTTACAAGAAGGCCTGTTTTTTTCCTCTTTACCCACAATGACCAAGCCAGTCTTCAAAACAACAAAAAGCCCCACACATGTCTCTCACCGTGGTCATTGTAAACACACCCCTCTAATCATTGCTCATTGAGTCTTTAGAGGAAAGCTGATGCTGAATAGAAAGGAAGGGGAGATGAAAAGGCCTGAATACACTAATCCAAGCAAATTATGGTGTCCATTTCAAACATCACACTCTCACGGGGCCCTATTGTGTAAACGATATAATTGAATCTTTCAGTGCTTGTCCTCACTGACACGGTGCATTGTACTTTCCCTTCAAAAATGATGACCCTAAGTCTTTAACCATTACCGGGGGCAGAGGGTTAGGTTGTGAGTGTGGAAAACTCATAGCCTTGATAGGTCATGTGCTGTCCGGCTGCTACTGAACAGTTCTACTAATGACAATATGGCTGTGTTGCTTTTTTGCTGTGGGGCTCCAGAGAGAACAGAAAGTATTAATCTTTGTATGAGTGCCATTCAGATGGACATGTCTTAGTGTTTATAGACCTTATCTTCTATTGTTCATCTCTCTCTGAGAAAACTCTGCATCTGTAACTGATTTGTTGGAATTCCAGTTTAAAACTTCACTGCGCTGTGTGAGACTAGATTCAGTTTTGCATTGAAAACTCATTGTCCCTTCTCCATGTTCACAGTGCTCTCTGACGGAGGCCAAACTCTGAGGTGGAGGAGGCAGTAAAGAGGCCCTGAAGGGAGCCTCTCACCCTCCCTACCTGACCAGCCGGACGCATCGGACAGCCATGGCTCCTCGGAAACGTGGCGGCGGTGGCCGCGGTGGCCTCTCCTTCATCTTCTGCTGTTTTAACAGCAGCGATCACCCAGAGATCACCTACAGGCTTCGGGAAGACTTTGCCCTGCAGGCCATGGAGCCGGCACTGCCGATGCCAGGATATGATGAGCTGGATGGCATGTTCTCCGAGTTGGTGGTAAGACAGTATTCAGCTTTTTCTTGTTGAGGAAATTTAGTCCAGAGTATTTATTAAAACTTTAGAAGAACATTTTAGTAAATATTTCTTAAGTTTGATTTAAAGGATAAGTCTATGTCAGCAAATCCCCTGAAAAGACCAACAATTCATTGGTCCTACCAACACATTTTTTCCTGTGTTGCTAAAGCCTTATATAGCTTACTTCTCTGTGCCTTAGACCTCCATTGTTGTCCAGAAACTATTGAAAACGTATAAATGAAATGCACTGTTGCACTGGGTGATATGCATTTTGTATTACCTTGAGCATGAACACTGTATTTTATTTTATGGCATTGAAAAGAATAAAATATGATCAGTGTTATGCTTTAAGAAACCCTTATTGAACCAGTTTTCTGATTTTCTTATTCATTCAGGCTCTTAGCAATTTGAGACAAAACCAAAATAATTCATATTATTACAATAATTGTATTTGTATTGTGATTAATTTCAAATAATTCTAAGATAACTTTGTTGTTAGAACGTAACTAATCAGTTGTCAACATCCCTCTGTTACTCACTGTCTAAAACTCCAACTAAAGCAGTAGCACATAGTAGATAGCATAGTGTGGCAAGACAGCTCTATATTTAGTTCATGTAATATTTCAGGAACAACTTAAAACCCTATAAAATCTAGAAACCACCCTGCATTATAAATTAAAGAGAATAGAAGATAAATATTAAAACTGAAATACCCGGAACTCCTGAATGTATAAGAGAATTAAAATATTTGTGTTTATACGATGCATAACAGACATTTCCACATTTTATTAAACACAGGAGATGCCTTTCAAATATAATCTGTCTGTTACATTTTAAGACATTCACAAACATACTTCCTCCCAGTTTCTACACTATTTTGTGAGTAACTGGGCAAGGCTGCTATTCTCGCTCTGTCTTATTGTCACTTCTAATTTGGCATGCTCTCTTCTTTCTCCTGCCCCATTTTCCTCTCCCATGGTTTTCCACAGTAATCTAAGAATGACATTTTTGCACATCAATAGACCTCATTCAGGAACTCTTAATGTCTCTGCCTCCTCCATCTGCTAATTGCTTGTTTTTGTCTACCACCCTTTATGAAGCCATAATTGAGTAAGTTGAGTGTGACGACAAGGAGGCTTTCAGTTGCTCTGTTTACCAAAAGAAAACAGCCACGTGCTTTTCTTTGCTCCCAGGATGAGCCACCATGTGCGTGTATAATCGGAACAGGCATGCTGGAAAAAAGACTCACGTTGTGGAATAAGTTGGGCCCATCTGCTCTGTTACGATCAATTAAACCCGACCTTTGAACTTGAAATTAATTTAAAGCGTTTTTCCAAAAAACTTGTGCATCAAGGCAAAGCTTCTTTCCCACCCTGCGTTCAGAGCGAGAGAGACACTCTCACTGATCACACAGAGCATTAACAACAAATCTGTTGCCACATAAAACACATAGCTGCTCTTTATGATCTAAGAATCAGTAAAACATACACTTATTGAATTAGTTGCCTTATTTTTAATTCAGTGTTTGCTAGTAAGTATGTGTGCCCTAATTCATGAGATCAATCAATAGTCCACATAACCATTTTGGAACATTTGATCACATTGCACATATTGATTCACAGGGCTTGACGGCTTTAGCAAAAAAACATCCCCAAAGACAATCCCCATGATTAGTAGTTGCTGTAAAACATTTAGCAGTCACTCTGTTGGGTAAACCACATTAACTTAATCTCCATTTGTTGCTTAAATAGCAACTAAGAACAAATAAACCTGTGTTTAGGCTACCTACTGCATTGTCTCCTGGAGCTAAATATCTTAAAAGCCTTCTCATGACATTCATAATCTATTTCGCATTAAGCTCATTTAAACATAATTGCCCTAGGATTTGACACCAATCTATCATCAATTGTGTCCCCATGTTGTGATATAAAACGCTGGTATCCTAACCTCGACTTAAATTTCAGTTTAATGCTCTTGACATGTGAAGGCTGAAGTTAAAACTGGCTGATATGTTTTAATTTAGACATTCTCAGTGCTCCAATGCTCTCTGGTATTTACACTTCCCGGCAGCACCCTTTGTGTGCCTCAGTGAAATATCTGTTATACGTTGGGATGCATGTTGTCTCCAGATGTTTGTTACCACATGTCGAGCCCAGACCACGCCTTATCTTTCTTCCCCATTACTCACACGTCTAAAGCCTGCAAGACATCTGATTTGATTCAGAGTCATATTAAATTTACGATAATATCCCACTGATCGTGAAGAGATTTAGCACAAACCAATCTCGAACTGAGAGCAGAGTTCTGGTGCAACTGCTCCTGGCACAGGTCTTTGTTTTGGGGAAAAAACAGAATTGATTTATGTGGATATTTCTGTGCACAGTGATGGATTGATAGCTCGTCTGTGCGTATGTTTTGAGAACGATGCTCCATTTCTAATCACTGAATATTATCTTCAACATACAGTCAGTAAAGGATTGTGAAGACATAATAGGTAGAATCTTTCCTCTTCCTTTGAACCCTCCTTGCCAACATTTCTTAACCTTTTTCTGCAATTTTTTCCCCACTTCACAGGATGAGCTTGACCTCACAGAGAAACACAGGGAAGCCATGTTCGCCCTGCCAGCAGAGAAGAAATGGCAAATCTATTGCAGCAAAAAGAAGGTAAAAGACTCTCACGATGCATCATGTCAAACTCCACATCACCCTCCACAAGCTTGCTGTCGACGCGCTGCTTCTGCTAAAGAATATCTGCCAATATCCCAGCTGCCAAGTTTGTGTAATCTCCTCCCTCATTGATTTGTTGACACCTGAAGCTGACACAGACCACAAAAGCTTTGCCTTGCCGTATTTTTCTGCTCACAACAGGCTCCAGCATGAGCGTGTTGTCTGCATACTGTATCTGTGGAATGCAGATGATTATTTTTTTTCATCTTTGATGTCAGGTTTTTGCAACTGCCTCCGGGTTTAGTATTGTTTAGTTTAGTGCAGCAAGTTGCAGCAACTGATGCCCATATTTCTGTGCTGGAGGTATGTTTAGGGTTTGGTTTTCTGTTTTTTTTTGTGCCTTCTTATGAGATGGTATACAGTAAAGAGCTGATAGTAAATGAAGATGTGGGGCTGACATGATGACCCAGGGATATAACATTACAAGGTCAGCATCTTTAAAGCCTGAGGCTATTAGAATGCCCCTAGTGAAACTAAACCTTTAAATGCACAGAGTATGACATGCAGTAGTTGTCCTTAATGAAATAATCTTGAGAGAGTAAAATCCAAATTGTAACCATAGGGCGTGAATGTAAAATGTTCTTCCCCTTTTGTTTCCTGTTACCAATCCCATTCACCCACTCCCATTTATGTTACTCCTAGTTCCTTTTTTTGTCTCAATACTTTATGATTGATTTTAACGGCAGTGCTTTAATGTTGAGACCTCTACCTCCCACACCTGGTATTATTGGTATCAACCAAATTTTTGGCTTCAAATGTCCTTCTCAGTGGGTCAGTGAGAAACATTTTGGTTGCAAACAGTACATTTACTTATGTAGTCAATGCAAATAATAGAAAACCATTAATAGTCATCATGCTCAGCAACAGTATAAACTGCCTATGATGTATTATAATGACAGGCATGCTAGTATTTAACATATAATACACAACATTTCAAACATACCACTCCAGTACTGTTTAATAATTAAATTTCTCTAAGTCTTAATTACAGCCACTGTCCTCACCACTACATTAATGAGCCCGATCAAAGCTCCACCACGGATAAATCACTTAAGTGGATGTTACACAAGGTGGATATAAAAATAGGGATATGCAGAGAGAGTAAGAGAATGGCTAAATTCAGCTTGTTCCGTTAGATAATCCACTAACAGAGTAGGCAGTGTCAGGAATTACAATGTACTAAAATATATCTGTTATATCTTGCTTCATGTGACTTCAAAGACCATAAGGATATTGTCTCATTGTTTAAACCTCCATGATACAAAAACAAAAAAGCCTGGCACATTTCCTTTTAAAAGGAGAATCTTTTTTTTTTTTCAACATGCAGTTTCTCTTTTTGGATAATACACCTGTCCCATCAAAGCATTGGTGTAGCCATAACATACTCCTGCACTCTGTGACAGTGTCATATTTCATTATCTCTTGTCTTCATGATAAAAGGACTGTCAGCTGTTCCTCCTTTCCCTGTATATTAATCCCTCTTCTGCTTGCGGGAAATCAGAGACGCCTGGTCTCGTTTAGATCAACTGGAGTTGAGTTTTTCAGCTAGCACTGAATGTGCCCTCGCATTTTTACAGCAGTGTTTCTCAAGGCCGAAGGTAGAGTGTGTAGGATATCCTGTCCTGGCTAATATGCAGACAGGCCATACAGATTTATTCCTCTTTTCCTACATCCGGTTACAAACTTGAGTTGTTGAGGAGTGTTGGGATTTAGTGTGATGGATGGATAGTTTGCGTGTCAGTGTACTGTATAGGTCAGCAGAAAACACAGCTGCAGACATCCCATCAGTGCAGACGTACAACATCGTACATACAAAGTGTTGCACTGGTTGCGATTATGCTAATGAAATATAAGGTATGTTGGTTTTGTAATGTCTTTTTAAAAAGTCATCACAAGTGTGTGTTCAACCAATAGTCCAAACGGACGCAGAATACGTGAGGCAGCGTTCATGCGAATGTGTATTTAAAATCAACGTATATCCAGCCTTACAGTCCTTTTTAATATATTTTCTTATAGACCTTTTGATTTGAAATCAGATGTCTTTAAATATTTTGAACAATCCAAAAAATAGCATATTGTGTGATTTTTATAAAATAGTCTTTTTCTACCATTCACGTATCATCAAAGGAATAGCTTAACATATTGGGAAATATGCATATATGCGTTCTTGAATTTTTACACAACCGTTTATAAAATGTTAATGAGTGAGCTTTAGATGTTTGGAGGTGGATTTTGTTACCTTTGGACTGAGCCAAGCTAGTTTATTCTTGCCACTTCCAGTCCTTATGCTAAGCTAAGATAACTGGCTCAGCTGTAGCTTCCTATTGACCGTACAGACATGAGAGTGGCATTGATCTCTCAGTAAGAAAGCAAATAAGCCTATTTCCCAAAATGCTAAACTATTCATTTTTAGTATTTTTGAGTTTATGAATATGATAGAAGGTCGAAAAATCTACATCACAAGCCGCGATGAATTATTCCTTTTGATGCACTTACGGCCAGCAGCAGCAAGGTAAGTGATGGACAGAAGGTAGCGGAAATGGAAACAGCACTGTTTTATGCTCCCGTTTCTACAGTGTCCCAATTAGTGGCCTCATTAGGAATAGTCCCGGGGCCTAAAGTAACCTCATAAGGTATTTTGAAAATAACCCCCCAAAATGCTCTGCCTTCGTTCAGCTTTCTAGAGATCATGTTTGTTTTAGTGTTCTTATGAAGGTGGAGGAGGATTTGATGGAACCAAATCTTTATGAGCAGCATCGACCTGCCGAGGGGGGGAGTAACAGAAAGGCATCGATATTGCTGAGTCGGCAGCAGGTTCTGGCCCCGACCCAGACAGATACAATCTGTGTGTGTGTGTGTGTGTGTGTGTGTGTGTGTGGAGAAAAGAGAAGGAAGCGGTCGGTTGTCCAAAGCAAACAGGAAGGCTTCACTTCCACAGGTGCAGCTTTTGTGTGTGAGGCGAGGGAGATGATAAGGAGGAAGGTGGGGTCATTATCAGGGCGCTGTGAGCGAGCGAGTGATGAGGGCGCTCTTTTTCACCAACTGTTTCTCGGCTTCAGAAGCCGGGCTGGGCCTGGAGGAGATAAGTCAGTCAAAGCAGCAAAGCTTGGGCTGTTTGGTTTGGCCAGGCACCTGAGCTGATGAAATCATCCTGCAGGGAATCAATCTTCTTCCTCCTCTTTGTCAGCTCTCTACTAGGCTGCATCATTTGCCAAGAAGCAGATTTACTGACCTGGTTGTTAGTGGAGATTTTGCAGTTAGGTTTCAGATTTCATGAAAAAAAAAAAAAAAAGAAACACTTTAATTTCTGAGAGGACAGAGCTGTAAGTTAACTTCCCTTTCAAGTCAACTGTCCTTTCACCATTAAATAACTGAGATTGATTCCTGTTTCCTAATGTGTCTTTGATCTTTACTTTCTCAAATGTGGAAAAAAAATAAACTCCCAGAAATACACTCCCCACATTTCTCTTTCATCGTGACCCTAAATAAACTGGAGACATCTCAGGGTTTGAAGAGTGCTGACTTCCGAGTTGAAAGATGGACTCTTTTTAAAATGCGAAAGGAAGTGGTCCCACCTCTGCGCCTGCTCAGGCTAATGGACTGAACTTCTTCCAGCACCCGCCTGGTCAAGCTGGCACTGGTCTTGAGTGGAACAGCAGGATCAGATCTTCCTGTCGCTGCACGATCCACGCAGACCAGCCAAGGCCCTGCAGTTTCTGTCGGAGCAGCCAAGTCTCTGCAGGCCGCTTTATTAACTGACGCCCAATTAGTTTCTGATGGTCACAGCTCGCTTGTGCTTAATGGAGCGAGAGTTAAAATGAAAGCCGGGGGCCCTTTTATGTACAAGCCAAGTTCATGGTCAAGTCATTTTCTCCTCAGTGTTTTCCCTTGAGTTAGAAAATTAAATCAGCTAAGAAATGTCTTGCATTTTTTTTAATTATACTTTAAACCTGTAATACAAACGTGCCTGTCAGAGGATTAATCTCAGCATAAGTCAGGCCACGTCCTTAATCCACAGTTTTAACATTCATTTGCTAATCTCAAGATTTTCTCAAGCAGCTGTGCTCTCTTTTCTGCATTTCTCACCACCTCCTGAAACTCCGTGAAGCGCTCAATGATAAAATGGGTTTAGATATCTGTGTCGCCCTACTTTGTGTTTCTGCTCCATTTTTTATTTTTTTTTTGGCTTTTGGCTATTTATGCCCCGGACCTTCTGTCGTTCGTGTGTTTGTTGCTGTTTGTATATTTCATGTCTTTCAAAGCCAATTGATCTGAAAAAAGGTTGGAATGAAGTTCTCCATCTGGTTTGTTGTTCCACTTTGATGTATTCAAACATGTGACATGAAGCAAATAACAACGTGTCCCCTCCTGTGACTTTATGTGAAACATTTCCTTCAAGAACACGTTCTTATATAACCTTTTTAAATTCCAGTCACTCTCGGTTAATGTTCATCACCCAAGCACATCCTTTTCTAATTAACTCTCATCTTCTTTTTTCTCTTATCATTGTGTGATAGTCCTTAATCGACCTGGTTCGCTGCATAGCATCATTCATTCTCTCTCTCTTTTCAGGAACAAGAAGAAAACAAAAGTGCAACTAGCTGGCCAGAATACTACATTGATCAGCTCAACTCAATGGCAGCTGTAAGTAATAACATGAACTTTATTTATTGTTTGGATATGAAAATGGTTACAAAATAGTCCTGGCAGAAGGAGCTGTTCTCTGTTGCTCTTAGTTGTTTCTTCTCCTTATTTAAGAGGTTCTCCTTGTTCTTAAAGCCCTCTGAGATAAATCTATGATTCAGAACTATATAAATAAAACTTGACAACTGAATTAAGCTTGAAGTGAGCCAACAAATTACAAACTATGTCATGTAAAAGGATGTATTTCTTCCTTTCTAATATCAACACACCAAAACAATGTCATTAAATGATATAATACTATTATTGTTGCTGTCTGTCACATACTGTATCTTCCATTTAACCCAAGAAACTTAATGTTTTGGCACATTGCCATAATAATACCGAGAAGCAGCTTTGCATATCTTTGGAATTCAGGAAAATTAGCTTAATTTTGGCTTTGAATTGTTACAGACTTCACACCCAGATCTTAATGATGTTTTATCTTTTACGGAACAGAGAACGACGCTCCTCGCTCTGGAGAAAGAAGATGAGGAAGAGAGGAACAAAACCATAGAGAGCTTGAAGACTGCTCTGAGAACACAACCAATGAGGTGGACAAATCTCACTCTGTCCTGTCTTTTTTTTCTTTATCTCCTCCTCCCGCCCTTTACATATAATGTCACCTATGATTACATCTCCTTTCCTTTAACCTCCTCTCTCCTTGCCTGTCACTCTCTTCAGTTCCTGACAACAGTATGTAAATGAGTCCTTTTAAGAATTGAACAGCCATAAAGGTCACAGCGTTGGTTTAAGATCCTTCGTTAGAGTTACTTATTGCATTTAATGAAGATGATTTAGCTATGGCACAAGGAAATAGAGACTGGACAAGTGGACATACATATACATTCACACATTTAGCTGGCACTGATACAATAGCTTTACTCATGAACACTTGTGTATTATAATTGTATTTCACATTAAAACTGCTAGAAAACTACTCTCTTTGTCACTAAACTATTATTTCTCTGCGCCTGCTCTCCTCTCAGGTTTGTGACTCGTTTCATCGACCTGGACGGCCTGACTTGCATCCTAAACTTCCTGAAGAGCATGGACTACGAGACCACAGAATCGCAGATCCACACCTCTCTAATCGGCTGCATCAAAGCCCTGATGAACAACTCGCAGGGCCGCGCCCACGTCCTGTCTCACTCCGAGAGCATCAACATCATCGCTCAGAGCCTAGCCACGGAGAACATCAAGACCAAGGTGGCAGTGTTGGAAATCATGGGTGCAGTGTGTCTGGTGCCTGGTGGTCACAAAAAAATCCTGCAGGCCATGCTGCACTACCAACGTTTCGCCTGCGAGAGGACGCGATTCCAGGTGTGTGCACAGTTGTGGGTTTAAATCTTTTGCGGACAGATCAAGTCATTTAAAAGCAACTCTGTGTGAAGATATTTAACACCTGTAATTACCTGTCATCCCACAGACACTAATAAACGATCTGGACCGGAGTACGGGGCGATACAGAGATGAGGTCAACCTGAAAACAGCCATCATGTCTTTTATAAATGCTGTGCTGAGTCAAGGCGCTGGAGAGGTGAATTATAGACATTAGGCAGTTTTTATCCTCCCTTCCACACTAGAAGGTCACCATGTCTCTTAGTTACTCATTCAAGAGACTATTTAAACATGATTGAATCCTTTTTTCTATATTTTTCAAATATAGACAAGTGTGGAATTCCGTATCCACCTACGATACGAGTTTCTCATGTTGGGGATCCAACCTGTGATCGATAAGCTACGTTCTCATGAAAACTCCACATTAGACAGGTGAGATGAAACAGAAAAAAAGGTACTGTCTCAATCCAAAAAGTGCTTGAGCTTTAGATAGTTAGATTAAGAAAAGATTTGTCTGAACTTACAAATCCATAAAACCTTTTAGTCATGTATAAAAACAGTTGACTCTCAAAACACGTATGTTAATCTTTCCACTTCTAAAACTTGAACTATATCAGTGCGTCACATTTGCAGGCTGCTTCTCTAAACCAGTCTTTCCCTCTCTCCAGGCATTTAGACTACTTTGAGATGCTGCGGAACGAGGATGAGCTGGCTTTATCAAAACGTTTTGAGTCGGTAAGGGAAAAAAGGGATCATTTCTTGACATTATTCTCCCATTATTTGTGATTTAAAAGCATTAAGCAGGAGATATTCACAGGGTCTTTGTGTTACTTCTTCTCTTCCAGGTACATATAGACACCAAAAGTGCCACCCAAGTTTTTGATCTCATCCGCAAGAAGATGAACCACACTGAAGCATACCCGCACTTTATGTCTGTCCTGCATCACTGTCTCCTAATGCCACGTGAGTGTTCCTTTGAATGAGTCATTACTTGAAGTATAGAACACATCTGGACAAATAATCTCACACAGAGATAAGGTTAAAAATCTTTTGTCCTGTAAAATGTGACAAAAAGTTTCTGCAACACATTAGTAGTGTTACTCCTACAGAATACACAGTACATCTGTACCTTGTGGTTTCTGGCCAAAAAGATAAGGATGTTGACTTTGTCCTGATTAGTCAGTCCAGAAATGGGATAAACACATTCCCAGACCAACTGAAGACTGTTGTTGGCTAATGTTTATTTTTTCAGATTGCCGCTAGTCAGCTTTACCCTGGTCATTTTACTTGGAAACAAAGAACCACCAAACAGCTGCAGCTGCCTTTTTCTGTAATACTCACCTTCTCCTCTAAGCGGCTTAAATGAGTCACAGTTACTTTGCTGAGTCATTAAAAGTTTAATTAACGCTTCAGCTGCAAATACGAGTGTTAAACACAATAAATCACAAAGTGCAAGCTTGTGATGGTACTTGGAATCAAAATAGCACCACTGAATGTGATATGATGCATTGAACACTTTTTAAATACCCTCGTAAAGAGTAATGACAGGATTCCATGTGTGTCACCTTGTTGTAAACTGTAATTATAGTGCCTCCCTTTGGCTCATTAATGTAGTTTTGGAATATCGTTCCTTTGTTTCATCATAAGCCACTGTGGAGTCCATCGTCAATCAGTACTTCATGAGATACTAATGTAGATGCTAATCTTAATCACTGAGGTGAATCATGAAATTCAGGCCAGCAGGCTAATAAGAAACTCTCTCTTCCTCTCTCTTCAGACAAGAGGAGCGGTAACACGGTGCAGTACTGGCTGCTGTTGGATCGTATTGTCCAGCAGATGGTCCTGCAGAATGACAAAGGTCACGACCCCGACGTCACACCACTGGAGAATTTTAACGTGAAGAACGTTGTCCGGATGTGAGTCGTCTGATTTCCTCTGACACATGAATGCGTACATGGAACAGATTACACTGCCGCCAGATGAAGAATGGAGAACAGTCTTCCTGTTAAAAAGACATGCGCTCAACAGCGTTGGCTCAAAAATAGCTTCCCTTTTAAGTTAAGAAAAACAATCACTGATTATGTGTGTCATCCTTTCTGCAGGCTGGTCAATGAAAATGAGGTAAAACAGTGGAAAGAGCAGGCAGAGAAAATGAGAAAAGGTTTGTAAGATTATCAATTACTTAACTGAAATAAAACAAGTTTGTTAGAGGTGTCAGCCAATTAAAATCAGGTTTGTAGTAAACTCAGTACTGCTGTGACTTCCCATCACAGAGCACCATGAGTTGCAGCAGAAGTTTGACAAGAAGGAGCGTGAATGTGATGCAAAGACCCAGGAGAAAGAGGACATGATGCAGACGCTTAACAAGATGAAAGAGAAGCTGGAAAAAGAGAGCCACGAGCACAAGAATGTCAAACAGCAAGTGGCCGAACTCACTGCCCGACTGCATGAGCTCAGCACCGTACGTTGTCCTTTATATTCACTGGATCAGTTCATACATACACCTTAAAATACAAACTGGTTGAATATTATGTTGGATTTACCAGTGGTGGTTGCATTCACAAATTTATATAATCATCCCACTGTTAGGAGCAACCCTTCCGAGGTTAAGATGCCCTGAAGCTGAAATGCAAAAATAGAAACCATTTAACACTTATGTGTCACTGTATATTGATTTGTTACTTTGTTATTGCTTGCCTGAAATTTTAACACTTTGTCACAATGACCCCTCATTATTATTATGATTATTATTATTATCACCGGACTTCTAGTTACACATCAATGAAATACAAGAGCCTTTTTTGTACAGTGTGTAAGATTTTTATTTAGATTTGGATATTTAATTAGTTTAAGCCTGAAACTAATAAACTCCATGACATGAAATAGTAATGCATTAAAAAACACAAATTTAAGTATTCTAGGAAAATGTTTCCCAATCCTTTTGATTTATTTATCTCATGGAAAGTCCAAAATCAAGTATTCTTCTGTCCAGTGTTATCTCTAATATCAGAAACTCTGCAGTATTTGAAGTCCCCCCGGTGTTATTCTCTCTCTGCAGAGACAAGCAGCTGTTGTTCCTGGAGGCCCTCCCCTCACCCCCGGTCCCCCCGGGGGTCCCCTGCCTCCTCCACCCATGCCAGCTTTCGCGGGTATGTGCCCGCCACCGCCACCGCCTCCTCCTGGGGGCATGATGCCTCCACCTCCTCCCCCCACCCCCTCCCCCGGGTGGACCCCCACCTCCTCCTGGACGCCCACCCATCGGAGGCATCCCTCCCCCACCAGGAGCACCACTGGGACCATCCCTGAAGAAGAAGAACATTCCCCAGCCATCCAATGCGCTCAAATCCTTCAACTGGGCCAAGTTAGCTGAGGTGAGAACAGTCGAGATGCAAAAAGCTGAATATATTCATGCCTTTTGTTTAAAATATGAGATATAAATGTCTTATTCCCCTTCTGCTCAGAATAAACTGGAGGGCACTGTGTGGATGGATGTGGACGATGCCAAGGTTTTCAAAATCCTGGATCTGGATGACATTGAAAAAACCTTCTCAGCCTATCAGAGACAGCAGGTACCAAGGGCGATGCAGTTCATCTCTCTGTGCCGCAGTCTAGTGTCAGAGAGGACGGGGGTGGAGTGGTTTGGATGGGTGGCTGTGGGCTCAGCTGGCTTGCATTTTCTAAAATTTCTCCTATTTTGCAACTTTAGATTTCTCAAGGAAAGTTGGAGAAGGGAGAAGGGGAGAGGTCAGATCATTACAAATAAACAAAAGTCAGCCTGAAGTCAAAAGAGTAGAAGGGAGAAATTACTAGATAGATTTTGGGGGGTTTATTAGATGCAAAACTTCATGCTTGAATCATCTTAAATGCCTTCTTACATTTGACTGGAGTGCTGTTTTTTGCCTTTTTTTTTGTTGTTGTTTTGATCATTTTGCCATATGTGATTGAAAATGCATGAGTGAGCTGATCAGAATCGCCTTTTTTCCGTCTTGTGACTTAAGTTTGAAAATAATGTAGTTACTATTTCTTCATAATCAGTAGTGTCTTTATTAGTTGTATTGAATGAGCATGTCTTTTCAAAGTTAATGATGTCAACAGCCTTTTTTGTTCCAACTCAACCCAACTAGTGCTCAGATATGACCCTAAGCATGTCCAACACACATAATAAGATGTAAAAAAGATTGAAAATTAATAAATTGGAAGTGTCTCTGTTAAGGTCATTCACACATAAACTAAATTCACTATATTTAGATCCTCAGTATCGGCCTGATCAAATTTAAAACTAGACACACTCAACAGATTTCTTATGTGCACAGCATGTTAACTGTAAGCACGTATTGATCGACTGAACACCCACATGTCTCACTGCTGCTCACTTCATTACTGATGGACTCATTGTCATCTTAGTGCTGAATGAGCTTTGATTCATTTTGCTGTTTGTTTTTATGGGCTGCAATCACGTAACTGCTTTACTTATTCTAATGAGTGCTTACATCTTCCCTGCTTCTTGCCTGCATTTTAGGACTTCTTTATGATCAATAACAGCAAACAGGTGAGTGCACTTACGCTACAGTAGATATAAAGTCTGGAACTTTTGCTCCTCGTGGGTTTTATACATTGTGTCTCAACATCTTCTTATTTAATGTGTGTCCAACAGAATATTCAACCTGTAAATCTTGGTTAGAATCAGCTGCTACTTCATGTTTGCATGTACTCATGAATGTGTGACTGTTTTTTAAAGTTTTTGTACTGTATTCTCTTTTGTATGGGATTTTTAGGGCGTGTGTCATCTTCATTGTTTTGTGTCTGGGGTGGTTGTAAGTAAAACTAACCTGCACAGTAAAGTAGCCTGTTGCACTCTAACCTCATCCTCACTTTGCTCTCAGAAAGAGGCAGAGGACGACACCCTGAGCTCTAAAAAAGTCAAGGAGCTGTCAGTCATCGATGGCCGTCGAGCTCAAAACTGCAACATCCTCCTCTCAAGGTGAGTTTATTTCAGCGTCATAACACTCATATAAAAACATTACGGACACAAGAGGTTACGTGTATTTTAATGGACTCATCTGTCGTGTGCTGCAGGCTGAAGCTTTCAAATGAGGAGATGAAGAGAGCCATTCTAACCATGGATGAACAGGAGGACCTTCCCAAAGACATGCTGGAGCAGGTATGTCATCAGGTTCATGCAGTGTGTTTACATAAACCAGAATCAGCTTTCTCCACTAAGCTCATTTCCTAAAAGTCATGTTAACCAAAAACCAGGTTACTGTAATTGGGGTAGGGGATTAGAGAAATCTGAATTTCCCAAGTACATTTTGTCCTGGAGATCTCAGATTTCTTGGCTACGTTACACAGGTGACCAGGTGTTTACACAGGACAAAGCACACAGGGAAAGTGTCTGTAAAAGCGGGTCTGCAGGAAGAAAGGAAATGTGATCATTTAGTGATACACCATCATATTCAAAATAATTCCCATAACACGTATCCTTGAGAAGTCTAATAACTACTACTAGAGGTAAAATAAGTTAGCCAGGCCTCCAAAATAAAGTAGGAAACACTAATGGATGCAGCAACAGCACTTAAATAATCCAATGTACTTTCATTTAGTGACTGGACATTTTCCATTCTGTCAGTGAAGTAATGCACATCAGTGCAGACTTCAGCACTTTATTATATTTTTTGTTAGACGATATACATTGATTTATAAATCTGACAGTATATTTTGTAACGGAAGAAATGTCTTGCTTTTGTGTTGGAGAAAGACAGTAAGATACAGTAGCAGGTTAGCAGAGATTCAGCCCTGTTCCTCTACCAGTATGATACAGATTAATGAGTTTTTATGTTTGATATGTTTAAGTAATGAGTGTTTTCCTGCCCCATCAGCTGTTGAAGTTTGTCCCAGAGAAGAGTGACGTGGATCTTCTGGAGGAGCACAAACATGAGCTCGACCGAATGGCAAAACCCGACCGCTTCCTCTATGAGATGAGCAGGTACTTGTTCAGTTTTTCTTCCTCGTGTTACCTTTTTCATTCTGTATTAAACAGCTACTAACGTCAGACCTTAGAGCTTCAGGTCAGTGCAGCACTCTGCATATCAAACCTGCTGAGTAACAATAGCCATTGTTTCCTCTTAGTGAGAGCAGATAAATGGAATGACACATGGGTTTCTACCGCGCAGAGAACAATAGCCGTCTGTGTGAATCATTATTTCTAAATTGTGTTGCTAAGTAAATATAGAGTCCATAATGTAATAACAGTATTTGTGTTGCAGTTTTGTAACCAAAGTAGTGTAAGATAAAAGGAACAAAGGAAACTTGCCACAAATTAAAAAAAAAGTAACTGGCATTCCTACATTAAAAAAACAAACCATGTCCGTTAAATTCAGTTAGCTTTTTGTTTTGTTAATGATTTACTGGCAGTTTTTTGTCATTAGAGTTTACTCAGAGTACAGAAGGAAGGACCGATGTCACTGTGGCATTCATTAGCTGCAGAGCCAGTGGTTTATAAGCTGAAATCAAAAACACTGCCAAAAATAAGCTTCATTACCACAACTTAAAACTTTATATGTGCCATTTAAGTAAACACACAGGCAGCGTGCCTCATTTTGCTCAAGCACAATGTCCATGTTTGTGGCTTTTGTCTAAATGTGTGGATTTCCCTGTTTATAATTTATTATTTTTGTCTATTTTTGTCCTCCTCTGACATTCATTTTCCATCCTCTGTTCAGAATAAACCACTACCAGCAGAGGCTGCAGTCTTTATACTTCAAAAAGAAGTTTGCAGAGAGGATAGCTGAGATGAAACCAAAAGTTGAAGGTGGGAAAAGTTTCATTGTTTCATACATTAATGAAATTAACATGATTTTTTAAAATAAAGAACTGAAAATAATATTTGTATATTTATTTTATATCCATGGAAGTTCGTTTCTATTAAGAAAAGTATTCTCTGTTGTTATCCCTAATGTTTTGTATTTTTTACCTTTTTAAATTTGGCAAGACAATGATGTGCCAGCTACGCAAGTCTGAAAATAAATCATTCAGGCACCTTAAAAACATTTATTTTCCGTATGTTTTGGCTTCTCAGCTCTGACCAAGGCGTCTAAGGAGATTTTACACAGCAGAAACCTGAAGCAGCTGTTGGAGGTGGTGCTGGCCTTTGGAAACTTCATGAACAAGGGTCAGAGGGGGAACGCTTACGGCTTCAAGGTGTCTTCGCTTAACAAGATCGCTGATACCAAATCCAGTATCGACAAGTAAGAACATTTTTTAGTTGTAACATCAAAACTTTCAGACAGTAACAGAAATAACAGAGTGGAATCTATGAAAGTCACATCAGAAACCGGGTGATATAGATCACACTCCGTATGGTTATTCATATCTGAACCTACATAATAAAAGCAATATATCTCACATATAGCATGTTCACTCAGAGTGTTTGTACGTCTCTGTGTTTTCAGAAACATCACTCTCCTGCACTACCTGATCACCATCCTGGAGAAGAAATACCCCAAAGTCCTGATGTTCCAGGAGGACCTGCAGAATGTCTCTGAGGCAGCCAAAGTCAAGTAGGTGGAGCTGTGGAGAACCCTGCTGCCCGACTTATAAAATCCATCCATTGCATTTTATATTAAACCATCACTTTTCTTTTCTTTTTGGGCAGCATGACTGAGCTGGAAAAAGATATCGGCAACCTGCGCAGCGGCTTGAAAAGTGTGGAGAGTGTGAGTCACAAAGATCTATGAGATAATGTGTTATGTGTCAGTCATGCTGTTATACAGTGTTTCGTGCAGGTCTATTGTAGCTCTCCTTTCATTTTTTATTTTCCCCCTCTCCTGGATCATTTTCCCTCATAGGAGCTGGAATACCAGAAGAAGCGACCGCAGGAGCTGGGCGACAAGTTCGTCTCGGTGGTGAGTCAGTTCATCACTGTTGCCAGCTTCAGCTTCTCCGATGTGGAGGACTCTCTCACTGAGGCCAAGGAACTGGTAAGTCACTGCGGCTGTACGGTCTGTTTGAGCAGACCGGATAGCACCACTGTCACTTGTAGACACAAACGCTGAAAGCTTGCATCCCATTTCCTCTCAGTGCAGCTGTTTCTACACGCCTTATTGACCTCATCAGTCACCTCTGTAGGAAAGCTAACAGCAGGAGTGAAGTGTTTCAGCTTCCTGCCGCAGCACCACTGACACTTTATTGGTCAGCCTGCTTGTTGCCATGTGTGCAGGTCAGAGAGAGAAACCAGGAACAGAGGGTTGGATATTATTTTACACCCATTACATTCGGCCTTGTATGGTCCTTAATCGTACCTGCCGACCCTCAGTAATATTTTGTGAATATTTTTATCAAATGTACGGTTCCATTTTAGTGTAGAGGCTAAAGCAAAAGAAGGAACAAAGCTGGATTTTGCAGGCATTTTAAGGGAAATGGGCTCTTTACTACAACAAACCTGAGCATATTCACCTTTTTTAGGGAGAGCCTGACACCCTGAAGTTAAATGTATGCATCTGTCCACATTCATTGGTGCAAGACAGTTTTTATCTTGAGCATGTTTTTCGCCCCATAGCTCTTGTGCTGCATTGACCCAAGTGCTCAGCTGGTCACATGGCAACCATTAGTTTCTGTGAATCATTTACGGTGTCCCACGGTTAAATATTTGAGAGTGTTTACAGTGGTCCTCTGTACTCATGATTGGGAAACAGAAAGCATGGTGACCCTTTTTAAAAAGCTTGTTAAATCTGGTTTGTGTGCATGTACTAAAATTGTGGTAGAATGTAAAGAAGTTATATTTAGGCATTTTTGCCATAATGTCCCATGAATTCCTGTTGTGAGGACATTCAGAAAAAAGAAAACGTTAAATGCATCTTTGCTCCACCTGGTAGAGTTTGCATGTCATGGACAGAGCTGCCGTTAACATACACATCTTAGAAGGTATATGTTCTCAGTGTGATCTCACATCTGGATGTTCTCCTTTTTAACTCACTGTGAAAAATACTCAACAAACACGTTGCCTTAATTTGGGCTCTGGCTCCAGTCTCTGGCCTCGGCTGTAATCAGTAGCCGGTCAGATCTGGGTTAACACGGGGCTTCAAAGCCCAACTACCAGTACCCTGCTCTTATTTCAAAGAGCTGAGATCTAATGAGTCTCCTGTAAAACAGTCAAAGACGGAGTAAAACATGGTTCCACTGTGTCCTGCTGTAAATCTAATCCTGCGTGCCCCTCCCTGTGTGCCCCCTTCTCTTTGGTCCCACAGTTCCTGAGGGCAGTAAAGCACTTCGGTGAGGATGCCAGTAAGATGCAGCCAGATGAGTTCTTTGGCATCTTTGACCAGTTCCTGCAGTCGTTCTCTGAGGCTCAGCAGGAGAACGAGAACATGCGGAAACGCAAAGAGGAGGAGGAGCGCAGGGCCAAGATGGAAGCTCAGGTATGTAATTTGTATTCTGTTATTCGTAGAAAATCTGAAGTGTAAAGGAAGGTGTAAAGAAATAGCTTTTGAGGTGTTGGTAGAATTTGTTACCTTTGGACGAGAGTTATTATATTTTTCATTACTTCTTATTTTTATTCAGTTTTTTTTTTTTTTTTCAGTTCAATTTAGTTTCAGTTAATTTCCATTAGTTCCATTTCAGTTTTTATTGTTGTTAAACTAAGTTTTTTTTATTAGATTATGTCAGAATACAAATACAAATACACTGACTCAGTCAATCTCAATATGCACCAAAGCCTCCTCATACTTGTGTTGACAAATTTGACCAAAATGACTAAAGGACTAAAACTTTATCATTTCAGTTTTTAAAAAATAAGTTTTATTTTTAAATAAAATTAATTTTTATTTCTGTGTCACCAGCTGAAAGAGCAGAGGGAGAAGGAGCGAAAGGCGCGGAAAGCGAAGGCGAACGGTGAGGACGACGGTGGCGAGTTTGACGACTTGGTGTCAGCGCTGCGATCGGGCGAGGTCTTCGACAAGGACTTGTCCAAGATGAAACGCAACCGCAAGCGCATAAACAGCCAGACCACAGACAGCAGAGAGCGACCGGTCACAAAGCTCAACTTCTAAACGGGGTTGAGGTCATCATCCACGCCCCGCCTCCTCCTGCTTATCATTAGTTTTCCTCTGGGTCGTACTGACATGCACATTCCTTTACACCCTCCTCCATTCCCACCCAGTTCGGCATCATTGCTGCAGAGCCACACATGGCGCAACATGTTTTAGACCTTTCATCCTCTGAGATTTAGATGTTAAACGGAGAAGAAGCCAAAAGTTGTTGTTAACGACCAAATGAGAAAATTCCCGACTGGAGGATCAGTTTGGTAACATGTTTGATTGAAGAAGTTGTGGACACAGGAGCAGAATGTCCCCCCCCCTGCCCCCTGCTCCCTGCTGGAGAGAATTTTCCATTCCAGGTGTAGGAGATGCTCACAGTTGTTTGATAGGAACCGTTCTGTGCTGTTTTTGTACGTCAGAATCTATGCACAGAGTGAAATGTGCAGCTAGCGGACTTGTTCAGGGCTTGATGCTCGATCCAAACAGGAAGACGATTCCACTGAAAACACAAGGGGCCATTTTGTACAGACCGATTTCATAGATTGAAGAGGGGCTGCTTTCACACGCCTGACTTGTCCAAGAGATCATTTTAGGAGAAAGACTGAATCTTAATTTCCTCTTGACGCTGCCATTCTCTCGCTTTCAGAACTACCACAGGACTGAGACGCTGCGTTGATAGACAGACGTGGTTTTGATTGCAAGTGACGCAGCTGAGAAGCAAAGGTTTCTTTTCTATTCATCATTATGACGTGCAGCATTTATATATCTGATCACTGTATGTTTTATTTGAACTTTTTCCTGTTAAGAGCTGGCCTTAACTCTGTTGACTTTAATTGTTGAGTGGGTACTCTGAAAGGCCTGGGCCTGATCTGCAATTTCTCAACAAGTGTGGACACTCAATGTCATAGATTACATTTATCTATATATAAGGTTGTGTGCTTGTTGCACATGCACATATAAATTCATAAGTACTATGCTAAATGCCATTAAACCCATACCCAATCGATGCAATACTCTTGTTTTTCCCCTCTGAAGGGAGTGCCCTCCTTTTAAGTTTTTATTGAATAGATGAAATATGTTTTCTGTGCACTGGCTGGATTTACACTGCAACACGAAACAAAACCCTGATTATAGACTCTGTGTGATCCACATGTGATGTTTTCATTCTTGTAGAAATCATCACATGTGGACTTGAAACCTTTAATTTGTCCCCTCGGCCATGTGAATCCACCCAGTGTCAAACACCTCCATTGGACTTTTATAATTTAAATATTGCCTTCCATTGTACAATGTCCTGATGATAATAAATGGGAGAAAACTGTCTGAGTTTTTGTATTTAGTTATCAAGCACATGGACTTATACATTGTTAACTTCATAGACCGTGATAGCAGCAAGGCTCATGGCTCCATCTAGTGGTCAGCAACTGCTATTGAACAGAATACCTGACCTCCACCCTCTTGCATTTAATCCCAAATAATCCAGATGTTATGAACAGCAAATGTTCACATTTGAGCCAATTTTCAAATGTGAACATTGTTAGTGTCAATTATAAACTGCTCTTTAAATTCGCAATAAAAACTAAGAATAAAAAAAGACAAACATACAGTGTTCACTGGTTAACAGCTTGTAGTTATTGATTACTACAACTTTGAAGTCAAATGACACAATGCAGTATAAAGAGTATTTCAAGTTACCCTGCATTTGTTGTGTCATTGCTCTGAATTACATGGATTTGTTAAAAATGTGTTTAGGATATCAGCCATAAATCACTTTACTATTCACTTTGCTAATGTATTAGTTGACAATGTAATCTATTTCTTAGACCAGATTATTCCTCATGAATGGTGGATAATTTCACCACCCACAATGAAATGAAAACACGATTGTACATATATTATATAAAAAGATTGTGATCTCTTCATTATAGTTCATTATAGATCCAATATTGGAGAGTTGAGATTTACAGAGTTTCTATTGGATTGAACAACAAAATCACTTTTGAACTCAAATGTTTAAAATACCTTTTTTTTATGTATAACCATGTTTTAAAACTAAACCTGTAATTGAGGCTCACTTCAGCAGAAAACCATGAGTCAGCTCGTCTTCTGGCTCCTGCACGAAGCGTGAAACTCCAGTGTAAAAAGCTCTGCCAGCAACTTCCACCACTACAGCCTTGAAGTCTCCACATTTGGTCTCCTGAACAGAAACACAAAAGAGACGGAAACAGTTTTTGCCACTCCATCTCCATAACTTAAGGTCACTTTTGTCTGTTTCTGAGGGTTTGTGACTTGAACCAATTAAACTTAACGGAAAGAAATATTCATATGTGGTGAAACCATCTATAAACAATACATACTTACATTTCATGTACAACCAGTGGGATTAGAAAATACTTCAACTGTAATACAACACCAGAGAGGTTATACTTTTCAAACTAATGTTTAACAGTTCACACTGCTTTATTTCTACAATAGAAATTTCTACAATATGACTACAGCTGTGACTTTGTTTGGGATATAAGGACATTCCCTGATTCACTAATGGAGGCCATGAATTCAAATAAAGCTCATTACATTGCAATAGCTCAAACAGTATGTGTTATGTTCACGTCATCATCCAGATTATAAAACAAAATCTGTTTTTAAGTGGATTTTCCTTCTTAGGTCCTATAATTCTAATTCTTATCTCAAAGTGTTCCTGTCCTTTGGTTGATGACACATTTTCACTGTGATAGAAACACAGAAACCTTTCACCCACATGGACATACAAATTAACTGAGCTTTGCTACAGTAGTTTGTTGATAAATAATTAATATCTGATGAATAGAAAGCAAGCTCACATTGCCTGAACTGTCCTAAACTCAAATTGGCTTGGGGGCACTACTATTCGTGTTATTTCATATATAAAATGATGATGATCAAAGGTAGTTGAATTATTCAGAAGAAGAAGAAAACTCTGGTACCTCGACAGCTTTCCCTGTGAACTGGGATCCAGTGGCTCCACTCTGAAACATCCTGGTCTGGTTCAGCTGGATGAGACCTTTGTGATACTGGAGAGCCACTCGAGCTGTAACACCAGAACCAGTGGGGCTTCGGTCCACCTGAGAACATGTTTAAACCAGTTAAAACCAGATAATACTAGTAAACCCGACAGCCAGTGTCTGTTCTGTACCTACTGCTCTCCTTAAAGTGACAAAGTGGTAAGATACCTGAGCTTCTGCGAACACACAGACATTGGCGGTGGCATCAGAGGAATAATTATCTTTGCCGTCGGTGAGGATGGTGCCGTAGAGGAAGGCCAGATCGTCGCTGGTCGGGTGGTGCAACTTCACCTATGAGAGAAAACGTCAAATAAACTGAAATGAACATACAAAATGTGGCCAAATGTATGTGGACATTCCCTTTACATATTTTTGGTCCTGATTGGTCTTGACTGGGTTATTTTTGATGTGGAAGAACTTGAGTGGCCTGCATGGAGCCTAACCCTGACCTCAGCCTCACTGAAAGAACTGTAACACCAAGTGAGAGCCCTGGCTTCAACTCCTGAAATCAGTGACACATCTCGATCTTACATGGGTACAATGTTCTGGTCACTACATACTTTTGGTCGTGGAGGGGATCTGGGTGCAGCTTCTGACTTTCTATCTACAATCTTGCACTGTGTGTCACTGATATTACCTTATCTTTTATTTTTGTGTCTTTATTTCATACATTTTAAAAAATGATGTATGTATGTATAAAAAATGTCATATGTCTTATAGTCATGCTTTGTGATGACCAAGACAACTGTAAATTTAAAAAAAAGAAAAAGTAGGGATGCACAATAATGGATTTTCTTTTTCAGACGGTTTGATAACCAACAATTACCAACCAACAGTTGTTTAAATGTTCATTTATTTTATTTTCTACTAAAGTATCAAAAAACATCACAAATATACTTTGACTTTCATAGAGCACAAAGGCTAACAACTGTCTTGCATAAGAAGGAAAACATTTTTTTATCATAATTATGGACCAATAGTTTATCAGCTGTAATTTAATTATCGGGATAATTTGTAATAATATAAATGTCCTTTATCCCTACTAAAGCTTCACTACAGAAGATTTCCAGTGTAAATCAGCCCCTCTCATTAGTCTAAACTTTAACTTGTGCCTTAAGTCTAAATAAAATCAAAGTAAGTAACTCTTTATTTCACTTCCCTCGCACTGAATCCAAATTATGGATGTTATTAAAATTGTTAGTGATGTATACCTTCGACAGATATGGAAGCAAGATTGAATTTTCCTCTATCTCTACTGTTTTTAAGTTTTCCTTTGTCTGCACTGAGATCACGGTGTGTACAGACTAAACACAGGAAACAATATGAACTTCTTACCTGAGATTTGACAGCGTTGGTCACCGCTGTGGCTGCGTCCACCAGATCTCGAGTCCTGGACTTGGTCACATCAAGGCCAAACCTCTGGGCGTTTACAAAGGCGTAGAAGGCTCCTCCGTAGCTGATGTCGACCACCACATCCCCAAACCCTTCCACTGTCACCGTCACATCTGGTGGAAAGTCATGTAGTTAGTCCTGCAGGACAAAAAACCACCTGCGAACAGTTTTGAGGGTCCTACCTGTTGCAAACGCAAACGCTGGCACACTGAGAAACCTCACTCCTCCTGTTTTACCGTCACAATACTCAACAAACGCCTTCACCAGACCGCAGGGACAGTGTATGTTCACTTGGGTCTCAGGCGACTGTGGTTCTTTCACCAGTTTGTAGTCCACAGCGAAGCGTCCCAGTGCGATGACGGCGTGTCCACACATGGTGCTGTACCCCTCGTTGTGCATGAACAGCACCCCCAGGTCGGCCTTGGGCAACTCGCTGTCAACGATCAGGGCACCGTACATGTCGTAGTGTCCCCGGGGCTCGAACATCAGCACCCTCCTGAGGTGGTCCAGATGTTCCCGGACATAACGGCGTTTGGACAGCACGCTGTCACCTTTGACCTCTGGGTAGCCGCTGAGGATGACTCGTAGAGGCTCTCCACCTGTGTGCATGTCGACCACTGAGAGCTCAGCTCCTTCGTGAGGTGGAAGCTGCATTTCCATCTCAGCACTAAAAGAGGAATTAAAAACAAATACTTTAGGCCAAAATACAGACGGATTTTCACTATTTTCTTGGACACAGTTCAGCAGTTTTCAAACATAATTTAACAGCTCTTCTTAAAGGTTTCCAGATTCAGGAACAAACATTCAGTTGTTAAGTACACCAGGCTAAAACTACAAAAAATACTACCTTAAGGAAGGATATAATATCATATACTAAAACCGTATTTTTGCTAAATATTTCAGGTTCATTCTCTATCTCCCACTCTCTGTGCAATGTGTATGTTTTTAAATGCCTGAATACTGCCTTAATTAAAAAAAATCTAACATATTAATTTGCAACATAACACAAAACTGTCTTCCTACTAGATGCTGGCACAGGAGACAGGACCTCAAGACCAGGTAATAAAGCAGAACCCACCTGATCAACACTGATCAACCCTCGTCAGTTGATGGTGCGCTCTAGTGATGAATATTCTCAAATAAATATTCAATTCAATGAGCACAAATCAGCTGACACACAGTAATCAACCTAAGTAAGAGTTCAGGCCGTTGC
Source organism: Dicentrarchus labrax (assembly GCF_905237075.1). Lineage (NCBI taxonomy): Eukaryota > Metazoa > Chordata > Actinopteri > Moronidae > Dicentrarchus > Dicentrarchus labrax. Next base: position 11,921,488 of record NW_026136708.1, on the reverse strand, counting down.
AGACAATCTATTGAGGGCTTCAACAAACTTTGGCTAACACTCAAGATTTATGATCTATCATCACTATAAGATGATGAGAGCCAGATTCCACATAAGTAACTGGGTTCAGACCAGCTAATGAAGAAAAGTTTCACCCAAATTCAGAGGCTGGATTTGAATATTTCAGTGGTGTTTTGATCTGTAGCTGTCACAGTTGTTTGTTACTCTCTTAAATGTGACCACAAGAGTGAAATATAAATTAATTATTCCTCAATTAAATGCAATTATATAAAGTTTGACAACATTTGCTGATAAAGAGGAGAATGTGCTTTTGTGCATCTACTCAGCTGCCTGTAAAGTCAATTAATTCTAGAGGCATGACTTCAACTTTATGGAGAACTGAGATTGAATATATTTGGGTTTTCTTTTCACAACTTTATTTACTTAAGTCATTAACATTAACCAGAGGGGTGTCATCTAAATAAAAACATCACAGCACAAATCCATCGTTTTAACAGCTTTGTTATTATTAGAAAAGGAAACTGTGTCATCTACTGTTTGATTCTATGAGTAATAAAATTATGTCAGTATCTCCTGTTGCTTGTTTGTATTATAATTGTTGAAACCAACCAAACCAAACCTTTTTCAAAAGGTCAGAAGCTGTGTTATGAGTTATGGAGGTTGTATTCCAACAAAATAACTGTTTAATTAATGGTTTAATAAACAAATAGAGACTAAATGATATTTTACAAACTGGAGTCTGAACAGGATAAACTAAAGACACACTGCTGGTTTCTCTGCACCTCCGAACTGTTCAAACTAATATTATTATTGAACCAGTGATCGGAAAGCAAAGATTAGTTTTTAAAGTTTTACGGTCTTCAATAGAAGTAAATCAGAAGTTAAACGGGGCAAATATGTATGTAAATGTAAAGAGACCAGACTGCAGTAAAAAGACCAAGGCTTATTAAATCCTTACAACTCACCTGAGCTTTAGACTTTCTCTGTTTTAGAATCAAACTTCTGCAGCACGTCTTCAGTAGCTTTCATTCCTCCTGTGCATGCGTGTTTGAGTGTGCAAAGACAATAACATGAGACATTAGTGCCACCTAGTGTCGTGGAGGGCTGCGGGCATGAAACGTTCAATAAACTTTATTTTTCAGTTTAATGGAAAGTCCAGATTTGTGGACTGCCAGCCATTCTTTGCAGACTTATATAATAATTTATAAGCTATATTTTAATGTTTCAACGCTGATGATTGACAGAAAAAGCAGTCAGTGCTGATGCATGTCTCTCCCTGTGCCCTCTCTCCACCTTTACTGTCTGTTATATATGTCATGATCGTTTTTCTGCTTCAGAAGGAACAACTTTCCTTCCTTACCTTTACCGATCAAATCAAACAGCTCCACAGTTTTCACCTGTTAACTGCTTTGACTCACCTGGATCAACAAAAGCACAGGTGAAAGATGAAACCCGGTCTGTGTGTTGTAGTTTTAAGTGTTTTTGATTCACAATAATAAACAAAAGACGGTGAGCAGGCATCAGTTTTCATTATTCATTTCACACTTGACAGGTTCCCTGGATGCATGCAAGGTCATTTATATATCTAAAATAAAATAGATTCGACTTACAGTCACGTGCTTACATCCTTAGAGTTCATACTCAGATGATTCACAGTCAGAAAGGAAATAAATAAAAACATGAACTAAAACTGTAACCATGCAGTTTGTTCATCATCATTCTCATTTTAGCCAAAACATTTAGATTTGCATAGCGAGTGTGTGGTGACTCATTAAAATCTTGCATTACTACTTTAATCTTACAAGTAGACAAAGACAAATCACTGGTAATGAAATAAATACTGAAATGCAATCAAATATACCTGAGCAAGAAGTGAAGTCACATGAGGGATTTACAGTAAGTTTGCTGCAATTACCTGTCGAAATATTCCCATCTTGTTTAAGGAAAATAAATCTTTCACAGGAAAATTGAGTTAATGATAACTAACAATAAAAATCTATAATTAAAGCACTAATATTGCATTCCTATTCCTATTTAACATGCATGGGAATGAAAGTAATACACAGTGCAGGGTTAACATTTTCATAATATAAAACTCAAAAACCCTAAAAGAGTTGATTATGTCTCATTAAAACAATTCTGAATGAGGCTTTATTATTGTAAGGCACGTATTATTACCTGACAATTAATAACTCTAAAGGTAGCCACTAATGTCACTCCTCTGAAGAAGAGGAGCAACAAAAGCCGACCAACTGAGAGTTTCCTGCAAAATAAGATAAAGGGAGACATTTATTTAACGTAAAGGGAGATTGTGTAAACGTTTACTGAGCTCCAATCTGTTGAGCTGCTTCCTCTAAGACACAAGCAAGTTAAATAATAATGAAGGTTATAGCTGGTGAAGCATCTCCCTTAAACCTTTGGTCAGGTGTTCTGCCAAAAACTGTAAATTAACATCCAGAAAGAAGTCCAGGAAGATCGTGAAGATGACAGCTTCACAAAAAGACTTAAAGGTCCAGTGTGTCACATTTATGAGGATCTATTGGCAGAAATGGAATATAATATTTATAGGTACGGTTTCATTAGTCCGCCATGTTGAACCACCAAGTTTATGCAGTAGCCCAGAAGGGACAAATCACACCCTGGCTCTAGATAGAGGTGTTTTTCACACATTTCAGTGCACTGTGCACTATATTTTCTCCTTTGTGCTTGGAGAGTTAACCAGGGAGTTGCGATCATCTGCAACTACACCACTAGATGCCACTAAATCCTACACACTGATCCTTTAAAATGTGCCTTGACCTCAATATTTTTACTGATCGTCCCATCAGGCTAAGATGTTTTAACAAAAGCCGTCATTGGAGAATCATACGTGAGATATGTAGCTCTACGTTGGTTTATAATGCTTGTAAAAAATTTACTAATTCCCTAGCAATAAATAAAGCAACATGTGTTTTTTTATTGTTTGTTCAGTAATTGTTCCGGTTCCTTCTTGGCATTCTCAAACATAGCACACACAGGATCATAAAAGTGCCTCATAAGTCTTTTAGAATAATCCCTGGGTTTTTGTAGTGCTAACATAACATAAAAGGGATTTCTGCATGCAGTCAAGTGTTTAATGCAAGAAATGTCTTTGGCAGGCCAGAGTCCAGCAGGACATGCAAACTGGTGCTTCTTATAAATCTGTTTATCAGTGAATTCAAAAAGGCCCATCATCTACTTCCGGTGTGACAGGCTTGGAGGCTGCGAACGGGTCTTGGCTTTTCACTCTGGCCCTCGGGGAGGACGTCGGTGGCAGTGAGAGTCTTCTTTTTATCGACAGCAGCCTGAGGATCTCGCTCACCTGAGACTCGAGGACTGACAGCCGACCACTCAGGCTCTGAATGTCGCCCTTCAGCTCCAGCTTGGCCTCGTGCAGGGTCGCTTGAAGGAGTGCTTGTTCGGACGCCGGCTGGACGAAAGTGTGTTTGAGGGAGTCGACCCCAAGACTGTGCTCGAATGGGTTCTTCTCCATGGGGCTCTTTTCCATAGGGCTTCTTTCAAAGGAGCTTCTTGAATCTCCAGCCCGGTCTATGCGTAGATCACTCTTTGTAATTCCACTGTCACAGGAGTCAGTTTTGTGCAGGGCGCTTGTTTCTTCACCTGCTTCTCCGGCGCTGTTGCCACCCTCTGCGCTCGCCATCTCCTCCGAATCCTGGTTCTTGTTGGCAGCTGCTAATTGTTCTGAGGACTGGGATCCTTTTGGCCACTCCTCTGCTTTCTGGGGCTGCTTTTCTTGCTGGACAGCAGGAGGCAGTGGTGCGGGTGGTGCAGGTGGTGCGGCTGAAGCGGCGGTTTTAAACTTTGCCCAACCTCGACCACCTCTGCCGCTGGCAACGACACTTACAGCTCCATCCCCGCCTGCACCACTGCTCCGTACAGGGGTTCTGACCCTCTGACAAAGCTGACTCTCCACACAAGGCCTTGGTATCGACTCCCCGGCCTCTTGTGTGCAGGTTTGCTCAGACTCCTCTTTGTGGACAAATGCTTGTGGAGATGCAGCCACACTGCCTGCACCTCCTCCTCCTCCTGTGCAGGGTGCATTATTCTGCACCGTGGAGCTGTACTCCTGCTGAGAAGATACAGACTGACACTGCGTGTAAGAGTTTGAGTCAGAGTGATGGTGGTGCTGCGGCTCCACCTGCACACAGTTATGATCAAAGTAAGTGTGAGACTCTCCTGGTGTTTCAGCGTCTCTCTGCTGTCTGAACCTCTGGAACAGTTTGCGTACCGGGTGGTCTTCAGGAATGGAGAGAGCCACCTCGTTCCTCTGGCGCTCCTGCTCCCTCTTCACATCAGCAATCTTTCTGAAGATTCTCTGCATGAGAGGAGAGTGGGATATACACATTTAAATTACAATAGTAAACTCTGCAGAATATACATATATAATGCAGCTTTAAGTCAAGGGTAAGCATCCAGACCTGCTGCAGTATGTATGTTGAAATATTAAAGACTTGAAAGCAGGAATGCACAAGGGAAACTGTAAATGGAGCAATAATGGAGTGATATCAAGTCCCTGAGAGTTTCTGATTCTCTCAGAAGACAAAGAAAGGAAATGTTGATACAACGTCTCAGCTTCTCTCTTTTCTTTCTTGGACTTTGCATTTTGATCGATGATGTTGAAGAAACTGTGATAGTAACTATCAATACAATGAGCTCTCGTTTTTGTTGACAATTCCAAATTGATCGTTATGATTGATTGGTATATTAATGATTAAATACCCCATGTTGACAAAAAACTACCAGTCGTCAAATTCTTTTAAAACATATTTTTAAAATATTAAAACTCATCTGTAGATTATTATATTCAAAACCACAGCGTGAGAGACTATTACTGGACGTTTCTTGGCCTAATCCTCTTGCCCATGAGCAAGAGAGTTCATCACAACAAGCTTTTTTGGGTTTGCTCAAATCAGCCGCACAAAATGCAAAAACACAAACAAAGGAAAAGGTTAAAAATTCAGCTGTAAAAAAAATAACTGATAAAAAAAATAAAGCAAATGCATTTGAGCTGGTGTTTATGTGCAGTTTAGATGCTCATTCATGCACATGTAAGTTAACTGAAAAACAATTAAGTACTGAGTAAATCTTAAACATATGCAGTTTCTAAAGCTGCTCAAATGAATAATAGATGGCTTTATTTTCATTGAATATATTTTAAGTACAAACCATAAATCTTTGAACATGTTGCCACAATTTGCCTTGAAATTGTTTAGATTTGAACTGCTTCACTAAGGCTGTTTGACTTCAGTATATATGATTATATAAGACCTCTTTATAGTGGAGCTGTAACAAACTAGAGAAGTCAGAGGGGAAATTAAATGCATAGTTATTTAAAACGTTATAAAATTGTTAGAACCCTGAGACGTCCTATAAACACACTGTTATAGTATGACTGTGTTTGTTTTATAACTTAGGGTTGCTATTCTAGAGATACAGATTATATTAAGTAAATGTGACTCTGTTCACAAGCTTCTTGTATTAAATCTACTGTACCTCAGAGGTATTTCATATGAGCCAGTTCTGAACAAAGAGCACAGCACATCATATGTACCATACTGACTTTAAAGGGAATATTCATTATGCTTTACATATTTCATATGTAAAGCATGGAATAAGCTCTATCAAATATTAATAAAAGTATCAAAGAATACCTATTTCTGATGACTCTTATTTTCAGGTGATTATACTCTACTTACTACTTACCACTCATACTAATATGAATATTATATTTTATTTCTGCCAATATATCCTCCTAAATGTTACACACTGGTGTCTTTCTGCAGTAAAATAGTCCCTGTGAGTGTTTTACTATTATATATGATGTTTTTTATTACTGCATCATTAATGTGGACGTTGCATTTTACTGCTGGCGGTTGTTTAAGGTTGAACTAATTTGAACTAATTTATATACTGTTGGGTAGTTTATTTTACGGCAAAGCATAAGAAGATATAAGAATCGCTGTGAGAACCACAGTAAAAAAGTAAACTTTTCATGAGCTCAGATAAACAGCCCTTTGTGACGATGCATTTTCAGCTAAACCAAGAAAGATTTTAAATAGTTTATTTATCTTAAGAAGTAACTATAACTGTCTAATGTAGTGGAATAAAAGTACTATATGTACCTCTGAGATGAAGTTGAGTAGAAAAATGCAGTAACGTTTCTTAAAATAGAAACTAATAATATATAATAAGTATATACTAATAATATGTACCCTGAATTTTTACATTACTTGAGTAAAAGTACCTAGTTATATTCCACCACTGCAGGGCACTTTGGCAGTCTAGGGTTTTAGACTTTTACTTCCTGTTAAACTTTTACTCTCTGCTCTCTAATAAAGACATAAAATTCCCAAACAAATATTTAAAAATCAATAAATAATCTTTGGTTTACTGGTTTTAAAGCAACTACAATGTTTTACATCAGTGAACAACAGCTACATTTTCCAGGAGGAGTTGAAGAGTTTCAGTCATTTTTACCCGTTTTCGTAGATTGCAGGTGAGGATGAGGTTGCGGGAGAACGTGTTGGCGAATGCCGTGTAAAAGTCCAGCACCCTCATCAGAGCTTCTCTCCTGATGACGTGCAAGTCGCAGTAAGTCAATGCTCGCACATTTGCACAAGCCCGGGCCTGCGTGGTCTCTTTCCAGAACACGTCTCCAAACACATCACCTTTACCTGGATGGAGCCAGACATTATCACTGTGTTTAGAACGGGGGAAAGTGTTGAATTCTTTGACAGAAATAACTCATGTGACAGATTTCAGGGGACCACAGTGATGTAATAGTAAACTTTAGAGCTTTCAGTGAGCCAGAAAACTTATATTGCTTATATTCAGGTAAAGGATAACCTGAAAGTCTTTGCACTCAGGTAACCTTTGCTCTAGTTTTATCTCGGCCAACAGGGACAGATAAAAGGCGGCCTTGTGTACTCATAATATTACATTTGATTACCAAGTATTGCGATGACCTCATCATCCTGGATGACTTCTAGTGACCCAGAGACCACAAAGCAGAGGGTGTCGACACTCTCTCCGATATGGAAGATGAGGTCTCCGGGTGCACAGTGTGTGGTCTGAAACTCCACAGCTAGAGAGCGCAGACAGCCGTCGCTGGCCAGACGAAACGCTGGGTGGTCGTTGAACACCTGCCTGTTCAGGTGGACGCAGATGTCTGCCCGCATGTCTTTGGGACAAATTGAGAGAACCTGAGAAAGATGGTGAGATATGAGAGCAGTTAATCACATATCATTACTGGTTCAAAGCAGTCAAAGGTTTTTTATTGTATTTCCTATCTTTAAGGGAGTCAGTAAGGTAAGATAAAACAACTGTAGCAGAAACAGAAAGATGTTTTAGGTCAGCAATCCCAGGGACTACTTTAATTAATTTCTGTATGCTCTTATCAATGGGTAGGATGTGACATAGAAATCAAATTCTAGGCACTCAAGAGTCTCAAGTGGATGGTTACACAACAAGCCTTGAATAAATGTGGGCTAGTACATTATAAAAACACACCAATACACACTTGCCTTCCTCGGGGTGTCTTTTATTTAATTAATTATTGCTGATTAAAATACAAATCTGCTGTTACTTTGGCCGTAGCTTAACACTTTTTGATTATGAGAAATCTGGCATCTCTTTCCAGAGCTGCAGGAACCTCTAGGTGCACGCGATCCAGCAAAGTTTCACTGAGTTCCTGAGTGTCAGTGAGTGCACTCAGTGATCTGCTGTGACCTTTGAGGCTCATTATTGTTCACATTGCCACGTTTGTCAACCCCGCACATACATCTCTTATGATACTGTTTGAAATGATAGCATTCAGATGCACAGAGCTGTGCATCAGTTCAACTTTGGACTTTAAACACACATAGCCACTGCAAACCTCTGTCCAAGCAGTGCATTATGATAACTAGAATCTAAAATGTTTAATTACAGTATAAATCAGATACATTATGAGTATAAGGTGTTGTTGTGGTCACAGGCGTTTGTTAGATCCATACCCTATCTGTGTCAATGCCCTTAGACATGGCCCAGGTGGAGACGATGAAGTCCATGACCCTCTCACTCAGACCTTTGGGAACCTGATAAAGCTTCAGGAAGTCGCGCACATTGTTGAGCATCTCATGGTAGCGATTTGTGTTGGTGTACATCTGCTGGAAGATGGTGGTCACATTTCCAAAGATGGTTGCGTAAAGCAGTGCTGAAACAAAAGACGTCGAGCAAAAGTCAGGCAAAAACAAAGCAGCCTTGCAAACAGGGGGACATGTAGGGCTGATTTATTCAGCACCATAGGACAGGAGGATAGGTTTTATTCTAGTAAATCATTTGGGACGATTGAGATTTTGCTTTCACATAAAGGTCTGAAATGTTTTCAGGTCAAAATATTTATTATATTTTACGTCACCTCAAATTGGATTTAATTATTCGGTATTACATATTTCAAGTATTTTTATTGGATTATATGCATGTTTTTAAAACAAGAAACAGAAAAAAAACGTAACATTTACATTTTAACTTGCACCTTTAATGGACTATTTTCTTTTAATTATGGTGCAAATTAAGCTCAACTTGACCATGGAAATAATCATGGAATAGGTTAAAATAACATAGTAAGATATATAAATATATTCAATGCATATTTAGTCTTTACTGAGTAAAAAACCCTTCAAACTTAAGGTAAAAGGTATAAACTAAAAGACTATTTTCATGTTTTTGGGGACAATTTTAGGGGGTTAAACTCAAACTTTGCTTATAATCTGTCAATAAATGTATTACAAAGCATTATCTATTATTATCTATTATGAGGGAAAATATTATCATATTTTCTCATCAAAATACCTTAATTACATAATTATTAATATGTAAATTAATTGAATTTTAAGGGTAAAAGTTAAGGGAATTGGTTTCATAATAAAAATATTGTAGTGAATGTTGGCGACCATGTGACATAATGCTGGATAAATACGAATAAAGTAAACAATGATATTTCACTGATGATCCTTTTGCCATCATTTGGCACATTATAGTAAATTATGTGATTCTGCTAAATAATTTACTTTGCTGTAAATATTCTGCAGTCCCAGCATACCACTGTATACTTAGTTCTCTTAACAGTTAACACACAAACGTATAACAAGTGGTGGATTGAGTCTTTGTAGTGTAATTCATTATGCACATTTCCTCGGTAAGAGTACTGTGCTGCAGCACTGCAGTGACCTCAAAGAGTCAGTCAGTATCTCTTATCGTGAGGTTTTACCCACTCAAGAGGAAAGAGTCGTCTCCAGTCGCCGCAGCAGGATCACAGAGGTTAGGATACATATCTAACGTGATGGCTCATTGTCCTTTTACTACACTCGAGCCTGCAGGCAAACTCTTGCTTTTCCTATTCCTCTCGCATAATTACTGTATCTTTAACAGGAGATTTATCGGCCGTAATTGAACCAGACAGCTCAGTGTGACTGAGTGATCTTCGTGATCGAAACACCACCAGAGTACTGGGTGTTTACTTTCTGTAAGTACAAACCTTGAAGCGTGGCTGTCAGTTTGGGTTTCCCTCACTGTTTTATTGCATCATTTTACATGCTGTTTTAGAGGAGTGGGCCAAAGGTTAGAGAGCGAAGAAGAGTCGTGATGGAGGAGCTGTAACAAAAAAAAGGCTGACAATGGAGGCGGTGACACTAAAGGTGAAGCTATTACTGTAACTGCAGTGGGTGATGAAAATAAGACAAATAGATATAAATAGATTTTCTATTTTTATAAAGAGGTTTGAAGTCATTTAAAGGAGGTTGCTTTGAATTTTACTTTAGACTCATTTTTGTGAATGAAACATTTGACATGGTGACTTACGTTCAGCTCTCCCTAAATGACACATAGTTTTAATGTAAATGTAGAAATATGACTCTGAAAGACTATTAAGGCAGCTGTTTATAAGACAGTAGTGTTATACAACATGCTACAGTCTCTAACACTGCATCACACGTGAGTTCGTGTTACACAAGACTCTACATAATAAGCTTGATCTTGATCTAATTCAGAGTTGTGTCTCATCTAAACCTTCAACTCAACCAGATCTGGAATCAAAACCAACAAATATACAGAATTTATATAATAAAAAAAAATGTGTGTGTGGCTTTTACCTGGACTCACTTTATCAGTTTATATGAGCATGAAAGTAGCCTTCTGCATTAAGCATCAGTGACAGAGCAATATGATAATATAAAAAACAATATTCCTTGAGTTTAAACACACCCAAATAACTTCCGTATGGGTGAATTAACACAAAACCAGTTCCTTTCTGATCGAGGGTAGTGATGACCAACCTTCAGACAAACCCTCATAGAGCAGGCTGTGATGGGCGCTGAACATGTCACTTTTTATTATCAACAAAGCCGAGACTTAAACTCTCCCCAGTGGTTCAAACACTGAGGCTGCGGCTAAATGTGAATGACACGACCAGAGTCAAGTGAGCCTATGAATTACAGAATACTGTTGAGCATAAAATAAATATTTATGTATGCAAAATTTAAAATGGCAGTTTCATTGTCCAGGAATTAATGGTTCTTTTTGGATTAATCACAAATATACTGCTTATTTTAACGTGCCCTGCTGGGACAACAGATGAAAACTAACCATTTGGATAAATCTGGCACATTGGTATCATATCATGAAATCAATTTATGTGAATTGTCCCTGATGAATAAGGAAAGTAGATTTCATTTAAATCCAGGTTGAAAGACTGGGATGGATTCAGCCTCAGTCCTGAATATTTTATGATCTAAGGCTGATTCCTTCCTTCCTGTCCTACTGATATCATTAACATAGTTTAACAAGGTGATCCTGGCTAGATCACCACAACAAAAACTGTGTAACCGTGTACAGCAGGCTTGTCATGTGGGCTGGTGAATTTTAGAGAGAGAAAAAAAATGAGTGAACCACAAGTCTCATTTATCCTTCTTCTTTGTATCAATATATATATATATTTAAATTACCATTTATACGGGGCAGCAGCTAAAAATACTAAGCCACCACATGCCTATCCATAAGAACCCGTTATGTGTTGATCCTACTGAGCTTCAATTGTACTTTGCGTCTGTGTAGATTCTCCTGAACAAGTACAACATCTACACCATATGTTGCTTTACTGGCAGCCGTCAGATAGCCAGCCGGGCTGTGGAGCACATTATCGAGTCTAGCATGCAAGTAAATGCATCCAGATTGTTTCGGCGCCTGCAAGTGTGTACTGGCACATTATGAATGAATGAATGCATGAATGAAATGAAAACAGATTCAAAGGATTTATGTATCGTTTGCTTTAGAGTGATGGGGAGATTTAAAAGTGTTTATTTCTACACAGATGTTCTTCTGCTGGCATATGCCAATTATAAATTACCTAAGGCAGATAACAGATAATCGCTCTTTAAAGGCATCTGTCAGTCACACTCACCCTTGTTGTAGATAGCTAGCTGTACGGAGGCCCAGAGGTGTCAAATGAACTGCAATAGCCCCAAAACAAATGAAAAAGCCACAACTAAAATTTAATAATAATTCACATTAATTATATAATAAATAATATAACAGAATAATAAACAGAATAATAATCAACATTAATATTGAGGAAAGACAATTAGCCCAGATTTTATTTGATGCGGGGCAGTAAGGACCTGGTTAATAGACTGGGGGGCGCCCAAAAAGTTGGACAACCACTGTTTCCACTCCCTCACTCACGGCTTTAACATTCATTTTGTGGCTTTTGGAGTTCGTTCAACACCTCGTGACCACAATAAAGTTAAGCTAGCCCTAGATTATATAGATAATATTAGCCCTGAATGACACAGCTCAGACAAAGTCTTTTCTTCTTCCTTCAAATTGTTAAATTCTATTTTATGTTTATAGTGAATTTTTTTTATAAGGATTTTGGCACATTACAGAACAGTGTTAAATATACAACATCCAGCTGGCTTGAGCATGAACTTAATACCAATAATGGCTAAAATACCAGTGTCCAAACTGGTGCATGTCTGAAGAGAGAGTGCATAATCAAACTCTGATGCAACCTTTTCTTTTTTTAGTGTTTCAGCACATATTGCCTTCATACTGTACGCCACTGAAACAACAGTGGGGCTGCTGTTCGTTTGTCCTCTACTCAGATTGATTCAGAGTGTCACGGTTGTGCTGTATGTCCATTGAAAAGGAAAAACAGAGGTCACTTTGATTTAAGCAGTTTTGAAAAGCTTAACTTGAATTTCACTTGACAAACTGTCCACTGGGAATTGATATATTTGTGTTATTTGTCAGAGGCTTGGAAGAATACAGGAGACAGTGGAGGCCTTGTGTTAATTGGAAGTTGTTTAAATGTGTGTGTTCATGGGGTAAAAAGAGCGTTTGTGTGTATCTGTATTTACTGCTCCATTAACCATCATACCAACAGTAGTGAAAGAATGATACTATTTGTTATGTAATATCAGACCTATTAGACTTGGTGTTTTCTTTGATGGGATTTAGAAACATTGCAATTTTACAATGAGAAAGAAAGAAAGCACATCTGACATAAAATATTTAGAATAAATACGGCTAATTCTGGTGTTTTTATGACCTTATTGTATGACTTGGATCCGAACTAACCCTTCAAACCAACAAAGTCACACAATAGTACAAACAAACTAACCGATCAAGGCAGTGGTACTCTCGTGTTCAGCAGGGAAAAATTATAATTTTTCTCAATGGAGTCTGGAATCTAACAGCTGTTTCTAGTTAAACAGGATCTTACAAATCAGTCTATCCCTAGGGATCCTTTCCATTATGTTGTCGGACACAGACAGTCCGAGCCTGTCAGTGGCAAACACAAGCACTTTCAGAGGACATACTTTGACGGGTGCATTTGCCCCCAAGGATTACATTGCAGCCTGTTTTGCAGCTCCCAGCTGAGGTGATGTAGCCTACTTGACAAATCCCAAAGATTTTTGTACTTACTAGTCAATTAGACACCAAAATATGTAAAACATAGGGCCCAGGTTTAAAAATACTGGAATTACCCTTTAATATTGGAAAGTACTTACAGCCCACCATCATCATAGCCACAGAGAAAATCTTCTCGCCATCTGTGGCCGGAGCAATGTTACCAAATCCAATGGTGGTGAGACTCGTCATGGTGAAGTACAGAGAAGAAATGTACAACGTGTCCTTGTTGGGACCACCTTCCCACTGTCCTGTACCACTGACGTTGTAGCGGTAAGGAGTCCCAATGCTCAGGGCCAGCTGGTAGAGCCAGCTGTCTGTCTTAATGGTGTTGGTGGTTTCATCGATTACCTCGTAGTCCCCAATGCTGTACCAGATGCAAGCTAGCCAGTGGGCCACCAGACCAAAAACACACACCAGCAGTACTAGGACAGCTGCTCCGTACTCCAGGTAGTGGTCCAACTTCCGGGCCACTCGGCCCAACCGCAGCAGGCGGATCACCTTTAGGGAGCTGAACAGGCTGCTGAGACCCTACAATGAGATACAGGTGGAAGATGTGAGTCGGACATCGTTGAGGTGAAATAATTGGTCGAAAATTAATAAGCAAATATTTTAATGATCGATTAATCATTTAAGGAATTTAACAAAAATTAACTTGTTTATTTGCTGTTGTTTTTTTATTCTTCTATGATATTAAACTTTGGGTTTTAGACTGGTGACCGAAAAAAACAAGTAATCTAAATGTGTCAACTTAAGTTTATGAAATTGTGTGAATTCTTTTTTTTTTTTTTTTTTGTCTATTTCTCAGAGATCGCAGATTATTTCAACTGTAAATCTATAATTCACTCGCCTTTTAGCTCTGTTTTGGTCTCCCACAACTCCTGAGGGAAATATTAAGCTCTTTAGCATATAAATGCTCCACTATCATCATGTTTGTCCGACACATATGTCCCATGAAGTTTGTTTCTTTCTGTATGTATGTTCTATATATATAAAGGAAAATGTAATCACAAAAAAGATAATTTAAAGTAATACGTTTGTTAGCAGCTTTTCCTTACTGTGAGCACAGAGTCTTCTGTCCGTGTGGTATTCCTGTGGAAATGTGAAGACTCGCGGAGATGACTTGCTGAAGAAGCAGATGTGATGACCTCCTTCATAAAGACAGGCAATAAGAAATGTCTTGTTATTTATATGCAGTGTTAAGTACCATTTTTAGTAGACATTTTAAACAATAAATCAATCCCCAAAGAGAAGAATTGTCCAAAAAAAATCATCCTCCACTTAAAGAGCAGGTTTGAAATTCACCCACCTCATCTACATTGTCAAAGGCGTTGATTACATCGTAGGGCAGACAGGACAGCAGGTCGATGACAAACCACGTCTTCATGTAATTCATGCGTATCAGCTTTGCGTCTGAAATGACTTCCCCAGCAGGACCCACAAAGGTGGTGTGGAAGTTGAGCACGATGTCAATCAGGAAGATGACGTCTACGACACTGTCCAGCACTAGCCAAGCCAAATTGTTTTGCTTTGTCTTAAATGAGACATTATAGGGCACCATGATGGCGGTGTAGAAGGTGAGGATGAGGATGACCCAGTCCCAGGTGGTCTTGAAGGTGCAGTAGTGGAGGATGATGTGTGGAGGGGTCTTAGGGGCCTCCTGTTTGTACTGAGGGAGAATGTCTGATCCCAGCTGCAGAGCCTTTCATTGAGAGGGAACATTTACCGTCAAGAGGACAGAATCATGTGTACAAGAGTGTTCTGATGTTAACCTGATAATTGTCATTAAACTTAATGGTAGCTGGGTTAGTAATACTGACATACTGTAATATAATGTCATCATGCAACAATATGGACCAAAAGTTTCCATAGATGTGCTTTGTAACCTTGCGATACAACTTTAAGGTGGATTTTTCCTTTAAATGGGAAGTATACTCATGTCTTGATTGGAGAAAAAAAAATTCTTTTAAGATTCTATCTTTAAGGCACTTTCTTGATTTAACTTGAGGTATTTTGAAGTAGATACTTTTTAAAACAAACTCTTCTCTTAGACCTGTATGCTGCTCACCTCAGCCAGTCTGGAGGGCTTGTGGCTGACCTCTGCCTTGCTCAGCGGTGGTAACTGCTGCACCAGGTTGCGATTGTTGGTCAGTGCCCGGGTAAGTCTGGCAAACTTTGCCCATCCGGCTTAAGAGACAAAAAGACAGACGTTAACTTTGGGAAAGTCATGTTTCCCATATATATGATTGTGCATGAACGCATCATGCTGGCAGACTTTTTAATACATCTGGACTTTTAACTGCATTTCTGTACAGAAAGGAACATAAGGTTATTGTACATCACCCAAATATATTCTATCTAAACATTCCAGTATATTCCTCTCTATAATCAACAATGCAATGTGATTCAGCAACAAAAGATGATAGCACACTGACTTTATGCTGAATAGGACAGTGTTCAGATCTTCACTGTAAAACCAGCCAAATCTTGTCAGCTAGTTTAATTTTACATTAAAAAGGGACTGTGTTCTTTTATTCCCTCTGTGTACAGTCAGTATGTTCATACATTTCCATGTGGTCTGAGTGTCCTTTGTTTCTGCTTGATGTATGCAAAAGTCTTAGTGGCACACTTAATCCCCTGGGACATGGCACTGAACCACAGAGACCAGTGTTCAGTGACCCGCACACACAACACCTGGACAGTTGTATGTTACATACCAGGAAACAAACGTCTGTTAAGTCACAGCCATTCATGTGTGCTCGAGACTTTCGGCTGCACTGCACCCTTCATTGTGGTGAGCTTTTATATCAATGGTTGAACCTTGATGAGCATTCACTTGATATAAATATGTGTTCTAACCCTTTAGTATATGGAATAGGAATGGAAAATGCCAGAAATGGATGAACTCCAACAATTTATCATGACTACACTGACACTGACTGAATGCATTCTGGTTGAAACCCTTTGGTCTAGATACAAGATTATGAACTCTCTTACCTCTAGTTGCTTCATCTTCAATTGGCTGTTTGAACAGTGTAATGTCTCTGAAGGTGCAGAGGAAAAGCACCACCTTCTCGTTTTCATTTCTGATGGGAGCTACCTGCATGTAAAGCCATATTGGTGTTCCTGTAGGAAATAATTCAAATGAGAGTTGTGAGAGAAATGGAAAACGGTACCTAAACAAATGGGACGAATAAGAATACAAAAACACTTTTAATCATGCATGTAATGTAGCAGTGATACTCACTATTCTTTGTGTAGAGCAGCACCTCGTAGAACTGGGACTCATAGTTATCAAAGGTCTTTCTGATTTTGTCGATAGTGTTCTTATCAGTCAGGTCACCATACATGAAACTGCAAAATTAGGGGAAAAGAATAACAACAAGCAAAAGGGAGCGTGTTGTTATTAAGTGGCCATGAAAAAAGAAAGTCAGATAATTAAAGACAGACGTAAGTGAACTGAATACTTTGTCTAAATTTCTCTATTGTTCCTGCTAATCAGTGGACACATTTTCTACAGATAACAACAGAAAGATCAAGTATTTTATGTCTGGTCCTGTGTCTGTTTTAAATTAGTTGATCTAAGATATATTTCTTATAATGATCAGACCAGAAAAATCTGGCTCATTTACATTTTTTCTTCTGTTGATAAATAAGGGCAGTCCCTGTCAAACAAACAGATATAATAAATAAATCCCAGCTCACCAAATAAAGGCTTATTGGAAGTGCTGGAGCTGAGATCCAATGTGAAATAGAAAAAGCGTCTGCACACTCCAATCTATCTGTGCAATATTCACTTAAACAATATCAATTGCTTGATGGGTCCTGATGCAAAACACCTGCACCATTAGACCACATGGAGCCAACCAATATATATATATTTTAAATATAAACCCTCTACTGTATGTTCACATTCACGTCATTATAATACACAAAACATCTTACTTGCACGTGCTACTCCTGTGCATGACTTCAGCTCTGTGGTATCCAGACAGCTTGCAGAATCCATCATTGCTGTGAACAACCGGCCACTCAACGATCTGTGCATTTCCCAACAGGAAACTGGTTTCTGCAACAAAGCATAAAAAATACAGCAGTCTGAAACAAAAGTAGTCACTACCAACACCCAGAGGTGGGACCAAGTCATCGTTTTGCAAATCACAAGTAAGTCCTAAACTTTGAGTTTTTGAGTAATAATGTGCTCCTCACCAAATGTAATGCCATTTTAACAACAGAACAAATAAAACAAAATGATCTTTGGTATAATTTTTTCAAAGTGACACACAAGTAAACTCATGTACTGTTTATTCTTCATGGTTCTATCCTGCAACTTGATTGGAGGCTGTTGGTTCAAACAAAGTGGATCTGGGCAATTAAGTATTGACTTTAAAGTGGTTTTAATGTTAGCTGCTTTACGGAAATTAACTTATTTGTGGCACAATTTTTAAAGAACATACTTTTTCTTTACACTTGTGTTATCAAGTATTTTCAAGTCAAAAGTCTCCTGTAATGCCACTGATTGATATTTTTGCCTGCTGTGTTGTAAATTCCAATAAGAAAATAGTTGGTTAAATCTGATATTTTGATGTTTTCTTTATTTACCGTCTGCTATAATTCTCGCTGACCAGTGTCATGAATTAGAGAAAACCTCTGCATGTGTGTAAATCTTCACCTGAAATAGTCTATAAAGCAAACTCTCCCAATATTAACATTCTTTTGATAACCACATATAAAAGAAACAATATCATCAATATTTAAAACAGCAGCGGTAATCAGACGAGGGCAGAAATAGTTGTTGATGAAATGTTTATGTTCCACCCATAATGTTAATGAAATATTAATGAAGTGCTTTGGCATTACAACAGTTTGGAGGGAGCTGCACTCGGGAGAAAAGACTGAGGACACTGAACAGTCACCATTAAAGTGGTCAAATTTAAAGCATCTGGATGTTTATCTTGAACTTAATGCTGGAGTGTCAGATGAGTTCATGCTGTAATGAATGCAACCACTCTGCAGGCTGTTGCAGGGTTTTGGACGTCTGATTATTGTGACAAAATTTGCCTAAAATGTACTACAGAGAGGGGCAATAACTTTTCAGACAGTTAATTCAGGTTTATTATCTTTCTTAATAATTTGTCTGACATCGTGCTCTTCATCTGTACTTATAATGAAAACCTTCAATCTCACACACGCTCAGACTCACTCCTGAGGGGAATGTACTGTCTGCCAGGCAGACTGTCAATCCAACAATGAATTTTTAATGATAGTATTACCTTTCTGAAATAAAAACAACAAATACTAACAAATGCTGCTGCAAAACAATTTACTATTAAGTGTAACATGGGAACTACAAGAGATAAAACACAATAAAGTGCAACTGAGTCACCATAAGGACAAATCACATTACACAGCTCCTAAAATTTTTATTTGTCTCTCTTTGAAATGTTTGCAAACCTAATCTTTGTAAGATTGTTCTCATATTTATTGTCTCACTGTTGAGTATTACATTTCAAAAATAATTAAGACATATTCACTGAAAAGACACCATGCAGCACATAATTACCACTTTTGGGCTTCAGGTAAAACAATATATATATATATATACTGTGTGACTTTGGCCGGCATCTCCGTGCCACCAAAGAATCAGCAACACAAAAAAGCTTCCCTTCCTTCAAGTGTTTTATAATCATTCAACCAGAAGAACTCATCAGAAATTAAGGACATTTGATTTTTAAGAATAGCCCTTAAATCGTCTTATAATAATAATGAGCAATAACACATGGAATGGACTCAATCTCACATAAATCACATAGCAAACTAAATATTTTCTCTTCAGTAAATCTGCCTATTTCTAAGAGTAATGATAATGGTGTAAACACAACCAACAAATTTTAGCATATTAATCCAGAGAATTAGACAAGAGACTTATTGCACAAGTATTCAGAATTCATTGTTAGGTTGCTGTAAAAAAAAAAAAAAAAAAAAAAAAAAAGTGGAAATGACAATAAAGTCTCAGCACCATTTAAAGACACACAGATAACATTACAGGTTTACTTTAGCATCCCATGCAGCCCTGTGTGGTACCTTTACTGACATCCCAAATCAATATCCATTAATTTTTGTTTCCCTGTTTACAGTGAAACTCACCGCTGGAGCGCCGGACAATATTCTCGAGAAAAGTGTTCTGCGGAGCCACCAGTCCTCTCTTGCCCCCATGCATTATGAGGGTTCAGGGCAGAGACTCAGAGCTGCTCCGTGGTCGTGCTGATGTTAACTACCCCCCTGAGCTGTCTGCCCGATCGGAGCGAGGACCACAGGACTACCAAGTTAACCACAATTATAAGAGGTGCTTCCGGGCTGAGGTTTTTTTTTTTTTTTAGTGTAAGCACAAATTAAAGACTAATTAATGTTGAGGTAAATGGAAATTTTTATATCCCAAACTCTCATTTTAACAGCATGTTTACAGCCACGTTGGTCAACAAGCTTGAGATCGGACAGGATGAGCTCAGTCAGAGTACGTGCAGGCTAATAGACAATACGGATGAATCTTTACTTGCTGAATGAAGATCAGTTGTCGGATATAGTTTGTACAAATATTATGTATTACGTATCAGTCGTGATAATAATAAAAACATTACATTTGGTGCTTTTATTTTGAAGGAAATTCGACTGATTTCCGGTGTTGTTCTGGTATTATTGTCTCTTTCTTCTCAGACCTGTAAACATGGACTGTCCTGAAATCTATGTTTGATTTTGATTTGGGGTAGTTAGATTAATGTGTACATATTATATATTATTATTAGATATACATTATTTTTATATAAATGATATGAAGTCATGTGGGTCTACAATTCCTGTTTTATTTAAATTATCTATAACTCATAATAATGTCCCATATGAGAAAAGTACAAATTAAAATGGAAAATATGTGCAACTATGTTAGGAAATAGGCCTATAGGTTTGTTAATATATCCTTAACCGAGCCAAGTGATGAAAGGTATTCATCTTGTCTTTGGGAAGACTGGAACAAATGTCTGTATGTGTTTTCATTCTTTTGGACTTATGAAATGCAATGATTTTATGTCTCTATGTTTTTTGTCCATGTATGTATTTTATTGTTTATATGACGCATGTGTCTGAAATAAACCCAAATTAGATAAAGATAGCTCCAAACTATGGAAGCAGAGAAAGAGAATGGAGGAAATTTCAAGTAATATAGAAAGTGAGAATATTTATTCCTGTGTTGTAATACTGTAAGTAATGTAATCACTGTAGTATATTAAGATATTGGTACTTCAGATAATTGTTTCCATTGTATGCTACTTAATACCATATACTATATACATTTCAGAGATAAATATTGTACTTTTTATTCCACTATATTTGTGCGACAGCTATAGTTACGAGTTACTTGCTGATTAACATGTCACATACCAAACATATGATCAGTTTATCAAATATAATGTATATAATATACATATATTATACTGCCCAACAGTATACAAAGAAGTTACCTCCATGTTGACCAGCTGCAACATTAAATGCTGCTTACATGTTCATAAGAATCCGATAAAATAATAATTTGATAATAATCTGAGGAAGCATTCTGCATTATGTGTATTTTTTTCTTTTGATACTACAAATAGCTGATAATACTTACAGGGCTACTTGAGTACATTTTTTAATATGTGACTTTTACTTGCAATGGGATGTTTTACTTTGTAGTATTTTTATTCAAAGAACTTTATCCACCGCTGGCCATCTACCTGCAAAATACTTCAGATTTTTATCATGTGTAATAAAGTCCAGCAGGAGTGGTAGTTGAATATTTTGGACATTAGTCGACTAACATTAATTCAAACAAAGAAGAAATCGAACAGAAGCCCCGTAGTGCACTATAGTACAGTGGTGTCCAACCTGGGGGACAGGAACCTAGGGGCCGCCAAAGCTTCACAGATGGGCCACAAGGCCTTCTTGATTTTAAGGGGTGTAAGAAAACTTTAAAATATACACAGTAGGCCTATATATCAGAATTGTATTAATTTCTGTGAAGACCTACTTGGGTTAATTGTACAGTTTATCACTTGATCTGTATTAATATAATATAAAATATCCATGAAATAGTCACTTATTCAGGGGTTGTCAGTTCACTGAATAATAGGAAAGGGGTCCCTTAAGGAAAAAGGTTTGGAACCACTGCCCTAGTGGACTATGCAACATGTATTAATACACTGCAGCAAATATGATCAATAAATGAGTGAATTAACATTAGATGAGGGACACAATACTACATTGGAGAATCTACATTGGAGAGAAATCATCTTCATCGAGTTCATTATCGTTGTTTATTAATTATCAAAGAATATCAAGAATAACAGAGAGAATTTAACCATTTCATTTCCCTCCTGCCACTGTACTCCAGTCCACTAGGTGGCCCTAAAGCACCTATAACCTGGCTCGCCAACCGCCATTAAACCCCGTAAGACGAAGAAGTAGACCCGAAGAAGAGGAAGAAGCGAAGAAACAGGCTACAACGGCCTCCTGACGCAGTTATTTGGTGGCTGTGTGTTTAAGGACGTGTGGCGGTGAAAGTAATGGTTAACTGTAACGGACTTTGGATGCTGCCGTCCCAAACCTCCACGCCGGTGTACAAGGTCTGTGTTTTGAGTAACGTTAGTAACGTTAGATAGTAAGGCGGCAGTTAGGTGTCACTGCTCCGCGCTGTTAGTTGAATCACTGTTGTTGTTGTTGTTTGTTTTTTATCTCGCTAAAGAGGAATGCAGCGGCCACCGGGCTCCACTTCTCTGTAAAGCCCAGTCGATGAACATGAACTCCACTTTTACCACAGAACCGTGTTTGTTATTTTAAAAACCAAACGCTCGTTTGAAGTCATGGCGAACGACTTTGTAAAGACGTTCGTACAGTGGTGTAATTATCTCCAGGAGCCCTGTCATGTAGCGAGGTTTCAAAATTTCTGCGGCGTTAAAGGGACATTTCCTGTTAAAGCCACCAAACCGGAGGTCGGACAGTCGGAGCCGGACCGTGCCGGGCTGAGGAAGAGGGTGCAACAAGCGGGTGAAAGCTCGGACGTTAGTGTTGGGAACGGAGCCACCCGGGATGCGTCCGCACCGCAGGTCAACGGGATGCAGGGCGACGGTACCGCCGGGCCTGATGGTGCTGAGTCAGACACCGTCAGGGCGAAACCCCTCCGGAGAAACTCCCTGACCGGAGACGTGGGTCAAGAGTTCCTGATCCACAACAAGTTTCTCTTCTACCTGTTCACGTTTGGGACTGAGCTGGGCAACGAGATGTTCTTCATCATCTTCTTCCCCTTTCTCTTCTGGAACATCGACGCCCTGGTCAGCCGGAGACTCATCGTTGTCTGGGCCTGGAACCTGTTCGTGGGACAGTCCACCAAGGATATGATCCGCTGGTCCCGGCCGGCGTCCCCTCCTGTGGTGAAGGTGGAGGTCTTCTACAACTCCGAGTACAGCATGCCGTCCACACACGCCATGACCGGGACTGCCATACCCTTCTGTGTCTTCATGCTGACCTACGGGCGGTGGCAGGTGAGCCCCCTCTTTAAAGTGTCAAATACAGGTGGAAGATAAAGTGTTGCAGTGCAGATGTAGACCTGCCAGGGTTGGCTTAGACCCAGTCCTTCAGGGGCCGCAAAGGCTCCAGGTTCACTGTTATTAGTTTGTGATGAATTGATTAGTTGATTGGCAAAAACTGTTTTGTTAATAAGTAACTTGTTTAACTTTTTGGGCAAAAAAATGTCCAAAATGCACCACTTCCTGTTTTTCTGTCTGAAATGAAACTTATATTTGGGGTTTCAGACTTCTGCTTCGACGAAACGATGAATTTGATTATGTTAACTTGGTATTTGAGAAATTGTGGTGGACGTTTATCACTATTTTCTGACCTTTTTATGGACCAAACAATTCATCAGGAAAATGTTTCACAGAGAAATCGATGGTGAAAATAATCTTAAATTGCCACCCTTCTTTGCTCGGTAATCCTGAAGCACGATATATATAAAGTACAGGATTTCCCTCAGGAAATTGTCCAGCCAAGCTTGTAAGCCACCCACACCCTCATTCGTCTTCTCTCCTATCAAATGTGTTTTGTTTAAACAATAATCACACCAAAAAGTAAAATATGTGGCCTTTCATGTGTGAAGTAGCACTTCTGCTCCCTTTTCCCTGAAGCTTGAAGTGTTTTCATTTTATTATTATGTTTTATCTTCTGAAACTCTGAACTGAAAGGGCCTCAAGGTGTATCCTCCATTATTGCCCTCTGTGTCCAGTCTTTCATGGCCTTTTAAGATGTCGTTTTAATACCATTTTTATTACGTTTTCAGTTGATATTCTGCTCACATGGTGCATAGTTGTGTTAAATTACATAAACACACACCAGGAAAGTATTCCTGCTGACCTTACAGGCACTTGAACACAACAGGATACACACACACAAAGAGCCAACAAAGAGAGGGAGGAACATTTGGTTCAGTAGTGCCTGCAGATTATTTTTAGCCCCCTGGCCCCCTACTGTGTTAATCCAACTCTGAGGCAGTACAGTTTGGAGCTGGAAATGTGTACAGATTACTCAATGCAACCTGGTGGATCTAGATCAACAAATATCACCATGCGGCTCCAGTGTTATTCTCCTTCTTCATGTTACATTAGAATTCAGTGGTCCGACCTTGATCCACAGGATATGAACATGTTTTGATAACTCACAGAGAAGATGACCAGATGCATCAAAGTCCCAGACACTGAAGGGCCCCAAAGACAACATCTTTCCCCTTCCAACATCATTCAGTATATGTGTTTGTTCAGTTAAAATTTAAAATTTAAAAAGACCAGAGTTGCAAGAAACCCACACACAGGGCACCTGACCTACTAAGAAATTAAAATGACATTTTTCTCCCTCAGGGAGGGTCAGTGGGTCCGGCCAAAGGAAAGAAAAGGCACAGACTGCCTTTAAATCACCATTAATCCTTGTTGCCCAGCTCTAGTATGAAGACAACAAACGTTCCTCTGTTTAAACAGACTGTCAGGACAGCACAGGGTGTGTCAGGGGAGTGCAGGTGAGGAGTGAAAGGTAGTCTTTTTTTTTTTTTAAATAGACGGAGAGCAGCTGCTTTAGATTGTCAGAGAGCGATAAGGGACTAGTGAATTGGATTTAGAGGAAGAGAAAGTATCAAATTACGTTTCTTTAAACATTTTGGTCTATAATATAAATGAACAGTTGTGCAAATGGACAACTGAGTGTCTGTTGTGGTTAAAAAAGGAGGGTTACTTCACTGCTCGGGAGTGAAGAGAGAGAAAGGAGTGTAGTGTAGTATGAGTCCGGTTCAGAGAGCTCAAAGCAATGAAACCTGCTCATCTACTGATAGGGCTGTTACAGTTTGGATTCTCCACCAGCATGGTTGTGTCAAGAGATAAACAATGTAGGCTAGCAGTAGATCTACTGCCTGCATCACACATCGTGACAGAATACAAATGACAAGGAAGCACAGTTTAAATGTTGTTTGTGTTGGAGCAAGTCTGTAATTGGTCTCTTGGACATGGGAAGAAGTTCAGACTCATATCTGAGGCAGGCTGCATATAGTAAAGAAACTTAAATGTTGTTTTTTTTGTGGTTAATTCATTACACAAACTACAGTTAATACTTCTAATTGATCAGCTTCACCCAGAGGGACAGTGTTCCCTGACTCATACTGGACTTTTGAGGCTCATACTAATATTAGTATTTTCTAAATATTTGTTATAAATCTGAAGAAGAATCTGCTGATTATTCCACAAAAATACAGAACATGAACTGGTATGACAACAAATATGTGACCACAATATGTGCTGAGTAGGAAATTGTACAGTTGAAAAGTAAACTTGTTTGTGCATTTGGCAAAGAAAAATACTGTGTGGCTCGAGGCAGAGACAGAAAAAGGAAGTTACAGGGAGAGGAAGAAACAGAAAGAGAGGATATGGGGTGTTGGGGTAAATAGAGAGAGAGAAAAATCTCTCATCTTATTCTGAAAGTTTCTGTCCTCTCACCCTATAGACTTCAGCTGAATCTTTTGAGTTGTAGTTATTTATAACTGAAGTTTCTTCCAAAGTTAAACGCTAAGCCTAAACGGACATTTGATAAGCCAGTTCAATACTGAAATCAGATTTTGTAAGTAGATTTGATACAGGACTCAGATTGGATAAAATGCTATCAAACCATAATTGCCACTCAAGTATTTGCAGGCTCTATGTGGTTTTTAAAAGCGATGCATTAGTGATCCACAATGCACTCCTGTCCTTTGTTCAGTCCCATGTACATCCTGTATTTAGAAATGATTTAGTAATCTCTGAATGACCTTGTCCCTGCATCATGTGTACTGTGTTTAATGTTAAAAAAATAAATGCATTAATTTTCTTTCTTATATTACTGTGTCAAAAACTTTGAAAACTAAGATATGTAGTTTATGTAAGCACAGAGCCCTGCCCAGGGGTCACCACTGGGAAGGAGGGGCTAAGAACCTCCAATGTTTTTTTTTTAAATGCATTCGTCTGACTACTCCAAGTTGCTTGGCGTCATCAAGTTCACAGATTGTTGAAGGTTGAGGACCTGAAACATTTCAGGGAAGAGGTTACTGAAGTTTACACAAGATAAGATGCAGACCATAAAAAGTTTCCAGGCAGGAGGCAGATTCAAAGTGTTAGAAGATAAACGGTGTCAAAAGACCTGTACGTGTGCTAGTGGTGTGATTCTAGGGTTGGTCAACCTCTCTGATAAGAGTCAAATATCCCAACAATTATTGGATGGATTGATTGCCATCAGCCTCAACTGCTCTTTGTGTTTTGTGCTAATTATCAAATATTAGCATGCGAATACACTAAACTAAGATGGAGAACATGGTCAACATTACACCTTCCAGACATCAGCATGTTAGCATTGTCATTGTAAGAATGTTAGCATGCTGACTTTAGCATTTAGCTCTGCTGTACAACCTCACAGAGCTGCTAACATGGCTGTAAACTCTTGTTTTCACACAGTGATGTTTACATGAATTCTTTTTTTTATAGACATGTATTTAACAGTTTACAAAAATACATGTTAATAAATTTAACAAAGCATATAACAGTCAACCTATAGAAGAATCCACTCCCCCCCACCCCAAAGGAAAAAACAAAACAAAAAAAACATGTCTTTGTGCTCTCTCTGTCTCTCTCTCTTCTAGTATCCCTTCCTCTTTGGCTTTAGTGTGGCTCTCAGCTGGAGTGTCCTGGTCTGTGTAAGCAGAGTCTATATGGGGATGCATTCTATTCTGGTAAGGTTATTTAAATAAATAATATGAAATATGAAATGTAGTAATATAAAGTGATTTACCCCCGCTGACTCCTATAGTCCCAGCTCAGAAATGTAACTCAGTGAGGTCTACCTCAGCTTGGTTAAAAAGGTTCTCTCCAACAAAGCACCACTGCCTTCGATTTCTTGTGACAGGGAACATCATGTGTACCTTGGATTATTGCTGTAAATGCTGACATGACTCCAATATACCTAATGCTGCATTTTACTCTTTGATGTATAATGGAGGACACCTTCAGCCAGTCGTAGCACTTGAAATCATCTATGCATTTTCTTTTTTTTAAAAACATATTTTAACATAAATATATGACATTAATATGTATTACAAACAGTCGTGTCCAACTTTTCATCTTTATTAGCTTACAATTTATGATTATTGGAGATCTATCTGTAAGCAGAGCCAATAAACAAATCAAAGCCAGTAGATAAGGTTAGATTAGACTCGGTGGCCCGGCAACTGATGTTAGTAGATATTGTTTATTTTCTGCATCCTCCCAACAGTAACACCTGTTTACCAGACAGCAGCTCACGTGATTTTTACAAAAGGTTTTATGACTTAAAGAAAAGCTGGTTACAAGTGTTGCCAAGAGTAGTGCCACCTACAGGAGAGGAAGCAGCAGAGATTTGTTGTTTATTAGTGTTGTAGCAACTGATGCTTAAAGGGCTTGGACTTGCATTACTTGCAGTATGTTTCTGTGCTTTAAAAATATATTTTGATTTTAACTTCTAATGTCTAGACTATTAAACAACACTATTAACACTATTAAAATCATGGCATGCACTCATGGTTTACAATAATTGCTGTCCCTTTGTTGCAGGAGGTAATCACTGGCTTCCTCTACAGCCTTCTTATTCTAGCCTTCTTCCAGCCAATTCTGGGCAAGATCGACAACTTCTACATGATGGACCACTACGCTCCACTTGTGATCATTGTGTCACATGTGAGCTTGGGACTTGTGGCTTTCTCTCTGGATTCCTGGAGCACCTCTCGGGGTGACACCGCTCAGGCTCTTGGCACCGGGGCAGGAGCTGCTTTGGCTACCCATGTGAACCATCAGCTGGGGCTCCTGCTGGATCCACCGCTGTCTTCACTTCCTCTAACTTTACCAACAATCAGCACTAGCTTGGTGGTTCTCTCCCTGCTGCGCTT
Organism: Dicentrarchus labrax; assembly: GCF_905237075.1. Taxonomy (NCBI): domain Eukaryota; kingdom Metazoa; phylum Chordata; class Actinopteri; family Moronidae; genus Dicentrarchus; species Dicentrarchus labrax. The sequence continues at coordinate 11,893,992 of NW_026136708.1, read as the reverse complement.
CCTGGTCGGAGTCGCTGTCCTCCTCGTCACGAGAATGGTTATGAAAGCAGTGACTATTCCGTTCTTATGTCGACTGTTCGGGCTGCCTTCAGATGATGTAAGACAGGCGAGGCAGCACATGAAAGTAGAGTTGCCGTACCGTTACATTGTCTACAGTGTTGTTGGCTTTAGTTGTGTCTGTGTGGTGCCTCTCTTCTTTAGGATCTTAAACCTTGCCTGAGTGTTGTGTGCAAACAGTCATTTACTGCTGACATGTTCATCTCCATGATGACGGCAGGCTACACTTGGAAACATGCTGCTTGTTTTGACACAAAATAAAATCTCTTGTTTCTGCACAGCAGAAACTAATTTGAAGGACAAATATGGTGATATTCTTTGTTTTTATTGTCAATATTCCTCTATGCCTGAAAGCTCCATTGTTGTCCGAAAACTATTAAAAACAAATCAGTGAGCCACACTGTTGCACTGGGTGACATGTTTCTTCATTATGATGAGCATGAGTGCTGTATTACTGTTATTTTGAGTTACATCGAATATGTATCAATCTGTGGCTGAAAATAGTCTACAACAAATACAGTATTATTTACTACTGTTTCAGTATCAGTGGCTAAAAAGTACAGTGTCCTGCTGATTTAGGGAATCGCTTTGTCTTTTAAAGAAGAAAATAATATATTTGTGAACCATTTTTTAAAGATTTACGTCCTCACTGGGAACCAGTGACCAGACGGGGGGGAAGCTGTAAAGTATTAGACGGATTAATGTGTTGGTTTTGGTCTTTTTGTGGGATTTGTTGACAATAACAGCAATATAGAAGATCACCAGCCTTATTCTTTTAAAGATGCACCTGTGGTTGACACATAGAAGTGTTAACTGGAACTTTGCAAATACAGAATCTATCAGATGTACTGTAATAATGCTTGCATTCACTAATAAGAAATCTATTGTACATTCCCATCATTTGATCAACATATATGACCATATGTTATTGAGCTGAATTCCATGCTCTTAAGAATAAACCAAACCATGAATCAGCAATGTGTGAAATCACTTCACTTCTCATTTGTTGCCGTATTTAAATCAAATCAGCCTGGAAGCATTAAAATACTTACAGGTGTTGGGATAGTTACGTGATTTCTATTTAAATCTGATAGACTCATGCTTTTCCCTGTCTGAGCAGGTGTGTTGTGTCATTACAGTTATTCTGTGTTACCATAGTCCGCATTATCTCGTCACCTCCTTTTTGTACATTTATGTGTCTTATTTTCCAAAGCATTTATAATTTTGATCCAAATGTAAGTTAATTACTCTCTGATTAATCATTTTAAAGCATAACATTAACATACCAGATATTTTTGATAACGTATTTTGCCATCTTTACTAACTTGGGCTGAATTGTTGATCCAACAAATAAATGGATAAAATCTTAATCTATATCATTCATGCTTGATTTCCAAGAAACATATTCGGGAGATATTTCTGCTGCCCATCCTTAATCTACAGTATAAAACACTGACTCTAGCACTTGTTTAAATGTTTTAATTGTTTGTTATTTGCTGTTGTAATGCTCCTATGATGCTTTACTCCAATATGCCTCAATCATCATTTATACTAATGGAATATTTATAGGTCTATTAAGACCATCCATCTCACCAACTCATCTTTTTTTCTGTCATATATCCTTTGGAAATAATATGGAAACAAGAATAAAATATTCCAAAAAAACAAAACAAAAAATGCATTTTATTTTCAGAATTGCTCCGAGTGTATCTTTATTTCAAGGAAATGACATAAGAGGGACAGTCAGTCAGTGCACATGGGATTGTAGACCGGAGTGTGTTCAGTATTTGAGTACTCGGAATCTGGATCGTAATCTCCATTCCTTCTTTGACAACTGGGTCATGTGTTTTTTATTGGTTTTTTTACTCCCTGTACCCAAATAGCGCATTGCGATCATGTTTAACCTTTGAACAACTTAGATAAGGTTTTAGGTCTTTATCTCATTGTAATGCACGTGTGCACCCAGCCTCATCACAGGTCTTCTCTGTGTTCTTCTCATAAACTGCACTCTGGGTAATGGCTGCAGTTAACAGAGGTCATATAGGCCCATACCCACTTCTTTTTGGTTTTAAACACTTGTCTAGGTGTGGCTCCTATTACCTTAGCAATAGTAGCTACAGCACACAGAACCAAACTAAAGGGAGTTTTATTATATATTATAATCCCTTCATAGGTGTACAATACGTTATATAGCCTACAATATAAATTCCTGGGTTTAAGAGTGATAGTATATTTTTTCAGCTTTTCAGCATAAATCTACTATATAACACTAATGGTGCAAAGAACATTTAGCAAAAAGCTGTTTTTTAATAATAATGCTGCACATGCAAGACTTTTGTTTGTTTGTAAAAAAGCTTATCCTGATGTGAACCTTTTATTTTGAAAAATCGGAGAACATTAAACCGGACGTCCGGACTTTTACTTTTACCGACCAAAACATTCACCTTAAAACTCACATTGGCAGTGGACTAGCAAGGTGATGGTCGGCCGTAGGATGCTAAACTCAGACAACAAAGAAGCTAATTCATGTAGCAGCGAAAGTAATTAACAGGGAAGTTGTTCGTTGTTCGTTGTTCCGCTCACTAACAGCTGTCGCTAGCGGAGACGGTGGTGAGTCTAACGTTAGCTCGACCTGCTGGTTACAGAAAGTTCAAACAACGTATGTGAACTTAATAAGAACTTAATAATATTAGTCCCCCCTCGCTGCTGCCCTCAGTGCTGATGCCTCGTTTGGAAAAGCCAAATGGCCGAGGAACAAAAAGGTAAGAGTGAAGCTCCACTTTCAAGTAAACTGGTGGAGATGTATTCATTGATAGTCTCCATAACAACGAGGTTTTCTCTTAGTCCTCAGCCAGTTTAAGTAATGACAGTAATTTCTCTGAGATTAGAGACACGTACACAACCTTTCTCAAGTGATTGTAAAGACTAAAATAATGGTAAGAATATAGTGCAGCACTGTATTGGCTGGTTAAACAGTTTAAGTGTTGGTATTGCCATAAGGAGAGATGTCTGGTGCGAAGTAATGCAATAATTTCATCATAACAACCTCATAACATTTCATGCATGTTTACATTTTCTAATACAATGTTAATCTCTCTTGCTGACTCCAGACCAAAGTTAGACTGGAAGTTTGTTCAGCGGTTCTGTAGCATCCAGAAGGTCCTGTTCCCATCATGGACCAGTCAAAGTGTCCTGATGTTCGGGACGCTGCTTGCAGTTACTCTGACAGGTAAGTGCTGGTGTTACAAAAGCTGCTTGTGCAAGAGGACGCGTATGTTGGCCAAGATTGTCCCAGTCAGATCATCTAGCTGTCAAATTACTGGAAATGAAAAGTAAAGTTAATCGTCTCTCTTGTGAAGCCTCATCATGAGACGCATTCATGCTTGATGGACAGAGCCTTTTGTGGCATTGTAAAACTACCTTTCAGATAACACTAGACTGCATACTGTGTGTTCTTCTTACCCCTGACCTTTAGCTCAAAGGGTTGCCTCATTTTCCTACGTTGTTTTACAAGTCTCTGTTTAAACTGCCTCCCGACAATGCGCTAACACATCTCTTTTTTTTCCCTTGCTATTAGAGCAGCTGATCATTTACCAAGTGGGTGTCCTCCCCAGCCACTTCTACAATGTGCTGGCAGACAAAGATTACTCCGGCTTCAGGAGTTTGGTGGGCACAGCTATGGTGCTGATCTTGCTCAACTCCACAGTAAGTTGAAGGAGCTGTGGGGGATGGCAGGAGTTGACCTACTGATGATAGCAGCCAAAGAATAGTTAAAGAGTTCGACCCTCAGGAGGTCATAAATATCCTCCTGTTCTCTTTTTTAAAAAGTGTTTACTAATCATGCATGTGCAAAGTCAGCTGTCTCTTATCATTTTCCTTTGTGCCCAGCTTCTGATTGGTCTGTAGACTGAAGGGTATTGATAAAAGTATCAATACTGTAACTTTTAGATGAGTACTTTTAGATTCTGCACTCAAGCTTTTTATGTAGCTTTCATGTCAAACAGTGGTCAGAATATAGCTCGATATAGATGATACATTAACTAAGTGTTTTGTATATATTATCAATCAAGTAATAAATAATTCTTTATGATGCCAGTTAACTGTAGGTGTATGTTTACTATTTTCTGTGTGTGTGTGTGTGTGTGTGTGTGTGTACTGTATCTTATGAGCAGCAACTTATTACACCACATTCGGAAAGTTGACTTGTTTAATATTATGCAGACCAACAAAAACAGTCTTACTTCAACAATACAGTTATCATAATTAAATCCCAATAGTGTCTTCTTAGAGAAATATTTAGATGTGTGTACTCAAACTAAATCAGTTACATATTTCCCAATATATATTGTGTGACATCATGTTTGATCTCAGATGGCTGTTATCGTAGACGGTAGCGAGTTTACAAGGCCAGGGCGGCCTGACATGTTCATTTTACTGCAGACACACACTTGATCTTGATACTTGGATTTTGAACCTGAGAAACAAATATTTCACATAGTTTATTCCTGCTGTCTTGTCATATAATTGCTGTTTATTGTCTCTGTGTTACTTTTTCTCTCTAATAGACGACTTCTCTCTCTCTCTCTCTCTCTCTCTCTCTCTCTCTCTCTCTCTCTCTCTCTCTCTCTCTCTCTCTCTCTCTCTCCCCCCTAGTTGAAAAGTCTCGACCAGTACATTTGCAATCAGATGTATGTTAACTGGAGGCAGACGCTAACTGAGAGCCTCCATACGGCCTACTTCCAGGGCCGGGTCTATTACACACTCAATGTACTCCGAGAGGACATCGACAACCCGTAAGCTTTCATTTTTGTACTCTTACCTAGTGCTTTTTTTTTTTTTAAGAATATAGACACAAATGCAACTTAAATTCATCACTATGTATGAGTGTACGAATATAAATGTGTGCTTAGTGTTGATCATGTGGCTATTAGAATATTAAACATCATCAAAAAGTGGGATAATGTAATTTGTTTCTGGTTTCTTGTTTTCTAACTGCCAGAGACCAGCGAATCAGTCAGGATGCAGAGAGGTTGTGTAAGCAGATGAGCACCATGGCTAGTCGTTTGATTGTGTCACCGTTCACACTGGCCTACTACACCTACCACTGCTTTTACAGGTGAGCTTGTGGAGTACTGTAGCAACACTATAGTATATCAGACTCCTATGTACTATGTTTAACACCTACTGGGAAGTAGAGGTTAAAGCATCTGAGACAGGCTCTGTTATTACATTGTTACAACCCTATTTGCCAACATTTGTACTTGAGAGCGACACTAAACACTTGTTGTTTGTTTCTGTTTTAATGTATTTTCACTCTGAATTGCAGCACCGGCTGGATCGGTCCTGTTAGTATCTTTTGCTACTTTGTGATTGGGACCATTGCCAATAAAATCCTCATGGGGCCTATTGTCTCAACTCTGTTTGAGCAAGAAAAACTGGAGGGAGACTTCCGGTAAGTTTAGTACATAGGGAGGCATGGTGTACCAAGTGCCTGTGTGTCCGTAGGAATGTGTGCTGACAGGCAAGCAGAGCAGGACTGACTGTTTTTCCCTGAACTACAACAGTGGTTGGGTATGTTGCCAGCTGTACTTGATGTAAATCCTTTCGGTGTTTATTGTCAAGGAAGTCAACCCTTTGTAACAGGAAGTTTCTGTAGACTTTGGCCCAGTGCTTTTGCCTCAGGAAATGACACAGGATATCAGGATATGCGTCAGCTATGAAAGAGGAATTATAATGTCATCTGTCACAAGTTTAAACAGTGCTATTTTGTGTTATTGGAAGAACAATTGAATGAAAATTGTGTTCAATCTGAAGTTGTTCAGTAACAGTAAAAACATTTTTTTGTATCTCCAGATTCAAACACATGCAGATCCGTGTCAATGCAGAGTCTGCAGCTTTTTACAGGTAAGGCACATTATTAAACACATTATTTATTTACAAGGATAAATGTTATAATAATATTTTTTTTGGTGTCTCATGCACGAATCAGAAAAGTTATACAGCTATAGCCGTACAACTTCAATGGAAACTGTACAAAAAAATTGACACTAATAATAGTAATACTAATAATAACTCTGTCACATTAAATCACACTGATCATGCAGTTAAAGCAGGTTGCTGTGTATGTATTTAAGAGCTGGTAAAGTGGAGCACATGAGGACCAACCGAAGACTGCAGGCTCTGTTGGAAACTCAGAAGAGTCTAATAAACAAAGAGCTCTTGCTTTATAGTAAGAACATCACTCTACTATTTCTATACATCTTTCCTTGATTGCTTTAATTAAACTTGTAATGTTAACTTCTGACCTCTCCTCTCTCAGTTGGGGTAAACACCTTTGACTACCTTGGAGGTTTCCTCAGCTACATCATAATTGCCATTCCCATCTTCACTGGTATCTATGATGGTCTCACTCCTGGTGAGCTCAGTGCTCTCATCAGTAAGGTTGGCATTTTTTATTTTTGTCCCTTTTCCTACTTTTCAAAACTTTCTTCACATCGAAAAATAAGACCAAACAGAGGGAAAGTGGTTATGCAGCAGTGACGCACAGAAACACAGTGTTACGCAAAAAGCACATAAACACATCATATAAATGTCATAGTGAAAAGAAAAGTACACTCATTTAAACAATTTAAAAATAAGTTAAATTACAAATTTAAATATAAAATCTTGAAATATTTTAAATTGAATCCACAGTATGTGCCCACATCTACCTTTGTGTTTATTTGAAAGATATAAAAGGGTTGCCATCACACAATAGATGGCTGTTGCTAATTCAACCACTAGGTGGCAGCAAACGCTTTCAAGTGCCTGTTGTTAGACAGAGACCTCACTTCTGAGTATTACATGTCATCTCTTCTTCATGCTGTTGTCCAGTGTGTCATCTTGTTACTGCCTTTTGTTCTTTGTTCTAATACTCTTCTTTTAATTATCATGTCTCTTATTTACTCTCTGCTCTGGTTCTCCCTCTCCTTGTTCATATTCAGAACGCCTTTGTCTGCATCTACTTGATAAATGGCTTCACGCAGCTAATAGACCTGTCAACCACTCTGTCAGATGTGGCTGGATACACCCACAGGTATCACACTGCATACTTAAAATCACTTCCTGGAGGACAGATGATGACAGCAGCGCTTGGGCATGCCATCCAGTTTTCCATCAACAAATCTGTGTGTGTGTGTGTGTGTGTGTGTGTGTGTGTGTGTGTGTGTGTGTGTGTGTGTGTGTGTGTGTGTGTGTGTGTGTGTGTGTGTGTGTGTGTGTGTGTGTGTGTTGTGGTCAGGATTGGGCAGCTGAGGGAGGTGATGGATGACATTCTACGCAAGCAGTGTGACTATGACCCAGCATCAGGGGAAAGCTATGACTTTGACAGGTTTGTCTGCTGCAAAAAAGTAGTAATATTCAAATAAGAGACTGCACACACGGCTAGAATTTAGATTACATTTTAAAAAGACAAGGGGAAAGAATTTGACAAAAATGAGTTTAAAATGTTTATAACAACACGTGTCACATGTTCTTTATTTCTTATTAAATTTCTCCACATAGTGACTTCAATGTCCACGGGGGCCCTGTGGACACTGCCTTCATCCTGGATCATCTTTCATACAAATCTCCTTACTCAGATGAGCTGCTGGTGGAGGATCTGAGTCTGAAAATCAACCAGGGAACAAATCTGTTGGTAGTGGGGAACACGGGCACCGGCAAGACGTCACTACTGAGGGTCCTCAACAGACTCTGGGAGGCACACAGCGGTAAGAGAGCAGCGAGGCTGAGGAAGTTTGATTCAGACAGGAAGTAATGAATAAAAAGGTTTCATGGCTCAGGACCAGTTTAGGCTGTAATAATAACACCTGACTGGAAATAATTATATGTATTTAAGAATAGGAATAGAGGAAGAATGTGCATGTGTGAAAATATATATTCAGAGATATGTGGACATATTGGCAAGAAACAACAAAAGCTGTTCTTTTACTGAGGTGGTCAGTGAGGAGAGGCAAGTTTTGTGTGATCTGTGTTTGTGGCTAGGTAGGATGAGAGGGAGCTATATGTGATCTAGATACTTTTCTGTTCCTCTTTTCCTAGGAGAAGTGCAGAGAGTATCACTGTTTCTGTTTGTTACCCATACTAAGGATTTCAAAAAAGACTTGATTTGTGATGTCTGCGCTCAGTAGCTTTATGACAGCGTCTTATCTCCTCAGGTTTTGTCCAGATGACCACATGTTTTGGCCCCAGAGGAACCCTCTTCCTGCCTCAGAAACCTTACCTGACTGATGGCACACTGCGTGAACAGGTCTCTGTCTCTTTTTTTATTTTGTTTCTCTGTTGAGCCTGAAGTGTGTCAAATAATAAATACATCCGTATAGATGCTACGCTTGTTGTAAGTTTACCAAAGTGCTGAAATCTACCTAAATTAGAAAGAGATTAGATTGAATGAGGATTAACTGGAACTCTCTCCCACAGGTGATCTACCCATTGAAGGATATTTACCCTGAATCAGGTATCAGATTTCACTCTGACTGTCTGATAGATGTTAATTGATTTAATTACAGAAGTTGTTGTTCAAGCAAGGAAACCTACAAAGATACATACATATATAGTAGATCAGTGTATATAGATGCAACTCTTATATTTACATTAATCTTTGTGCTTCCTCCAGGAACGACTGAAATAATGATGTGTCCTTTCTTTCAGGGTCAGTGGACGATGACAGAATTATACAGTTCTTAGAACTAGCAGGAGTGGTGAGTGACTGACCTACAACTATATTCCTTATAAACTCTGTATGTGTTGGTAATTTGAACATTCACTGATCCTGAATCAAACTTCTATGTGTGCTCCAGTCCAATCTCCTGAAGCGGACAGGTGGGCTGGATGAAAGGGTGGACTGGAACTGGTAAGAGAGGAAATACAAGTAGAAAACCCACAAAGTGAAACAATTGATGTGTGTATTATGTGAGGCAGTGTGTGAACTAGTTTTTCTCTGCAGGTATGATGTTCTGTCTCCAGGTGAAATGCAGCGTCTCTGTTTTGCTCGACTCTTCTACCTGCAGCCTAAATATGCAGGTGTGTTGCTTTGGATTTGTGTAATGTATTCATGAACCGATCTGAGGAATCGAGACTTTGAGCTCTTCTGACACAGCAGTTTCAGGAGAGCTGGCCTCGCCCACTCTCTGATTTACCACCTAAATTTAGCATTTCAGATGTGAAACATTTGCATTTTTTCATCCTGTCCTCTCTGTTAGAGGTCACCCAGACTGGAGCTTTTTTAAACTTGTTGGTTTCTTTACATTTCTACAACTTTGTCTTTGCAGTATTGGATGAGGCCACCAGTGCTTTGACGGAGGAGGCAGAAGCACAGTTGTACCGAACCTGTAAACAGCTTGGAATGACTTTGGTCAGTCTGGGACACCGTAGCAGCCTGGAGAAGGTAGACTGAACATGCATTTATGAGACAGCTCGAAATATGAAGGATGGTTTGGTGTCACTTTATTGTTATTTTGCTCCAAAAAATCCAGCGTGAAAAAATTAAAATGGTGAAATCTACAAAAAAAGTGATGGGATATATTGAATTTTTACACTGCAAGTGCTCATTACAGTAAATACCCAAACCTGTATTAGATTCTCTCAGAATCAGAATCAGATATACTTTAATAATCCCGTGGGGAAATTACTTGTGGGGGGAACAAGAGGAGAGGGGAGGAGAAAAAAAGCAGCTCCCAGACTCTGCTCCTGTAGGGGAGTACAGTGTGGGACATGGAAAATCTCCTCTGAATGGAATAAAGTTGAGCTTGTGCTTTTTTTTGTCAGTCCATGATTATTCTGTTTCAGTATGGCAGTCCTCTACGTTTTACCACTAACCCCTTTTGCTTTGTTCTAACGTCTGTCTAAATCTATGGAGGATATTAACTGTATCTTTCTGTTTCTCCCAGTACCACGATGTCCAGTTGAAACTGTGTGGAGGAGGCCAGTGGGAGTTAACTAAGTTAAAAGGAGAAAGAAGAAGCCACACATCTTCAGAGTCATCTCTTTGAAATCCTGGACATGCAGGAAGCATCGGCGTGGGATCTGAGCACAGAAAACACTCCTGAATTCCTCAGTTACTGAACCGACACTCAAGTGCTCTTAACTAGGCGCTTACCTTACCAGTTCCTCCAGCAAAGGTCGCTAACTGTGCACAACCAGTTTGTATGTATTCATGTCCACAGACATTTTAAGAAGATGACATTTTTCTACAGGTTGCTCCAGAGTGCAACATTTTTTTAAACAAGAGGGCGGTTTGGAGGACGCACAAAGTGTTCTGGACCTGAAAGCTTTGCCAAACGAATGGTTTGAATGGCTACATTATTGTAAGAATAAATGCACCTATTATGACCATAAATCAGTAAAGAAGAAAAGGGACACTTTAAGACTCTAAATCTGCCTTTATGTAAGATTACATTTGTTTACTGTATTATGTTTACAATTACTACATCTGGAATATTATTATTAGTACTATCAAGAGCGGAGTTCATCTGTGGATTATACATATTGTTATAAAAAGTTGTTTACCTGATTGCATTAAAATTTTCATATGTACAATAAAAAAAAAAAAACCTAAGTGGTTCAGTGAAATATAAAGTAACAGGCAAGCATCACTTTCATCTTCCTCTTTAGATGAGCATGTTTTTCAGAAAACACATCATCGTTGTTGTTTACCAGAGAGCTTGCGGTGACCTTCGATGATCTCTTGAACTGCTGCAGGATCATCCAGAGTGCTGAGGTCACCCAATCCGTTCAAGTCTTGCTCCACCACTTTCCGCAGCACCCGGCGCATAATCTTTCCCGAGCGTGTCTTTGGCAGACGCTGGATGAACTGTGGGAGTCGTCAAAAAGTGACTGAGTACAAGTTAGTCTTAAATATCTGTTTGCGATTTAAAGTCAGTGAGACAGAATTTACCTGGATGCAGTCTGGACAGGCGTACTTGGCAATCTTTTTAGACACTAAGTCGTTCAGCTGCCGGGACAGGTCCATCTCTTCAACGTCCATACCCTTTTTTAGCACCACAAAGGCATACACACCTGACAACACAGAGAGAAAAAACTGCTCCTATGATGGACATTGTTAGCTAAAATAATTTCCCCCTGGGATTATTAAAGTATTTCTGATTCTGATTCTGATTCTGAACAGTGGCATTAAATTAAAAAAGATTGACTGAATTACACTCACCTTCTCCTTTGATGTTATGTGAGTATCCGATGACGGCAGACTCAGCCACTTGAGAGCATTGATTCTGTTACAGAAATCACAATCAGGATCCTCTTTACACTTTATGGGGAAATATGTAACTGCTTGAGCATGGGGAAAAAATGGCAAAAGGGCTTTTAATGGAACAGAAATGACTTCAACCCTCTTTTCCATATTACGTTTGAATGTATTTTTATTCATGATTTTATCGTGATATATTTTAATACATGTCCACTGGACATATTTGTCATTTTCCTGTCAGATGAATTCTTTCTTCTGCTAATTTAAGCTAAAATTAGTATAGTATAGTCTTCATGAGGATGTTACCCTTATTTGTTTATGAATGTAGCAAGCAATGCTCAGATACATTAAAATAACTTGTTTATCATTGATTGACCGTACCACCACATCCTCTATCTCTGCGGTCCCGATCCTGTGACCGCTCACGTTAATGACATCATCAAGGCGCCCGGTGATCTGGTAGTATCCCTCCTTAGAGCGATAGGCGCCATCACCAGTAAAGAAGTAACCTATTGTTCCAACAAAAGAGGGATTTAAAAGCTGTGAACTTACAGAAACAAGATGGTGACAGCCATAAGTTTCCATAAGTTATTGTCTTCACCCACAATACAACAACAAAGGAAGACAGAAACACCATAAAAACAGTTTGTTCTTGTACCAGGATAAGGCTGACAGTAGGTCTCAATGAATCTCTGGTGGTTGTTATGAATGGTTCGGGCCATACCAGGCCACGGCTGAGCTATACACAGAGCTCCAGATGTGTGGTTGGAAGTCAGCACTTCTCCCTGAAGGAAATGTTAAAACAGTGATGAATGTTAATGTAAGAAACAAACAACAAAATAATGAATGAGTCATAAATCAAAGTCACAAGTGCAAATAAGACTATGGTAAGAGTGCAAAAATGATAGTGTTATAATGTATTAAGTATTATTCGGTGCATGTTATTTACAGCATTGCATGGTCAATGAAACTGGTGATTTAACTAACAACAAGACAAGACATAAAAAAAAATGATATTAAAGCATGTGAATATTGAATCTCTTACAGTGCTGTGTGATGGTGTTTGTGTGTATGTCTTTGTTCAGAGGGGGGACAAGAAATCAGCTCAGAGACACCACTCCCAACTGTCTGCACAATCTGTGCAACTGCACTAGCCACAAAGTAGTTTGACAGATTTTTAATATGGAGCTTGGCACACACAGAGTGAGACTGACGGGTGGGAGCAGGGCGAGTATCAAAAGTGACACAGCTGGTGACTAGTTTATAATCCTAATCTGACCCTCCCTCTGGGCCGTTCCCAGCCATCCAACATTTGCAGGGATGGCAGGCTACACACACACACACACACACACACACACACACACACACACACACACGGATGAGCACAACACCTCAGTGTCCATGAGCGCTGGCTTGATGCCAAAGAAAGGTCTCATAGCCATTCCTGGGACAATCTCTGCGTCTGGGTTTGATGGCCTTGGGGTGATGCAGATGCCACCTGTCTCTGAGAACACAGAGCAAAATAAGGCAGATTATAACGCTGGTGTTACTCTATATTTATCTCAATAATTTGCATAAAAAGAATAAAACAATGTGTTTGTCAGTTGTTAAATAGTTTCTGAATTCCCTAGAGCCAGACTGATTAATATAGTGCAACACAGAAAGACAAAGAATTTATATATTCATATCATGGAGAGTAACCTGAATGGAAAAACATAGCTGTAAATCTTTGTTATTTTTTAAAATCATTGCTGATTCAGTGCATCTCACTAAATCAGAGTGGAAAAACATCAAATGAAAAAGGAAAGGGACACAGGATGATGAATGACAGAGCCAACTAACTGTAAATCTAGCATAAGCCCTTCTCACTGCTACAGCTGTAGGTTGTGGAATTAACAGCCATAGTAAGTAAATTAAATGCAATTAGGTTTGGATCCGGACCTCAGGGACCCTGATTATCTGCCTGGTGGTGTTGGTGGCAACAGTGCCGGAGACAGCAGAGGGGACCCGTTATAAAAGTAGGACACAACAGATGATCCCACAATAGCATTAGCAACTGGCATCCTGTTTAGATCAACTGTAACCGTGAGACTTCTGGACTAAAATCCTCTCAAAATGTAATCAACACTGTTCAGTTCAGCATTTTTTTTTTTATTATTGAAGGTTGTCTTTAACATTAAGAAAATTATAAATAGCTTATAATAAATAATTAAATGTGCAGAAAGTTAGTTGAGAAAATTGATATCACATAGACTCAAATGTATTTGTTCAGTACGAATTCACACAGCCAGCAGCTGGTTCGCTTAGCTTAGCACAAAGACTGGAAACAGGGGGAAACTGCTAGCCTAGCTCTTAGCTCAGAGTGTGTTACCTTTAGAGCCAGGCTAGCTGTTTCCCCCATCTTCAGTTGTTATGCTAAGCTAAGCGAACCGGCTGCAGACGTGAGGGTGGTGTAAACCTTCTTTAACTCTTAGTACAAAAGCAAATAAGGATATTTCCCAAAATATCAAACTATTGCTTTAAATCAATGCTTAAACATATGAATTTAAACATGTAAATACTAGAATATATTCATATTTCTTTCCTTCCATCTTACTTTTAGATGCAACAAAGCTTTTCCACCTCCTGTCCTCCTGCATCCTCTCACCTCTCTAGTCCTGTATGACCCAACACGAAGGCCGTATGCCAACAGCGGATCAAAATCTAATTTTCTCTCTAAACAGGCTACTTGCTCCCAGATCAACCAAATGGCATTTTATGAATAATGCCACTTAGTCCTAATTGGAAACACTGGTCCTGGAAAAATAACCTAATAATATAATCCTTTTTACAGAAGTAGGGTATTTGGGTCATATCTGTGTCCATAATTCTCAAGCTCATGATGCTCTGATGTTTAATTATCGTCGATTAATTATAGATTTTTGCCATTTGTATGGTAATTAACACAGCTTTGCTCCATTTGGTCATTACTTAATCTAATTTGAAGGGACTGAGGATGAAACCCATAGTGTCAGTTGGGTCCCGCGTTCATCCTCAAAATTGATTTTATTAGCGAAATCAGCTGATTTTAAACATGTTGTCATTAAGTCCCATCATAAGCTACTTTAGCAGAGGAAAAGTGGTTACTTTACTGTGACATCAGAGAATTATATGGGTGAAGGACAGTTTTGCTGCAAGCTCGTCAGTGCAATTACTGTAATTATACTGTCACTGCAATGCATTGTGGTATAATTTCAGTAAAGTACAGAGTCTATAGTTTTTATTTCACTCTGTTATCTTGTATCATAATCATTGAGGAGGGTATAAAGTATCACATGACTAAAAATTTACTAAAATAGTTTCTCTGAGCTCAATATGGAGACAAATTGAAGACCAAATGTCATTTTCTTTGTGCGTTTGAGAGGTGGTCAGCCTACAAAAGGCACTCCTCTGAAGGGGGGAAGTGGACAGACTGAGTATCTCCAGATGGCCGCGATCCATTTTGTTACGTGGCTCTTTTTGGCAGCTAGACAACACTTGCATTCTGCAGTTAAAATGTATCCAAACCTCAGCTGTATTCTGCGAGTGTTTCGACAAACAAAACAGGGAAGTAGGGATGAAATTACAGCGTGATGGTGTTAATGTTTACCATCATTATTCTTCAATATTTAGAGATTTAGTCCATGCCTCTAGTTCCCAGTGCTTCAGATGTTCTACTCTACGAGGAAAACATCTGTCTGGTTGAGTCCAGAAGGGATAGAAACATTCCCTCGCTTTATGCGTGTGTGTGTGTGTGTGTGTGTGTGTGTGTGTGTGTGTGTGTGTGTGTGTGTGTGTGTGTGTGTGTGTGTGTGTGTGTGTGTGTGTGTGTGTGATGCTGTACATGTACACACCCACATACTGTAATACTGGGTATGAATACACACACACGTCCACAGCCCCGATGTTATGTAACAATATTACTGTTGGAAGGACGGAGCATACCGCTCTCCCCCTTTAAGACCGACTGATTTAGTGCCTGCAGACGTGGCTATTCGAGGAAGAGTTCGTGAACTCAACAGCCATTTGTGGAGGGATTGTGATCATGCTAACATGTGAATGAATGAGAGACTAAACCGAGTTCAGTGTGAGCACAAAACAGTCGATTTAGTGAATTGGTAATGACATAGGACAAGAAAGAAAGCCTTGAGCAAACACAGCATCCCTTAAGCCAAAATACCCATGAGCACGTTTTACCATATGCATTCAGCGTTGAAAAGATTAGTCACTGAATGATTAGCTGACTGAATAAATAAATAAATCACTCATTTTTAATAATCAATTCATCATTTCAGTCGTTCATGTAGTTATGTTAGAATATCATTATTTGCTGGTTACAGTTTCGCAGTAGAGTATTTGGGTTAATAGAAACAGCCAATGACTGGGATGCTTGCTTGACAAATGATGCAACTTAATTACAACTGATTCATTTTATATGAATTAATTAATTAATCAAGGAATTATTTCGGTACTGCTGTGAACAAACTGTTAAACCAAGACTGTGGTTTGAATATAAGCAAGCCAACAACTTTCTGTTCTGTTTTAAACAACTGGAATTTGTCTTTTGTAGACTGACGTTTTTCTTTAATTAGACATGGAAATGTAATAAAATTGGTGTGGTAACCTTTTTGGTCACTCCACAACATTGGTCTAAAGTATAGGACTGATTGCAGTTAACTTTTATACATTCATGGATCTCCTGACTTTCCCTCCAGTGCCACCAGGTTTATATTTTTAGTTTAGATTTCCATTAAATTTGGTTCAGACAATCACGTCAGGATGAATTTGAATCACTCTGATGATCCCCTGATTTTTCAACTATAGCACCTTAATCAGCTCTACATTTTAATTTGATACTTTGATAATTTAGGACAAAATACAAAACTACAACTCAAAACTAATGACATTCCCATCAGCCCTGTACTTTCTGTTTAGAGATAATAGCACGTTAGCATGCTAACACGCTAAACTAAGATGGTGAACATGGTAAACGTTCATAATGCTGTGAGCATGTTAGGGGCTCCCAAACTTATTAATGTCAAGGACCTCAACAGTAGATGAACATTAGACCACGGTCCCCCAATTTGAGAGGATTTTATCTAGAGACTTTTTTTTTTATTTTAAGTTTGAAGATAATAAAATGAATCAATGCTCAAACTACAAATAACAATTAATAAAAACAGCCAACCCTGTTTCTTCTCTTGTTCCAACTTCCAAAACGTTTTTTTTTTTTTTTTTTTTTTTATAAATTAAGCATTTCAGTGTATTCACAGTTACCTGTTTGCCACCAGGTGTCCACCACAGGGCAGCGTCCGTCCCCAACCACTGTGTGGTACCACTCCCACGCTTCTGTGTTGATGGGCTCACCCACTGCACACACACAAGGACAGCTTAAATCATATAATGTAGTCATATCTTGTTTTTGTTTACTTCTTTTAGTCATATTTTTGACATGTTTTGCAAAGATTATAGTGAATTGATGAAGCAGGCAAACACTCAAGCACTCAACAAAAAAGTGTTTCTGTAAGAGAAGAAATCTGTTGGATAAGATAGGGATTTACATTCTTTATGTTAAGCTTTGTGTTTTACCCATACGCTTCATGTTTCAGGGGAGCAGGTGTGTGTGTTTGTGTGTTTGTGTTTGTGTGTGTGTGTGTGTGTGTGTGTGTGTGTGTGTGTGTGTGTGCATGCCTTGATCTCCTGGCATGCCGGACTTTACCTTGGACACTGTGGATCACTGAGGCATGTTGACATACCAACCAGGCTTGGTATGTAACACGTGTGTGCACTTCGACGAAAGGAATTCATATGGTAAAGCTCTGAAGTACACGACTCTGAAGTACACTGTCCACCATCACAGTCTCTCATGTGGACTAGCTGGTTTATGTGACAGGCTGAGTTGGATAAATTAAATCAATGCATGCTAACCAATCAAAAACTGTTTGCTAAACAAACCACCACTCACAGTTGTACTGTACATCTGTCAACCATCTCTTGGTGCACAAGTTGTAAAATTAAGTCATAAAAATGTACTATGAGCAGGGATGCGGCTCTGAAACATCTTATTTAAGTCATTTTCAAATTAAAATCATTCGCACGTGAATAGAAACATCCAAAGGAAGGGTTAACCCTCCATTTGTAGCCATAATTATTATTATCAGTTATTATAACATTTTGCTCATCAATATCCATCTTATTAGTAATTGTATGAAGTAAAAATAAATGTAAAAGAGCCAGATATGTCCATTTCAACTATCTATTTTGTTTTAAAGCTGCATACACGCAACTGTGGTACGTATGGTAGGTACAGACTGAATTGGGATGTAGTTCTATTAATGATGTGTGGTTATATATAATAATTGGTGGTGGTTGCCACTTTGTCCACCAATTGCTTGTGTTGCAGAAAGGAGAGTTGGCCACCACTGAGCAAATAAACCAGGTTGGAAAAAATAATTTAATGGTGAGCACTTGTTGGTGTTTGGCGTACCAGAGCCAAGAGTTTTGAGGGTGGATCGGTCGTATTTGTGCACCCACTGGTTTCCATACTTGAGCAGTAAGCGGATCGCTGTGGGAGCCCCATAAAACTGGTTTATCTTAAGTCTCTGAACCATCTCCCAGTACCTTCCTGTGAACAACAAAACATGTCTGAGTTAGCATGCTCCAAAGAGATTCCTGGCCTTTGACTGAGATGATACTAAAAATGTAAATTCAGAAATTGGAGATTAGACTGAAGCTTGCAGACTAACATCAGACAAACCCTTCTCAGTTTTGAACAGTTTTTCCTTGACAATAACAAGACGTGTCTGCTGACACAAATGACGACTGTGACTCCTCTGTATACAGAAGTCCTAATTTTAGTGTGGAAAGTATGGCCAAGTTCAAGTTCAACTATAAACAGTTATACATAGACAGAGACACAAGCATGCAGAGTATTCCCGTCCTTCACATAAAATGTTATATTAACATGTCAGCAAAACATTAGATCTAATAAAATGCCTTAATGCTATTCGATTTTTTGTATGTATTTATTATGAATTTGTCAGCCTGTGTGACACATTCATACATTTTCTGGCATTCATACCTGGGTCAGGGTAAATAGGAGTGCTCTCAAACAGGACGGAGGTTCCCCCGTTGGCCAGGGGCCCGTAGACACTGTAACTGTGTCCTGTTATCCAGCCAATATCTGCCACACAGCCGAACACATCTCCATCATGGTAGCTGAAGACATACTGGCGATGAGAGGAGAAGAAGATTTATGGGATTGGATCGGATCAAAAGAGAAGAAAAAATATAATCAACAAGACAACACAGGTTGTTTACCCGGTGCGTGAGTGCAGCATAGAGCAGGTATCCTGCCTGAGTGTGGACGAGCCCTTTAGGTTTCCCTGTGCTGCCTGACGTATAAAGCAGGAACAACACGTCCTCACTGTCCATGGCAGCCGGCTCACACACCACATCCTCCTTCTGCATCTCCTGCGCATTGTCAGAAATCACATGTAGTAACCACAGCATAGTAATGAAACCACAACCAAACAAACTTAATTGCTTTCTCTTGTTGAAATATAATCTGGTGTTGAATGACAAACAGTAGATAGACGGGGTGTCACACATGCCATATAACTTATCATGATGAAAGAAGAGAGATTAACATTTTAAAAGGCATGTAAGAATAATAAGTTTACATAACCACAAAATCCATTCAGCAGCTAATCTGGAGCTTTCAATCATATCACAGGATCTTCCTCAGCAGATGAAGTTTGCCCAGTTGTTGTGTCATTTTTCTTTGAGGAAGATTATGTGATACGACAGAAGCTTCAGAACAGCTACTTATGGATCTGGTGGTGAAACTGTCCTGTTACCAAAAAATCTAAAATCCAAATTGACTAAGTGATCAGTCAGTTAGTCAATCAATGCAAAATGAACTGTTTATTCTGCATTTTTACTTAATAAACGTTTTTCTAAATCTTTATTTGTCCAGGGAAAGGTGACACAGTGCACTTGCGGTCCTCTGCTGTCGGCATTAATATCTTAATCAATGTCTGGTTTTCTTTCTGCTCTCTCACCTCCTCCATGGCAACATCCTTGGCTGTCATGGCGACCGGATTCTCTGTTCTCATAGCAACAAACACCTGCTGTACTGTCGGGCAGCTCTGAACAGCTGTATCCACCGTCTTCTTCAGCTCGGTGAGCTTACCCCCTCTGACGCCCTGGTTCACCGTGATGACGGTGCTGGACTGGGCTGAAAACATGACGGATATCAAATCAGACTGCTGTGGTCGGTCAGTATGTGGATATCAAAATGTTACTGCCACTTTCTGCATTTTAATTACATTTTAAACTTAAAATTACAAATATTGTGATAAAAAATAGGATTCTTGACAAACCCTGGGTATTGTGACAGATGATAAAGTAACCTGTTTAGATTGTATTTTGAAACACACATTGAGTCTCATAAAGGGCCCAAGAACAAAGAACAAGGTGAAAAGTGAGGAGCCAATCATAATCTTTTGGTCTAGAGACAAAAATAATATTTAAAAAAGCATGCAATGCTAAAGAAATACAGGATTTACACAGTCGCTCGGGTCTCTTCTATTTTTCAATATTTCTGTATTAACAATGGATAACATTAATGTAAAAGACGTAACTTATAGTGATAAACCCACAGATAATCATAACCAACTCCTCTAAGCTCTATGGAGCTTTTCCTTTTGTGATGATTTACTGTTTTGGTTTCAACAATTTCATCAACACTTTTACCAAATACAGGTTTTGGAGTTGGCTACAACATTGATAGAAAGACTAAACCAAAACAGTAAAGTTGTGGGATCTAAAACTAAAACAAAGACCTGAAAATATATTCCGGATAATGTTTCGACCCATTGTTAATAAAGATATTAATCGGTGCAGCTTTAAAACGTATAGTGGAAATCTGTTTCCAGACTCATTTTGTCCCTCATCAGCAGTGACTCTGTCTCACCGTCTCTTATTCGCTCTGCGAGAGCCTCAGCACTGAACCCTGCAAACACCACGTTGTGTGCTGCACCAATACGGGCACAGGCCAACATCGACGCCACAGCCAGAGGGCAGGAAGGCATGTAGATGGTGACACAGTCGCCCCTCTTCACACCATGCCGCCTCAACAGGTTGCCCAGGCGACATGTCATCTCCAGTAGCTGCCTGTAGGGAGATATCAATGAACCACGCTACAATACAAAGAGAAGGAGGAACACACACACACACACACACACACACACACACACACACACATACACACACACACACACTAAAGCCAATCTGCTGACCTGTAGGTGACCTTGAACTCTGACCCTGGTTCATCTCTCTCCCAGATCAGAGCGACCCTCTCAGGACAGGTGTGCACATGGCGGTCCAGGCAGTTCACTGCATGTGCCCATAAAGAAACCCGATACACACAGTAAAATCTCCCATTATTCGCTTCATTCATCATCACATCAGCATGGTGCATTCAGGGTTCTTTGGATCATACGGTGATAGAGATTCTTACGCTGAGGTAGTCAAAGTAGTACTTTTCACAACTTTTATTTTATACACCTTGGAAACAATACCAGTGACCTCAATGGCGGGTACGGCCATACTCACCAGAGGTGGCAGTACTCAATAAGAACTCTGTAGTGAAGTACTGGGGAGTACCGTCCCATTTCAGGTACTGGTAAAAACTTCATTCAAACTGCTAAATATTCACTCAATATTAGTAATTGTGGGCTATTACTTTTCTCATTCATAACTTTAATACTTTTCAGATTTTCTGGGAAATTTTCCTCATTCAAATGAGTGGATGGAATTTTCAAAAGTGGCACATTTTCATTTTTTACTTTTTACTCTCATTCATACTTTCTGGCAGAAACTCCATTTAACTTTTTAAAAGGTTTCATACATTTTAGGTATTGTTCAACTTTTAAATTCCATTCAAACTTTTAGCTTTCTTCGAATCTTAGTTACACAGGAAGTAGTACCAACAAAACTACTCATGTTAAACTCTTTCAACTCATTCAAACAACAGTGGAGAGGAGCTGTAAAATCGCCTAAAAATTTTCTCTTAAACTTGCTCTTACTCCCCTGATTTTCACTTCATATACATAATGTAGGCTATACATCAAAATGTGGATGGAGGAGGATGGGATGGACTTGCTACTGATCAACGCCTGGGTCTGGACTGAGGGTAACCGCCAGCAGGGAAAGTTCCACTCCGACAAACGGAGGACAGTAAAATGAAAATGTTCAAATTTGGCACCATGTAACTAGTTTGTGTTGTCTATCATAGTTACACATAGAACTGATTGTTTAAAGATGGTGTAGAGTAATTTTTGAACAAACAGGACAAGAAAGTAGGGAAGACACCTTCTTTCTTACCTATCTTATATACTCAAAATGGTCAACCTTATTCCTATTCATTAACCCCTTTCCACTTTTCCAACCCTACATGCTCCTTCAGCTGCTTCTCCATAAAAATTAATGCCAACAATGCAGTTTAGCGTCAGCTAACAGCCAAACTGAATTTCCTTCAGAAGTTGTCTTCTTTAGTTTAAAAGTGTTCCTCAAAAAGCAGCATGATCATGACTTCAGTTTATTCTAACGACCATCTTTTTTTTGTTATAAATCCAATTACTGGTCGCACTAACTGATTAGATGTGAAGATAATCTTACCGGACACGTTCAGCTTTCCTCCCTCAAACCACTTAATCCTGCCTCGGCTCAGGTCACAGTCCTGGACCGTGTGGAAAGGACTGATCCAGCTCAGTCTCTGGCGCGCCGCAGCGGCCCAGAAGCTCTCACTGTTGGAGACGGAAAACTCCTGCAGCGCCGAGCAGTCCGACACCCCTTCAAACCCCGCAGACTCCGGCATAAACGCCGCAATATTATGTCTCCTTCCACCCAACACATGGAAATAAGATCTGAAAACCCGACGACTTAAGGAGGCAACGACGCACTTTGAAGCGCATCCACAGGGCAGCCACATCGTGAAAGTGAAAGTATTCCGCGTTACACCAATTTATGTTCTGCAACGCATTTCCGTCTCCGATACTGCAGCCTTTAAGCAATTCTGGAAGTTACTCTGCTCAACTTAAGCGAAAGGGAAAACTTGGAAACTCCAAACGGAGTGGAGGGGCTGGAGGAGTGATGTGTTAAAGGGCGGTACAAACCCATGTGGTGACACTTCTTTCTGTTTTTGGAAAGTATATAAGGTTGCAACCAAAATTTCAACATCGGTTGCAAAGTTTGTTTTTGCGCAACACGCAGGATTTCTGTGTTTAAAGGCCCTCTCTAGACGATCTAAGACATAAAAACACTTGAATGATGAATAGTACTCATACATCACTCTGCACAGTGAAGCTCAAACATCCAAGTAAACAATAAAAACAAACGAAACACATTTTTGAGAGGAGGAGGGGGGGGGGCTTTAAATATCAGTAACTTTTAATTATGGGCTACTGTTACATTTATACAGAGACAAACACAGAGAATCAGTATTAACTGTACGCAATAGTACAGTGTTAACTATTGGACATTATTTTCACTATGTACATCACAAATATTGCAACAGCTGAAAGAAAACAAAAGATTTTAGGCTTGTAACCTTTTCACAGGACACAATACACAACTGTACTTTTCAGTTACCAACTGAAATGAGTCATCACAAGGAGGTTAAAGGTCACAGTTATTTCCTTAATATCACCCTCTGGAGCAGGGTCAACCGAATGCTTGCTTTTCCAAAACCATCTTTATCCACATTGTTGCATAAAGTAGCTGCCATGTTACAGAACTGTAATCTGTTTTAAAGAAAATAAATATATATATATTTTTAATGCGGCTCCATATCAAAACATCTGCGATAAATATTAGTGGAAACATTTCCGTGCTTGAGCCTCGATGACTCTCCTCCACAAGGTGAAATGAAAAGGTATTGTGTAGTTTGGAGTTAGCTGTACAAATATTTCTAAGAGCAGCGACACAAATAATCTCATTGGTTGAGTTAATTAAGGTCAAATTGTTGGAGCCAAAGAACCTTTTTCTCATCATTTCTCACATTTATAATATCTGTTCTGCAGGGATGAAGTTAAGCGGTGACTCCACGTGCACCAAGGTGCAACTCAACCAATGAAAAAGTCTCCTGCCTCTGTGAAATGTTTGCAACCTCCACTTTGCAGGTGTTCCACCATCAGTCTGTATCCCGCGGCCCCTTTTTTATTTTCAGTTACTCCTGTCCACCTCTGCCGTCTCCTGCTCCACCACCTTGTCCTCAACTTCCTCTTTGTGTGTTACGTGACTATTCGTTCTGTCAGAAACTGTCCCGAGCATCTTGGCACTGTGCTCCTGCGCCTTCGCTCGCAGTGCAGCAATACTGTTCTCCCTCAGTTCCTCTTTAGAAATTGCTGAGCTAGTGTCTTTCATCTGCTTCTCCTTCTCTTCCTCCATCGCTATGTCCTCTGGTTTCTCCTGTGGTGGTAGCTGTGGCGGTGGTGGTGACAGGCTGCTGGGCTTTCCAGGAGAGGTGTGCGAGGTTTCCACGGACTTCTTGTGCATACCTGAAGGAGAAAGGACATTTTGTGATTTGATGAGGACTTTAAAAGTTGTCTTGTAAGTATCTTTATGTTAGTGTTTACCAGCGTAGTTTAAGGTATTGATGCATGAAAGAGCACCGATTCCCTCATAAGCATTGCATTTTGCATGAACTGAGGTGTTTGATATTGAAGTGCACAAGAGAAGGAAGGGCATAGATGGATGGATATTTAATTAGAGTCACCTAATTGATTTAAACTAATCAATTGACATGAGGCGAGAGAGGACATTTGGTCTAATCTGTCCTGATTAAGTAGGATTATCACTGTATCGACTGCTATCTTTTATTGACATGCTGACACTTTTATTGGCTCCTAACATGAGCCGGGTTTAGCTCCCACTTCCTGGTGTCAGAATACATCTTAATCCCCAATTTTCAAACACAGTGAGACAGACTAAGAGAAAAATTGCATTTACACAAACAAGAGCAGATTGGCTTTGGACCTACAGTGCAGTAATAAACGTTGGGCACAAGAATGATTAAAAAAACACATTTTATCTGTATGAAACAGAAGATAGTCTGGATCGGGAAGATTTTTAAAAGTACTCCGCCCAAAGAAGAAGAGAAGTAACTCTGCAGAGCTGATTTTCACATATTGAGCCTTAATATTGATATTAAAGGTGAATATAGAGGACAATAGAGAATCTGTAAAAAAAAAAAATTATGTAGGAGTCTTAAAACTTCTTTTCAACACTTTTTAAAATGCTGAGCCACAGATGATGGTGCTACTGTATGTGTAAAATTACTTATTACTTCCTTGCCAGACATTTCTGCCACAAGCAATTGATAATCTGTGATGTGTCGGTTACGGGATAGTATACAATTCGAGATCAATAGGAAGTCATAAATTAAAGAACAGTCCAACAGAAGCACAAGTGTTACAAATAACAATAATTTTATTATTTGAACAAAATGTCTTCTGTACAAAAAAAGCAAATTCACAAACATATATCTGCAACTATTTACCTAGTAACCACGGAGCATAAGAGTCTGTGACGCCCTCCTTGGCTGACTTGAGGATGGACTCGGGCAGTGGGATGGAGTGGCGGACCATGGCTCCATACAGGCCGTACTCTGCCATTACGCTGCTGCGACCCCAACACTTCTCCCTCTTCCTCCACTTGGCCCTGCGGTTCTGAAACCACACCTGGACAGATAAAGGTCAGATAGGGTTTAGATTTAAGGTTTGAGCTTTGCAGAACCGGAATTACAGAATGTAAAGGGGGAAAAGTTTATTTGTGCTCACTTTAAACTTGAATTGAGATTTAACTGAATCAACTGAAATTAGTAATATTTGCATATTTATATTGTCAATGAGAGAAGGAGCAGATGTAATTTGTTTAAATTTTCACCTGGTAATTGAACCTTTTTGTGGAAAAAACACTATCATACACTAAATATTATTCCGAGCAGAGTATTTCTATGTCTGGAGACAATCTTAAGCGTCCTTAAGTCCTCCTTGTTTACTGATGCTCTTTTCTTTTGTGGACCAGGGGATAAATATCAGAGGAACAATGACATCTGCTGGAGGTTTAAACAAATAAAATAAAACGGTTGTTAATGAATAAGACAGATTTTGAGAGCTAATTTCCCCTGCTCTTGTTTGCTGGTGCACATATACGTCCATTATAGAGTCAAAATGTAAGTGTGCTGCACAAAATAGGTTTATAACACAAGTCCTGAAATTGAGTGTTTAATATTTCTATTTGTCTTTGCTTGTGTGTGTGTGTGTGTGTGTGTGTGCAGTCTTGTGCATTATTCTCTTTCTGGCTCCTCAAGTGCCTAAATTGATTTCCACCAAGCCAGACCCTGTAATAGCCTCAGCAGGCTTGTGAATATGGATGAGGAAAACAGAGAAAAAATGAGCATCCTAAAATGGCCGAGGAGGCGGGATGAGATTGTAGGGAATGGTGTGTGTGCGAGCGTGCCTGCATGTGTGTGTGTGTGTGTGTGTGTGTGTGTGTGTGTGTGTGTGTGTGTGTGTGTGTGTGTGTGTGTGTGTGTGTGTGTGTGTTTCGCAGACCTGGAATTAAAAACGATCAAAGCCGAGCCCGCAAAGCTATTCAGGTAGATCTGATGATAACCTCCATCTCATAAAAAGATGGGCCTCAGATGAGCAATCATGCTTTTTGACAGCGACAGTGTGAGTGTGCACAACAGCGTGTGTGTGTGTGTGAAGTGTTTCCTGAGAGAGGTGACCTCGGGGGCGAAGAGGCTGATTGAAAAATAAGTTAATTTCCAGGCCCGATCGATGGGAGACAGGCGCTCAAATATCACGGGAAATTAAAATGCTCATAGCAGCCAGGCAGAGGCCTCTGCTCAGCCGCTGACCTGCGCTAATTAATTTCTATGTAGTTATCATTTCATTTCAGGGCTGCGGCCCGTCTCTCGCAGGGAAAGAGGTGATAAGTTCTCCTCAATTAACTAATTACACTGAGAGGGTGAATTGGCTGCTAATGTGAAAGCAGAAGGCTTTGTGAGGATGACGATGGAGCAGCTCACTGGGGCTCTGCCTCTCTGTCTGTCTGAGTATTTCCTTGTTTATTCTCTTTTTTTATGCACCTTCATCACCTTCCTTTCTGGTATTCACTGCAAATAATTCTAACATTAATGTTAAATAAGCTTCCATTGCAGGAATATCTTAATTATTTGACTGAATACACACTTTTAAAAGGGGTTCTTTTTTTGTCTTTTTTCCCTTCTTAAAGCAAAATGATTATATCTTAAGGATTTGAAAGGTAATAACAGTATTCATGCACAACATGTCTACAGACAATACACAGTAACACACCTGTATTCTGTCCTCTGGTAGCTCGGTCTTCATGGAGAGCATTTCTCGGGCGTATACGTCTGGATAGTGAGCTTCATTAAAAGCTTTCTCAAGCTCCTCCAGCTGATAGGAAGTGAAAATGGTTCTGCAGATAAAACAAGACATAAAAAACATTCTTTTATAATTTGGATTTCTTCATTAATTCATTTCATATTTTCATATTATTTAAATCAGTCTAAAACTGAAATTTACTAAAATAGAGAGAGAAAAAATTACATTCTTAGCAATCAATATCTTGTAAAATTAAAAAAAAAAAATTAAGAAATAGGACTGACAATTATTTTTTACTATTCTTTCTTTAAGAAATACAGAAAGAAAAATGAAACATTAAACACAATTGTTATAATTCTTAACGAAAGATATAGAAACAATGAAATTCAAAGGCAGCACAGAGAAAATCACGATGGTTTTATGTAGACTATTTCAATAATTCTAGGATGATTACATTTATACATATATATATATATATATATATATATATATATATATATATATATAAGCATCACACACAGTTATTATTTCATTGAATTAAATAAAATAGATTTTTGCTTTGGGGTTTTATCACTGATGACACCAAACAAAAGCAGCCCACATTGGTAATAGCTTCTATATAAATCCCTAATATATGCCACACCGGAACATAAAAAACAACCAAATTATTCGATAATCTCTTCTTCCATTTGTTTAGTTTTTCTTTTACCTGTGTCGTCTTTTCTTTCTCTTCTTGCTCTGGCTCATGGAGGATTTTGAGAACTTTTGATCGCCGGAAGAAAGACTCACATCATCAGAATCTGTAAGGGGAAACAGTGAACACTGCAATAAATAACAACAACAACAATAATAATAATAATAATAATAATAATAATACATGTATATATAATGTATAGGCTATCGGTGTAAGATGGTAGAAAATTTTATTTCTACTTTTCAAAACCATATGTCCGTTTTCTTATTGTAAAATGTAGCCTAGTCATTTCTGCGTATTAATTCAGCGCATTTGTCCCAAATGAAAGAAAATATGATAAAATCTTATTTATAAAACTGACTAAATTAAGTGTAAAAAGTACATTTAGGTACTTAGGTAAGGCCTCGGCACATTTTCTACAATCTTTTCCCCGTTTTGAAAAAAAGCTTATAGTTGTATTTAAAAAGAAAATAATTTTCTAACACCATTTCTTCCAAACCAATTAAACTTTCAGTCTCTACCATCATTATTATTCGATCACAGGCCGCGACACTGAATTGTTTTTGACATCTGTGTCATTTTGTGCAACACATTTCAGCCGTCCACTCATTTTTGCTCGTTCACAATAAACAGGCCTACACGAGCTAGAAATGTGTATAAATGTTATTACAATACAATCTGAAACATTCAACAATAGTTCTCATCTCAGTTCACGTTACCAGAGTTCAAACACTCACCGGAGCTGGCGGAGTGCTGCGCGTCCCTCTGTGCGTCCATGTGCGCCGCTCTGTGCAGCGGCTGCAGGTGCACATTTTGCGCCTCTGACAGCACCTCCAGGAAGGCTGGTTGGCTGTAAAACGAGTGTATTCCCTCTGGTCCCAGCAAACCCATACCGACCCCGAGACCTCCGTGTCCGAGGGCCGACCTGGCGGCCAGGATGTGCGCCCTGTGCGGCAGAGTCTCCAGCGGCCGCCTCGGTGCCGCCGGCGGCTCCTTGTTGAGGCCGAGCAGCTCCTGGATCCCGAAGCCGGTGCGCCGGTGCACCGTGGGGGCCATCTTCCAGACTGGAGGCGGCTGCTGGGACCCCCCGTGGTTCACGCTGGTTTGTGAGGCTGATTTCTGCTTATTCTCAGTGTCTGAAAGCACAACTCCCTCCTTCCCTGTCATGGCGATGTGGTTCCACTTTTTTTACTCCCTCCAACAAAAAAAAGCCAGAGTCCCTGGTGCAATGAGCTCTGTGATGCTCCTTCTATATCCCTCAGCCCGCCTCTCTGCTGCGCTTTTTATCCAGCAGGCAACAGGCGGCAGCCAATCACAAGAGGGGAGACACTCCACACTGAAGTTTGCATCAGCTACCGTGGAGCTTTATTCAAGTGGATTACATCATTAATGACAATTAGATGTGACAGAATAACTGGAATATTTGCACTTTGCCAAGAAATTGCTGAAGATGTGGGTGGATTGTCTGTAAGTGGCATCATCACTTCCAGCTGGTGACCACTATTAGTTTATAGAAAAAGCTTTACTTCAGTTTGATAAACTCACATTAATATCACAGTTCATATCACTGGAGAAGAGCTTTATAGACTGTTTTGGTCAAAAAGAAAGATGAGGTGAAAGTGCTTTTACAGTACATTTTTTTCTTTCACTGTAACTCTTCCTTTTTCTGTGGCTGATCATTTGATCCAATCAGCCGGATAAATCCCTCAAGTGGAAGAAAATCAGCTTAATTTGCAGCTCGTTTATTCTCATTGAGGTTTAAATTTGGTAGTGAAGAACCAAAGAATAGGCTGGAGATAAAATTCAAATTGAATCTCCATAAAGCTGCTGTTTTATTAATAAAATATTATGTTGACCTATTATTAGTCCTCTATTGTCCTCTATAATATTGTATTTAAGCCTATTTATCCTATATAATTACAATGATGTAAGTATAAACCCAACTATAAAAAACAACTTTATTTTCATAAAATAAGTAGTTTCATTTATTATTTCTGCCCGTAAAAATAGCGTCCCTACAAAATGTCTCTATTATGACAGTAAAGGGCAGCATGCGATTAAAAATACGAGTAATCTGATTACACCTCAGTGCAGTTCAGTAACTCAGTTTTTCTGAAGGCCCATTTTCATATTCTCCAATATGCCTACAACAATTAAGGCTAATCCGTTAAAAAAGATTTCCTTTGGTCAAATTAAAAGAAACACTCATAAACTCACATGAGCCAATTTCTCAATCAGTTAATTAATCAATTCAGCTTCTTATTAGAGACAACAAACTGATTGATCCGTTACCAGACTCGAGTCCTAACGTCCCATATAACCCACACTCATTTGCATTATTCTAATTAGGTTTGTGCACTATAAAGGTTTTGTCTTTGGTGGCAGTCTGCTCATCTGTTGATTGGTTATTACGCGTTTTTCTTTCTCTCTGACGGGTCGCATGAGGAAGAATACAATACAATATCCCAGTTCAGGGTATTTAGGGCACACCGGGGTGGCAATTAAATACGAGACAAACAGAGTGCAATACAACAGATTTATTTACCTCCTGAGGTTCTTTTTTGTTGTTGTTGTTGTTGTTGTTGTTTGAGGTCTGATATTAAACACAAAAATCTGTGACACCGTTTGAAAGCGTTGCACTATGTTTCTGCGCATAAATCCGATTTTGAAAGTAAAAGCGAAGACATTTGGGATGTCAGGGGAAATCATCCGCAGCTTCTCCCCTCCGCACTCATTTATCACAGTATGAACCTGCAGCTCAGATTCAAACCCACTCAATTGTGAAATGAAGTGAAAATACTCTCGTATTCCCCCTGTTTCCACAAACCTAATCCTCTCTAATCAGCTATTATTCAATTATTGCGCAGTTTCAATCGTTCGGAGATAATTTGCGGCACACTTTTCGGACATCTGGACTGGATAATTACGCAGAGGAGAGTTTATGGAGATGAGTGGACGCGCACGATGGAAGCGGAGATAACAGTCGCTATCAATGGGACATGTGGCGGTGAATAAATAAATAACTCGGTGGTTCCGGTGGGACTGTTTGGCAGCAGTGCGTCAGGCTGTCAGTGGCGGTCAAACCCACAACAGATTTAGTGCTGGTTTGTAATCTGAGATGTGATCAAGAGATGTGGCATCAACCCGCGGTTGTGTAACACTGCAACTCCATTTCCCTGCAGCCAAAGACACTACAGGCCTCAATATAAGGGGGGATAAAATACACATAAGGATGTTTTATTGTGATACTGAAGGACTTTTTACAGGCACTTATATTTGTTACTTAGACATTGCTTTAGTAAATGATTTAGCTTTTATTCACTGGGATGGAAAAATAGAAAATAAAAAGAAGGAAGTGTCACTTATTTGTTTCAAAAACAAGCAGAGGAAAAAGAACTCCAGGGTGAAAGAAAGAGGAGTGAAAAGACTTAAATTACCTTCAGCATCTCATGAGAAGCTATTAGAGAGACATTTCATTAGAGGTGAATGAAGAGATCAATGCCACACCAATAGCTATGCTAATGAGGTTTCTGCATTATACACACGTGCAGGGTGATGTCCATGAATCACATCCTTCCACTTACATCAGGATGCCTAGAAACACATTTTTGCATCACAATAAGCATCACATCATCTCTACGCCTCTGCACACAAATCACCTGAGTTCAAGGTTCATCACTGTATTATTAGACAGTTCTCTGTGATCAGAAAGACACAGAATCTGTGCTCAGCACGGAGAGAAGAGGGCACAACAATGAAATGATCCACAGGAAGATGTGAATATTAATTACTGTGATTGAGATATTTGCTGCAAAGGAATTAAACATTATAATAGGACCTATTTACTGGCTTGTATTCCTTTTTTTATTTCAATTCTTGTGTGAAAACATTAATTTAATCCCTGTTTGGGTATACAATTGTTGGTTCTATGCTTCATAAATGTCACATTTGGTTATTTGGTTATTCAACTATAAATGTTTTTTTCTTTTTAATATCAAAATTTCATAAATGGTTTAAAATAGTTTCAGTCAACACATCCCACGTATAGCAACTGAAATAAATTACTGGAAATTGTATTATCCTGTTATATTTAATATGTGTAGTGAATTTTAATCAATCCACTGATTTGGTATTCTTTATTTGGTTAGAATAATGGAAAATTTACTTTCAGTATCGCAACTATTATCACTGATTATCAACTAAATTAAATTCATCATTCAGATACATATGAATTATTAAGTTCTTCAAGGTTGACTTCAAGTAAAATATTGATTCAAATAAATGTCAGTGTTACAGTCCTGGTGAAGTAAATGGGTGTTGATTGCTCCACTTTACTGTAATACACTACAGGAAGTGTATACAAAACGTATTATATTTTCATACTAGAATCCTTAGCGCTCAATTCTGATTTACTGGTCGAATAAGATTTTTCTTTTATTTTGCTGTATACATTTTCTTTGAAGGTCCAGTGTTCATAGGTAGGTGTTCATTTAATCACCTTTTTTTCTACAGATGCTGCGGATTGTCTTCCACGGAGTCCGCCATGTTTCTACAGCAGCCCAGAAGGGACAAACCAAACACTGGCTGTAGATACGGCCTTTCCTGATTTTCTTTCTTTTCTTTCTTTTCTTTCTCAGACGCAAGCGGTGTTCAGTTAGTTGCAAAACTTCACCACCAATCCTACACATTGGTCCTTTAAAATGTGTCACGGTCCTGCATAATCTGTGCAGGTGTGGGGGGGGGTAAAAGGATTTATTTGTTGAATGTTATTGAACTGAACGGATCAAATTCTGATTGCGTAAAAAACATATCCAATGTTTTACAGCCACTTCTTTCACATTGTTACCTTATGGGAAAACATCTTTTTTGGCCAGTGTGCATCACATTATGGACACCTTTGCTGTACTTACATGGTTTGGCTACTATGTGAAATTGGCTTCAAAGTCTGGCACTCTTCCTGCGGGCTTGGCTCAAACACTGATACTGTTATCTTTTTATACACAAAGGTTTATTTGTTTAAATATAGTTTGTTTTGTTTTTGCCACCTGTTTTGTGTCTCAGTGGTTATGTGACATGTCGTTTTTTTTCATTTTTGTTCTCACCAAAGCATCTTTCTGTAAGCTATATTAAAAATACAGCAACAATGTCTTTGCACAAAGAAAACAACAGCTCTCCACCAGCAACTGATATAAATGATGCCAATTTTCAGACCTGAAAGTCATCTAAAACAACATGTTACTCCCAAAGATAATCACTATATATAATGTGCGTGGAATAATGGAAATATGCATATGGTATCTGCATTGGCTATTAAAATACCCATAATGGTCAACCACTACCTTTAATTAATCCATGTATAAATCATTTGGTTTATAAGCCACTATAACATCATAAAACCAACTTTATTCTAGACATTAAACCTGTACTGCAACATTCCAGTCAGTGAATATCCGCTAAACAAAACAGTTGATCCCAGTTTAAAGGAGGAGTAAGCAATTCTGGAGACATCAAATAACATGATATAGAGCAATCAACAACACAGTGAGTAATGTTAACTAATGTTACCTATGTTGTGGTTCTGCAAACTATTAATGAAGTTGTGCTGCGCAGCTAACATGCAGAAGGGATGAGATGGTTTACCAGTTGTGATACTCACAACTCTCCTGCTACTTTAACTAACATCTTCAGGCTGAACGTCTGTGGGCAAGCAACTTAACAATACTTGACACACAAATCCTGGCTGGAATAACAAGTCTGTATTGTGTGGCTCAGTCCGATTTACTGTTTGAAAAGCGTGTTGAATCAGAATTACATTACCTTAAATTGCTTTATTCTTGTAGACCTAATATTATGACTTTATTCTCGTAATATTATGACTTTTTTTCTCACAGACCTAATATTATGACTTTATTCTCGTAATATTATGACTTTATTCTCGTAATTTCCCAAAAAATATGTTTTTTTTTCTCTTAGTCTGGCCCTAATACTCTGTCGCAAATCACAACACAACCTTTCAGTAACAGTAGTATTAGTGTATTATACTTCAATCTGAGACACTTTAACTGAGACACCTTTTTAGAAAATCTAATATAATGCTAATTTATGAAGAAATACACAACAAAAACACGGTTTTAGGCATTGGACCCACTTTATTTGTGGTAATATGCCACAAAACATTTTCACTTTAACGAAATATTGCAATATACAGGAATACAATTGCACTTCTAAATTTCTCAACATATCTCAACTGTGTGGTGGTGCAACAGCACAAATAATTAATTGATCCACATTTCCGATGTCATACTATGCAGTATTGCTGGTTTGCATTTAAAAATGCAAACACAGCATAACTTTGCAGAAAACATAAAAACACAAACATTCAATTTCTAACATTTTCATCACAACACAGCTCCACTGTGTGGTGGTGCAACAGCACATATGCTTTTGGAGCATTAGATCCATTTTATTTCTGGTGGTATGCTACAAAGCATTCCTGGTTCGTGTTCAAACACAGGAAAACATTGCATTTCTGGCATTTCCATCTTGACACACCCTTTGGACAGAGGTTGCATCGCCCTCACTTGTCACAGTGCAGTGGCCAATGTCTGAAGTTGTCGTAACGTTAATCTAGTTGTGGTTTTGATGGTGGGAGTCTTGGGCTATAGCGTTTCTTCTGAGGTGGTGGAGAGGATGATGATGGTCGGCCAACTATGCATGCTGGTTTGTTGACTTGGTTCAAACTGTGGGCGACTGCTAAGCAGAACCATTGGTTTCTCTTTCAGTAGGCCACAGTCCCTCTTGTAGACCAGCCAGGAATTCAGGGGTGTCCTCTGGCTCCTCCACGGAAACAGTTTTTAAGGTGTGTTTGCCTTTTTTACTTTTCTTACGAGGCAGCTGTGTAGAAGATCTGCTTGTTGAGGGAGCATCTTCTTCATCCAGGGATTCAAAAGAACTGTCACCACTCAGCTCTGTTTGAGTGGGCTGATAATCAGGATCATCTATTTTGGTCATCATCCTCACTCAGATCACCATCAGAGTCTTGAGGATTTTCTGGGCCAGAAGGGGTGCGTGGTCTTGCACCGTAAAATGTTTTAGCATCCATCTAGTAATTTTTAAGAAAAATGAAAAGAAAAAATAAAGATATTAAAAACCACATTCTCTCACAATTGTAGTAATATCTGTATACCAGAAATGGAAGTAGTCGTACTACCAGTACTAACATTTTCACATATCCCTTCTGGATATTTACCATATCTACTTTGAAAACATCTCAAAGTGAGAAAAACTCCAAACTTGGGAAACTATTTCAACATATTTATGATGGAATAACATAAAATGTTTCATATTGACAAAAATAAATGATTAAAAGTTTTTATTTCATAGCAAATAGTCAACTTTAATCAAATTAGCTTAATGTTGCTAGGTTTACCATAAACTGACAAATCAACCATTTGGTTGAGGTCGTTTTCAAAAAATTCTTACACATTTGTTAGACTTGTTTTGTGGCAATAAGTAACATAGTTCTGTTCATTGAAGCCTCTGACAGTATGATGTCAAAAAAAGATGCTTACCTTTCAAAATTTAACCAAAAACAGTTCACATGTCTGGAGTGATTTTCACGCTTTTCACTTCCTTGTCCGAGGGGAAATGAAAAGGCCTACTGTTTAAAGATGCAGTGACCTCTAGTGGATTTTTTTAGCATAAAATACCTTAGCCGAATGGTAGAGATGGCTCAATCAGGTTGAATTGCTTTAAACACTCACCTCAATGAGATATAGTGACTCAAAATGTGCTCTACCAACCGGTCGACCAGGCAGTTAAAGTAACGTGACTACTCTCACACAGTTTGAAATGTATTTATTTGTCAGAAAGTAAACACATTTCTTTGCTCGAGTACAAAGTTAATGCAAAGATGCTAAAATTTGCGTCCAATTTGTGTATTGTGTATGAGTTAAAAATATTAAACTGTGAGCGAAATATGTGTAACACAGGGCTTTTGCAGTGTTGGGTGGGGGAGGCTCGGAGAGCTGCTGGATCAAGGCCGAAGAGATCCAAGAGAGAGATGGAGCTTCTGGAGGAATAAACATCCGTACTCACACCGGAGTATTAGAGTTTATTTTTTTAGAGCTTTTGGGATTAATACGTGGAGTTATCTTCACTCTCGCTTCTGAACTTGTCTGCTACGAGCCATGGAGGTGCCACATCCACTTGTAGCGCTCTGTGGGCAGCCAGAGCTCATATTTATACAGAGACCGGATAAAAAAGGAGACTGCTTGGAGAAAAGTTAGCCACGAAGTTGGATTACCTGATTCTAGGTATCAGTTTTACTATGAACTAAGTTAGCATAGCCCTGATTGTTCAGAAAATGCACCCTTGCCGACAGATGCGATGAAGTATGACTTCAGAGGTTTTACAAATTGGCATTATGATGTTGTTTTTTCAGCATAATTTTGATTTGTTTATTGCAATTAAATCTACAGCAAAATCTGTTTAAATTAAATAATTTGTATTCCATTCAACATATGATGTGTATTTTCTTTTGCTGTCCTGCCTTTCTGTCCAACAGTGTGTTTTTCCCATCATGTGCAGAAAGTGCTGTCTGTCTGTCTGAATCCATGTGAAAACATTAATGTGGTTGTTGCTACCCGAATAGCATTTACCTACATAGCAGTCCCAACTATTTAATTCTCTTAATTTTTACATTTATTTCCTACATATTCTTATGTAGTATCATTAGAAAAACAAAACATGGACATCGAGTGGACAAAACCCACGAAGACACGACGCTGCAGATCTGCACCAGTGCCTCCAGGGCCTTGTTGGCCTGCTGCTGGACAAAGAGGTTTGCATTTGACTGTGCAGTCTTCTGCAGCAGAGTGCGTCCTGTCCTCTCTACCTGAGTATCCATGTCCTTCTGCAGGTAGACATAGAGATACCCCATGGTGTCCATTGCTACGCAGGCCACTGAGGAGCGTAGATTTTTGACCTAGAGAGTAAGAATAAACATCACCAGTCAGTGGTCATACTTCTGTCACAGTTGCACTGGAGCGTACACACTCATAAACACATAGAGACAAATGAAAACAGCATGAAACACAGAGAAACAAAGAGGAAAATATCTTCATTACCTCTTCTATCACAGCCAGACACACTTCATGAAGTTTCTCCATCAGTGTGTCTGGATGGTGCTGGGCCAGGGCTTGGACGGTTCGCAGGCCTTCAATCTTCTTCTTCCTGTGTTGAGGTGACATAGTTATTGAACTGTACTTTAATTTAGGAACAACACTAATCTGATACACCTTCAGTTTAAACATCTTCCACAAAAGTTGTCACATCTAAACATTAAATAAAACTACAAGTTCCAGTTTTTGATTTACTAAAATGTTTCATGGTTGCACCAACTAATAGAAGTTACAAGCTCCATACTGAGCTGTGTAAAGTAGCTGTTGGCTGTTGACTAGCCAGAAGAACAAACAACAATTAACCTTAAAATAATATGAGAAATTACTACATAGGATTAAACATAGTTGAAGTAAATGCTTTTGGCACTGCAGATAGAATAGATAGTCTTACCAGTCTTCTGAACTCCAGTCCCTTCTGGATTTCCTCCACCTGATATTTAGCCGTCTGAAGTCTATATCCAAAAGATCAAAATATTCATCAGTCACATTTCTACCTGTTTACTGTGTTCACCTATTACCATATCTGTACTTTAAACTGCTGAGGAGAATACATGAGAATGTAGAAGTTTTGTGACTCCAACAGAGACTGACACAAAAAGGTTTGAACAATACTCAACAATAACTGAACCCTTTGAGGCTCCCCATCTCAATTTCTACGAAGTTCAAAGCTCTGCCATCATGACTCATCAGTTTGTCTTTGAATACTCTGAAGACGGTGCGCTTCTGAAACCACACCACGACACGGGTAAAGCAACATGTGCTAATGCAAATGCATATCTTTAACTAATACAGTATAAATGGTTAAGAGTTTGGACCATTTTACCTGCCAACATAAGCAGCACATTTGTGAAAACACATTTTCAACTGCTGAACTAGTAACTTCAATATCCTCAGACTCCCTTCAAAAAACTGCACTTTTTTATAGAACAGCTCTCTGCTTGAGTATCCATGTCCAGCTGAGTCAGGAGAAACTTTATAAACTCCTACTGCCGTCCACTGTGAGTGACTCTTGGACTGACGGACTTTGTGTACAAAGGTTTTAACAAAGGCTCTCAGTTTTAGGCTCAAATTTAACCGTAACGGAAGGGAAAAAAACTATACTGTTAGAAAGTGTGACCCTACATCCTCATGGGGCAGTGTGTCCATTTTGTAAGAACCAGAGCTTAGCAGCAACTCCTGTCGGTGTGTAAAGTTGTAACCTTAGCTAACGTTATCTTACCAGAAGTCATTGTTACCCAAAATGTCAGCCACAGTAAATTGGACAGGTTTTTCTTAGATACAGAAGAATAATCAAGTTCTTTGAAATTGACTTGAAGTAAAATGATCTATCTATCTACTTTTTACCCACAAATTTTATAATGTGTGTCATTGAAAACAAAACTAGTTATATGTTTAGTATAGTCTATAGTCCTATGTGCACAGGACTAGTATTATCAAGGGACCTCATATAAATTGTAATATTTGCAGAGGACGCCTGTGATCTTAATCCTGTGGGAATCCTTCAAGTCCGTATTTTCTATAGTAAAATTCCAAATTTGGGGTGTCCTGGAAGCTCATTGGGTTTAGCTTTTGTAGCTGACCCCAGGGCAGG
The DNA here is from genome assembly GCF_905237075.1 of Dicentrarchus labrax. NCBI lineage: Eukaryota > Metazoa > Chordata > Actinopteri > Moronidae > Dicentrarchus > Dicentrarchus labrax. The sequence goes on along the minus strand of NW_026136708.1, from coordinate 11,855,789 downwards.
TCCGGACTCGAGACATTTTTTCTATTGTCTTGGACATGTTGATGTTTGCACTCGACCTTTGTGTTACTACTGCATACTTTCTTCAGAAAGTGGGTAGTAATTCAAAGTCCATCCAAAATTGCCATAAGTAATAAGTAATCCAATACTTAAGTAGTTTCTGTACTACTAAATGTATTAAACGATGCATTATAGAACATAGTGCTAATTAAAATGATTGTTAATCAATCCACTACAGCTCTTCAATAATTGGAGTTTAGAACAGTCCAGGTCAGTGATAGGTTTCTGAACCATCTCTGTCTGTCTGATCCATCTTTGTCTTTGTTTGAGGCTCCAGAAATGGCTCTTCTAATCTAGCTAATTGCTGTTTCCCAGAGCTCGGCATTTAAGAAGAAGAGCCGGGTCACCAAACAGCCGTTGATCAAAACATCCTATTAAGGTGAAGAAACAAAAGGCTCTTACAATCCGAACAATGTGCCACTGGTGATTCAACAGTTTGCTCCGTGGGCACAAAGCATTAATTAGGGCAATAACTTCATGCCATTGCCGTTCTATAGTCTCCATTTCTGTATGAGTGCATCTATTTATGCTCTGAAGTTTGCCGGGGACTCTGACTTGCCGAGTGTGCCGCATTCCCCTATTCCGTGTGCAGATGTGTTATTGGCGTAATGAGGAAAATACTTTGGGAAACTTGGGAGAGAGGCCCCCCCAACTCCAAAACTTTCTTGACAAAATAATATACCTCATTGTGGTTACTCCTAACGAGAATTGACATAATTACTTGGGCCCATTTCGTGTCTAATTAGCACACTTCCACAGTGGACAGCGAGGGACTAGCAGTTAGTCAGGAGAAGGGAATCGGACAGGCATGGCAGTAACAACACAAAAAGGGGCCTCTGGATTCAGCGTAATTAGGTGAGACAATGCCCCTGACTGTTTTGAGCTTTGGCAGCGGCTCAGAGCTGGGGCCAAGCAGGCGAGTGGACTCCCCGAGACCCTAATAAGCCCCTAATTGTCTTTTTTTGATTCACATGAGCAGCACCAGACATGAAGACTGCCTCTTCTTGGTCTCCTGCAGAGAGCGAATTTGAGTCGACTCACTCAGGACCTTCACGGTTTGGCCCTCAAACTCCAGACAACTTGCGTTTACCCTTTTGTGACAGCTTCCCAAAGCTGGAGGAGCTGCCAATGTGTTGGAAACAGAGATGCAGGGACAGCTATGTTTATTTAAAATAGTCCACAAGTTGCATCAAATTGACTTCATATTATCTTCTGGTGAATGATGGATGCCAAGTAACATTTAATATCAGTTAATATCATTTAACATTGTTTAACAGAAGACAAAACTCTTTAAAGCAGTTTTAAGTGTTTTTGTGTGCTATTTTCAAAGCAACACTGATTTATTATCAACTTTAAGAACACAGAGGAACACTAGCATTCATTTGGAGATGGGTTTCTAGTTACCTGACAATTTACTTACTCTGTTTTTGGTCTCTGACAACTCCTGAGGGAAATACTTTGCTCTTATTATTACTAAAAATGCTCCACTATGTTCATCAGCTAGTCGCCAACTTTGTCTGCTGTGTGGTGCTGATCAGTAGAATACAGTGGGTTTATCAGAGCTTTTTGATGCTGATGAGAGCGTTGAGAGTAAACAAGAACCAAAACAATAAAGTTGTGGGGTTATAACACTAAAACAATGAGCCGAAAGACACTGAAACGTTCTGTTGAGCCGAGGGAAACCGCTGCAGTCGGGTGATCATTTAGGGTCATTATAGGGATGTCACTATTGTCATTGTCATGGAGTGACTCACACTTAAAGACAAAAAAGGAACACGAAAACATGAATTATTTTGATAATTTATTAAAGTAAACTATTTACATAATAATAAATTAATATGTGGACATCAGTGAAATCAGCAATGTAGGTTTGTGCATGTAAACTAAATACACATGACCATGCAGGAGCTGAGAAAGAGTGGGACTGAGCAGGTCAGCTTTAAAGGTTTTCCAGCCCAGCATCCCAGCAAACCTCCTCTCGCTGACGACCTCCAATCTGCCTGGCTTCTTCCTGAAAGGGGAGGAAAACAGAGACAAGTAAAACAGGCAGAGCCGCTACACAGGAGGATTCATCACAGCAACCTCACAGACTTGAATATTGAGTAGCGCATTATAACTGCACTGTATGTGGATTTTGTGGGGAAAAGGTGGAGCCACTTAAACCGTCCTTCTCTCTAATGGCCAGCAAAGGGCGACTGTACTGGCTCCAAAAAAAAATGTGATACTGCTGAGTCTGGTGAAAAAGTGGCCCCACTTCTCGTCATTTATTAGCTCAGTAAACAAAAGGTTCAAAATGGTTGTCCGCCCCAAAATGCATTGCGTCCAATGGTGGACTGCGAGGCAGGCGGTTCGAGGCTCACACTGGCTGGCAAGGTATGGTTGGATAAAATAATTAAGAATAATGGCGAGTTAATGTGTAGCAGGAACAGAATGTAAAGGTAGAGTTAATTGGAAAAAACACAGGAGCTCACATATATAATGTATTGTATAAAAAATTATTTATTATATGATTGTGTTGATTTACATTTGCGATACACGATTTTCTTTCAGCAGTAGCTCAGATCAGTAATGTCATCGTATAGTTGTGATGATGAGAAGATGTATTGGAAAATGGGCTAAAATGGGCAAATACATTGATGGTGGGTGGAGCTAAAGCAGGCTGAATGAAGTGTGGTTACTGAAAACAGCCGCCTGTCACTCAAAGTTGCCATACCACTTATTATGCATAACTTGAATATGTTTATTTCTGCTGTAAAATTGGGCATTTTAATATGAGGCCTTCCAGAGACTGACTCTCTTCAGTAGCCAGCCTCAACTGGTAAAAACTGCAGTTTTTGTTACTTCAGTGTTGGCTTCATTTGCCAGCCACAGAGGTACAGAATGCAGCTTTAAGTGTCTGCTGTCTGCGCTGGGATAAAATCAATATTCAATTTATTTATAACTTATTCTAAATCATTTCTTTTTAGCCAGAGTTGAGCCTATTATTATTCCTAGATTCACTTTCTTTTTTTCTTGCAGCTAAAGAAAACTTTGAGCCACAAGCAGCTGGACTCTACAGGCTGCATTTCATCAGTGCAGGATGAGCCTGTTTAACCAAACACACACACACACACACACACACAGACTGGTCCATATGTTTGAGGCCTCTTTTAATGGCAGGTGGTACCCAGAAAACTCAATAATTCATAATTCGCTCTCTCTGACATCCCCTGCCGTCAAAGGTCTGCGCTCAGAGGAACGTCAATTCAGTTCGCCCTCACTCCTTTAATTAGCTGTCAATTAGTGCAAATGAATCAACTCTTCGCCTAATTAAGCAATGCCACCAGGCAGCTCCCATATACAGGCCATTGTTTGAGCAGCATGAGAAAACCACAGCTAGCAAACTCATTTTGGATCAGGAGTGCAACTTAACAATGACACTGACACACTGTGTTTAGGGAGCTGAGTGTGTGTGTGTGTGTGTGTGTGTGTGTGTGTGTGTGTAGATAGTGTGAGGCAGAGTGAGGTCACACACTTTATGCTACACTGATCAATCAGTGTAAAATAGTTGTAATTACGTTGTTTTATGCATTTTCATCACCATGATGGCTTTTATGTGCAAAACAATTAAACAGGCAAATCTTTAGTCCACTTACCTCATTTCCTGTTTTCTGCCCACTGTCACATTTATAAAGACGCACATGCACACGAATAAAAACACACTCTGTCATGAGCACTTAGCTCTCCATTTAGGCCTTTAAATGTTTCTAATCTCTTAATCCCCCAAATATCTCCTAGTTTCATGTCTGATTCAGATGTAGATTTAACGCCAGCTTATCTTTTACTGAGCAGACTTCATTTCACCAAGTCAGCGAAACACGTCACCCGTGGCGGCTGCTGGATGATTTTAAAAGTTATGTGAAATCTAAAAACCTAAGCTAAAGGGTCAGTTAGCTTTCACCTTATCAAATACTGAACCTCAGCCGTCTTTTTGATTCACATTTAAAGGGTTATTTTTGAGCCTGAACAGAGCGTTTTTATAGTGTTTAATTCAACTTTGCAATTCTTTTTTATAATTTCCTTGGGATTAATACCCTGTGTTTTCCTCTCTGTCGTTCTCCCCACTTGCAGCCTCCAGTAAAATGATTTTGTCATGCAGTCCACATACTTAATTTACAGTCGGAGTGGAAATGTAATCTCTCCAAACATCTGTTCACTTCTGATTCTCAAGAGTTTTTTTACTCTGACAAGTGGCGCTTAAATCTTTTTTTTTCTAGTAGACTATTACACTATATACTATGAATATTTCAGCATCACCTTTAATTTCAGTCAGGTTGTCATCAGCATAATTCATTACAAATGAGTCTGGAGAACATTAAATTTAGCTTCTATATGACTTTTTGACATTATACCCAAATTTTTGTCACTGAGAAAGCACTTACATGCAAACAGTATGGCCTCTATTTTAAAAATACATGTATTGTGAAAGATGAGTGTGTTGTGGCTTTAAGGTTATTTTACGCTCACAAAACACACATGAGATGATTAATATGGATGCATAAAGCAAATATGTTAAGGTGTGGCAAAAGTTCAAGTGGGCTACTAATTAAACAATCTGCACCTCCTTGTGGCTCTTTCTTTGTATCAAGGGCACGAGTTGCATAGCTGACCTGAACAGTGCAGTGATAAATCAATTAGTAAAATATTTAAAGTAAAACTATATCAAATGTTTAACTTTATTTTATAAATAATGAAGTCGTGAGGCAAAGTCCATAGAAAAAGACATAGAAAAAAGTGTAATTTTCTAATTTAGATTTGTCAATTTCATTCATTCATTAATTTCGCTGTGTATTTTTGTACATTTTTTGAAAATTGCCATTTCTTTCTTTTTCACAAGGAAAATCTACAGCTGCTTATAAACTCAATAACTGTATTTGTCCTTGCAGGAAACAATTTTAAACGATTAGGAAATTAAAGACCCAAAACATAAAAAGTCTAAAAGCTGGTTATTGGTTAAAAGATTTGACAGAAGCAGGAATTTATTAGTGAAGGTCACCCTCTGTTCACTTTTTAGTCATCTGGAGGTTCTCAAATTTCTCTCAACCAAGGAACCCTTATACAAAATATAAAGGGGTACTTCTACAGAGTATAGAAATGTATTAGAAAGGCATTTTTTTAAAGAGTTTTTGGGGCATTATGCTTTATTAGACAGTGACAGAGGGGGCAGGGGAGAGAGAGAGGGGGTGGCACGTAGCAAAGGGCCTGGGCCAGAATCAAACCCGGACAAGGACCCTGCCCTGATACGTGGTGCACACGTTCAACCAGGTGAGCTACATCCTATTGAAACATATATGATTTTGTTACCCCTGTTGCCGTATGTATTTCATATGTTATCTCAGGTTACCTGTCTGACATGGGCTTTTGCTTATTGTCATTGTACATGGGTGTTTCTCCTCTGGCAATTAATAAAGTTATCTAACCTAAAAGCAGTTCCAAAGCCCTCTCCACACTGCCAGCAGTTCAGTTCTTATGAAGACTTACTGAAGCCTGAAGTATATTTAGCTAAAAGTAGCCCAGGCATAATAAATATATTGAGTCTAAATATATTTCACTTGAATAGTTGAATCAGCCCAAGAAATCTTTGTTTTTAACTGTAGAACATTTATAAATCCCCCCTAAGGTTGTTAAAACCTCCAAAAGCGCCCCCAAAACACACAGCGTCATTTAGTCTGTATGGTGAACATCAAACACAGTGATGTAAGGATGCTTTGTGTCACGAAGAAGCAAACTCATTTTCAGGCACGTGAGCAGTTCAGCCTTGTTGCCTCCCTCCCTCCCTCCCTCCCTCCCTCCCTCCACCAGCCACTCTGGACCATTACAGGCTGTAATTGTTATTTAATGGATTAAACATTCATCCTTCCTGTGCAAACCCCCAGAGAGCTGGATGACAGCCTCTCCATGTTCACACAGCTAAACATCCCCCATCACACGCACCCGTCGACGCTCATTTGACGGCAGTGTTTGTGCTTAAAATTCAATTACCCACTTATTGATAGCTCTCTGGGGTGCTAAAGAAGTTGACACGGTGCTGGTGGAGGTGTGGATGATTTCCCAGGAGGCCTCAGTCTCCTCTGCACATCTCCAGCTGGATCTATTTCATGGCTTTACTCATCAGCAGCAGACGCAGATGGAGCATAAGCAGCCGTCATACACCTGTACACACCAGCGCACGCAGACACGGACAGACAGGGGGGTGCATCTCCACACACACACACACACACACACACACACACACACACAGAGTAATTTATTATTGTAGATGCTAACAGTGTGAGGGTAATAAGACATTTTGTGAGCGGTATCTGATGGTCAAGAAAATTGCATTTGGAACAATTCTAAAATAATAAAATATCCCTGAGACAAGTGACTAAACTCAAATCAAGATTTTAAAAAAGGGCATAACTACACATATATCAATTTTATGGCTGCAACTGACATTTACTTTAAATCTATCAATTATCCGCTAGATCGATTAGCTGTTTAGTCCATTAGGTGTCTGAAAAATGAAAAAAACCCATCAGTTTCCCAGAACTCAAAGCAACATCTTCGTCCAAAACACAAAGATGTTATTTGAAAAACATAAACAGAGAAAAGCCTGAACCAGCAGCTGTTTTTTGCTTTAGTTAAAAAAAAAAAATTAGTTAAAACATTAATCAATTATCAAAATTGTTGCCAATTATTTCCCGTCATTCAACTAATTGTCTTTTAGCTCCACTAATTTTTAACAGCTATAAAAAAAGAATAATGTTAGGTGCTGTTTTAAGGATAAAGGCTAACTTCATGTTTAAATTCTAACCCTGTTTTAGATTAGGAAAAGGTTCTTATTCACAGTCACGGCTCAATAGAGTGATGAGTAGATGACTTTATCCTTGTTTAGCTTCACTTTGTGTTGTCCTCTCTTTTCCAGGACTTCATACAGAGGGGGTTTTGTGATCCACGTTCTACTTGGTTGTCTTCTCTGATCCATACGCTTCACACATTTGCACTTCATTTACCTAATATTAACATTATTTTCTACTATTTGCTATTATTTATTTGCACTCTTTATAGCCTGTAAAAAATTGCGTTTATACTCATTTTGGAAGGCATGTGAATGTGTGATTTTAGGCTGGATAACTTGTCTGTTCCTGAGTGCCCACGAACTAACTAAGGGAAGACTAACAGAAGAAGTTACTTTTTAAGCTGCAAAAACCAAGACAGTGTGGGATTTGGTGCATTTATTGTTTATAACAAAAAGGTAATTTGCACACTTGCTGAAAAGTTATTTACAAGAGATCAGAAAACTGGAGCTACTCGTCAGTCTGCTCTGTCTTTTACATGGTTAGCTACTCCCGCTACAACCATAATGTATACCACTTCTGTACAAAACATATGATAAAAATACAAAAACATATTCAACACATTCATCTTAGACGTTATATTCAAGATAAATACCTACTTTAGAAATTTGACAAAAGTCTTGATGGTACTCTGTTCTGGCACATATAGACGTTTTCCTGCTCTTGGGTCCTTTTTGCCAGACCAGAAACAAGATCACACTATATTGATTAAACTACCTCTTTTTTTCAATTCAGTTTTATTTGTATGGCTCCACATCATACAAAACAACAGAAACTATCTCAGGACACTTATAAAACAGAATAAAGAGAATAAATCTATTTCTGAGGCTCAAATGTTTTGTTATTAATAAATTCTGATTTTACTGGTTATTATCCAAAATGTGTTATTAATCAATGTTACACCTCTTTTCTAATAATGAGCACATCTACATTGTCTGTCAAACATGCTTGTTTTCATCATTTTGGGTGTAACAAATCATCACTTGCTGTATGTTACACTTGCACTAAAAGCCACAGGTAGTGCCCCACAGGTTAGCCACGTGTCTTCCAAGTCCCCTGAGGCCTCCGGGTGGGGGGGCCCCGTGGGAACACTCAGCTTGCTGCTGGCCTCGTTCCCCGCTAATTACAGCACTCATCTCTGCTCTCCCGCGAGACGCCACCACTCTGATGACAACACGCTGCACAGTTTGGAGCTCTGCCTCACCGGGCAACAACAGCTGGGGCCGCCGGCTGCACGTCAATACCCGAGGGGGAGTAAAAGGAATAATGACAGTGTGTATGCTAGGGGTGGGGGGTGGTAGCATGATGCATTCATTCACACTATGCGGGGATAATTTCGCAGACGACTCCAAAAGTCTTGAATTAGATTTCTGATTTGGCTGAGTACCTGTGCAACTTAAACCATAACACAATAACATAGACTGAGATCAGATATACAACCCCATATAATCCAAGTTTTGATTAGAAAATAAAGATGAATCTTGTTGTCCTTTGAAGCGACAGGGTCAGAGTACAGCTTTCGTGTCCCTAAAGGATGACACTGGATCGATGAGATCTGTACATACTGTACTCCTCTCAGTGTGATTGCACTGACTGTTCATTAGCAGGGCGCTGGGCCTTAATGGCCTGCACGCTTCTGTCAGCCGTAAATCTCCAGACTCCACCCAGGTTTGCTCCCCTGTCTCATCAAAGGGCTGTGAAGAATGAAGTCAGTGTGATGAAAAAGAGAATGAGATTTATCTGCTCCCTCCTCCCCCTCCTCTTCTACGCACCCGAGACGAGCTCGTGAGCACAGAAAAATGACAAGTGGGACCTCGCCGTGACACGCCCATAGATGTGATGATGCCACTGGATGTGTTTGAGATGCTGATGAGCCTGCTGGCCAAAGACAGTGACATCCATGGGTGTTTCTGTCCCATATAAATGTGGTGTCTTTGTAGTCCCGAGAGCAGAAAGTCAAAGGTCGAGGAAGGGAAAAAGAAAGAAAGTGAGGTTTTATTTCGTGCTCAAGACCAGAAGTCAACAACAGACAGGCAGTTTGTGAAGGGAAAAAAAGCCCAAAAGGAACAAGGCAGGCAGAAGAGGAGCATATGGCTGGAGCACAAAGACACGGAGCTACATAAACCAGTGTTTGTGTGTGCGTGTGTATGTTCTGTTCATTGAGGTGTGTTGACAGGTGAGAATCATGTGACAGACTGAAGACTACTTGTGCACCAGCAGGGAATAACAGCGACTGTAATGACAGGACATTAGAAATGGAGGGCACGTGAGCCGGTCCTGACTGATGTGGTTCCTCATCCTGCCTGGCCAGACGATGTCTTTCTGTGACATGTCTGTTTTCTGTGCCGAAACTATTTTAATATAAATAATGTTTGTTGTTCAGCAATCTGGGGAAACATTGACATTGACTCATCTACATTAATTACTAATTATTAGCCTTTTTCTAGCCAATTCTTCCAGATTCTATAGTTCTTTTTGAGGGGACATTTATGTTTTATTTAAATAGTGACAGCTGGGGAGAGGATGCACAGTGGATCCTTTTAACAGGCAGTTTTCCTTTCCCTTTTTCCCAAAGGGTTGCTTATTGGGGGAATTTTTGGGTTTAATTAAGTTAAAAAGTCCGGCCCCCTATTTGAAAAGTGTCCTGAGATAACTTCTGTTATGAATTGGCGCTATACAAATAAAATTGAATTGAATTGAATAAAGCAAAGGGCCCAAGCCAGAAATTAACCGAAGTCGCTGCAAAGGACTCAGCCTTAATACATGGTCTCTGTGCTCTACCAGGTGAACTACCGGGGTGCGTCCTAATCCTAATCTAAAGCCTCCTACCAGTGAGCAAGTCAGTCATCATTCAGGCCAATATATACACTACTATAATATATTCTGTCAATGGGCCAAACATACTGAGCCTGAACTTTTTTCAGGGACAACCAGGCACTTTTATGCTCTGCTGTAGATATCTGCTACTTCTTAAAAACTGTATTGTACTGATTCAATACGTCACAACCATGAATGATGAGATGATTGCTCTCTGTGATTCATGACAGAAATCTAAAGATATACTGCAAGACAGTTAAATCACAAATACGTGAAGATTCAAATCGGTGAGATGTGATATCAGTCGTGGTATCAAGGCCCAAAAACACGTTTACAAAATAAATAAATATGCAGTGTTTTACACAGTTTATAAATAAAAAAGGATTATAATTTAATTTTAAAAAAGATACGTTTAGATCTTTTTCATAATCTTCAATCTCAGTTTGTGAATTGCATCAAATTGTGAGTTGAGTGTATTGTTGCAGACAAAGTAGCCACCAAGCCACCAGGATTGTTGCTCCTTTGTTACATGTGTGTATGTTAAAAAAAATATATGGAAAAATAAAAACTAAATTTAAGAAATCATTGCTCTGGACTTGGAGGTTGCAGCTTTCACTAAGAGAATGGGCATTTTTTAGCTGTTAGAGGCAGAATCCTGAATAATTAAGTTATTTTAATATCTGATGTGACATCAGGAAAGATGCTGGGATGATTCAGTGCTGGATTCAGAATCAGACTGCTATCAGTAATTTCCTATATATAATCTTGCCCACTGAGCTCTTTTCAGAGGGGCTAATTGTCAGAAAATGTTGTTTGACAGTTGGATGATGTCATGGTCTGACCTGCGAGTGTGGCGCAGTGGAGAGTGAAGACATGTTGCTGCGTCCCATTCAGTCTGACCTTTTTTTCTGCAGTTTTAGGTCAAGGAATTTAGGTCAGAGAACAATGCACTCTCTCTGTTAGACCGTAGCGGGGTGCCAGAGCCCTTCTCGTGCTCCCCACTGACCCTCATCCCAAGCCTTCACATCCAACCACTCAACACGACTCTACACTTGGCGCACCAAAGCTCCCAGTGGATTTAAACTGGGAGGGCTGTTTCATACCTTTAAATAAAGCAGGGTGGGGAGTCACCTTGTGGTTAGATATTACAATTACATCTATCTGTCTCTCTCTCTCTCTCTATTTAACTCTCTATCTATCTATCTAAATAAAAAACACACAGGCTAATGACAGTTTCATAGACTTCATAGAGTTTTTAGGTAAATAAATAAACAGATAAAGGATTCAGTACATTTCCCCACCAGAACTGTAGTCCTGGCAGAGTAAACAAAGCTTTGTTTAGCCCTTTATGTTGGTATAAGATAGACAGAAAATGTAATTGTGAAGTTTAACTAAATAAATAAAGATTAATGAATAAAGGCTGCATCTCTTGGTTATTCTATATGTCAGTTGGTCTGACTTATTGTGTTTCTTTTGATTAAATTTTCAGTTCATCCAGGGTACGAACTACAGAGGATGAGGAACTATTTCAATTGTTCTATATCTTCATTATCATGGATTATGCGTAAACTTGGGCTACTGATGTATGATTTGTGCATGAGGGTGATTCATCACTAATTCACTTTAATAAAGATACTGCTATTATTGCCATCAACATTGAAGAGTGACAGCACAATATTATTAACTAAAGATCAGAAAATATACATAAAATACATTTTCCTAGTCCCACTCGGGTTAAATCGCCAGTACCCCCCCCAAAAAAAAGTGAGCACCCCCAAAAATCAACGGTATAGTGCGCATCATCAAATCACATAAAAAACATAAATTAAAATACATTTTAAAAATGTTGAAACAATGAAGAGCTTAGAAACCAGCAGGTTACATGCACCCTTATTTACTTAATCACTTAACAGACTGTCGGTGATTGCAACCCTTACATTTCCACTGAAGATGTATTTTCATCGCAGGAGCCTCAACTTTCCAAGTTGTCGGCGTCACGTAGCGCGCGCGCAGCTCGCGCGTGCAACTGGCGCTACGAGCCCGCACAGAGGAGGTGAACTCGGCACGTTGCTCGTTGCTCCGAAAGGTCAGAGGTCGTCAGTGAATACGTGACATTTTTACGTAGTGAAGGTAGAAGGAAAAAAAGTGCGGTGACGTCATTTACGGCACGCGCGCCCTCGCGCCGGGGACACTGCGGTGGAGCAGCTCCACAGCGCTCGAGGACTTCGAGCATGGACTCGTTTGAACGTGAACTGTCGGAACAGGTGCGCCGGTACAAACACCTGTACGACCCGTTGCTGCGAGACCACCGGGAGGTGTCCGTGAACTCGTGGAAGGAGATCGCGAGCACCCTGGGCAAGGAGGAGGCGCTCTGTCGAAAGCTGTGGAAGAACACGAGGGACCGCTTCGTCAAAGCCAAAAAAAAGAGTCGCGCGCAGAGTGGTGAGCCAGGTGTACACAGGAGAGTCCCGTCCATCGTGGTGGAGCTGGAGTGGCTGTCCCAGTTCGTCAAACATCGAGAGGCGGACTCTCATTTCGAGTTTGAGGTCAGCGACAGTTGTAATTAATGTGACTATAATGTTGTATTAATGTTTACTACTGTTTACATTAATGAAGTTCACTCTTATTTACGGTCCTCTCTGTGTAGTTTAGTTCATGTGTGTATAGCACTTATTGACTTTTACCGTAGTCAGTCACCACAACAGGAAACAGCAGGATAACTTTTTTACTGTAGTTTATCTAGTTCTTTATTTATCTAATTGATTTATTTATTCATTTATTGTTTGTTTTTAACCCATTTTCTGTCTGTTTATGTCTTCTAATATATATTTGTATGTGAACAGATCTATTTCTCTATCTAAACACAGAAGTATGGTATCAGTAGCATCTACTGTTTAGGGTTAGTATAATAATAATAACACTAGAAGTACTCAACATGGGGTACTCTCTGTTATATCCGTTATCATTTCCAGTTGTTGTGGTTTGTCTTTGCATCATTATAATTAAAATGTCCTTTCTTAAAGGATGACGGGGCAGAACTCATCCATGAAGACCAGAAGACGTCACTAAACTTCTGCTCCCAAGACACCACAAGAGTGGATCCATCCATATCATCATCTATGCCAGGCACCCTTTCTCCATCACCTTCCGGACCTGCCCCAGCAGAGATGACATCCCCCGGCAGCTCTTCACCTCGGGGTGACTCGCCATCTCCCCTCAGTCTACTCACCACTGGTGTCGCCCCATTAACCCATCCAGGGCTGCATTCCTCTGCCCCCCAACATTTTCCTCGTCCCGGACTCTTCACGTCTCCCTGCACCACAGCTCGGAAAAAGAGACACGCCACAGATTGCGTCCTGTGTGTGGTGCACCAGGACCAAGAGAGACAGAAATTGATGCAACAGGACAATGCAGACTCTCGGTTTGTTCACGTTATCAAAGACATGCTGGCTAACATCAACCCGGTGCATAAGCCAGATGTTAAATTTAAAATCTACCAGTTGCTGTTTGAGGCGGAGAAAGATTTTCCAAAAGAATCTTAAAGTCCGACTTGCACTCAAATGTTTCTTGTTCCTACAGTTGGATGTTTGAATGATGTATGTGCAGAGTTTGACACTATACGGATGTTTTCACATTCATCTGCTGAAAGTGGAAAGTTTCTGTGTTCAGTGAAAATCTGATTTTAAGGGGCTAAGAGCATTGATTTGTGACATATCAAATAGTTTGTAAGTCAGTCCTGGTCCAGTATATAACTTCTACAGTGTGATGTAGAATCTTGAAGCCTTGCAGTGCACATACACTGAAAATGGACTGTACAGTGAAGTAGGAGACATTTTGCTGAAGCTGTGTCCAGAATCACTGGTACGTTCAACATGGTTCAAACAAGGTTTGAAGACATGAGAGCTACTTAAAGATTTTACAGTTTTTTGGTTTCAGGGAAACTGTCAGTCAGTTAAAACATGTTAGTATCTCACAATGAGATGACGTAAGCTAATGAATGACTCTATTTCTTCTTTATTCGGTTAAGTTGTGGTTCTTTTCAGGTTGTTTTATCAATTAAGTGATAATGTTAGGTTACTTTTATTGTTTTTTTATTAGGGACTGGTGTTAGCGTTTACTCCTTTATACACTCTAAATGTATTGTATCGTAAAGACAGATTTTTAAGAGAAGTGTTTTGTAAGACGAACTGTCAGATTTTCGCTGATGCTCTCAGAATATTAAAAATACTCCACAGTGAACTTAACATTTGTCTCGTCTCATCATTTCTCATGTTCTTAACAATGTTGGCTTTTGGAGAAAGACTGATGGTCATTGTTTTAATATTTTGATTAAATAATGACCCAGTCAGTAGAGCTCGAGGATCAGATCAGGTACCAGACACACACAGCAGCATATAGCAGATGATATGGGTACGTATATTAAATAGAAAACAATGTATATGTAATGTATTTAATTCACTGTTTAAGAATGAAGGAGTTGTTCCCTACTGATAAAGCATGCTGACACACGCTGATGAAACCTTTTACAGAAATAAACTGTACTGACTTCATCTTATGTACAAACACATCCAGTGAGGCTTTGTTTCAGCTGCACACTGACTGTTTCCTTCTACTGAAATAATACATTTTATCTACACAGCAGATTGAAAAACAAAGGTGGCTGAACCCCGATTAGAAATGTGGAAGAAAATGTCAGAATCATATTTATCCGTCACAAGAATGTAACATTTGATTGCATGTGATGGTGATCGGTTTGTGTGTTTTCTGTCTGTGTAACATCATGATGGAGGCGTCAGAGTGGAAATGTTATTTTCTGTGGTTATTGATTTATTTTTGCTCATTTAAACTCCAATCATAAATTCCTGGGGACGAGAAGTCAGACAGTCCTAGTTTGTGTTTCAGAGAAGAGACATTATTAACTAACTTTATTTTAAATAAATGAATGATAATAGTTGAAATGACATTCTGGTGCAGTAGAGAGACAGTGATGTAATGAAACTGTTCAAACAGGCAGATCAGCAGATTACACTCAAATATTATTAAATATATAAACATATAAAATATAAATAAACTCTGTCGGTAAAATATAAACAAACAAACAAACAAACAAATAAGCTTGTTTTAGTTTTGAGGCTTTATCAACCTTCATCAATGCAGCTGCAGTTTGTTTTACGCACTGCGTGATGACGTCACATTAGTCCAACTCAAAAGCCCTGTGAGCTCGTGAGTCTGTTGCCGGGTGCGGTGGCGCGCGCCTGTAATCCAAGCTACCGGGAGGCTGAGGCTGGCGGATCGTTTGAGCTCAGGAGCTCTGAGCTGCAGCGGACTATGCCGATCGGGTGTCCGCACTAAGTTCGGTATCGATATGGTGCTCCTGGGGGAGCCCGGGACCACCAGGTCGCCTAAGGAGGGGTGCACCGGTCCAGGTCGGAAACGGAGCAGGTCAAAGCCCCCGTGCCGCTCAGTAGTGGGATCGCGCCTGTGAATAGACGCTGTAGTGCAGCCTGAGTAATACAGCGGGACCCAGTCTTTTTATACTCACCAATAAACTGCTCTCACTACACACACACTCACACATTAGATCTTTACACCACACTGCAGCTTCATCACTCACTCTTCATCTTCTTATTCCATCAAACACCTTCACAAACCTGCTGCTCTGCTCGTCCTACACCGCCTCCCCCTGGAGGACACCTGCAACTACACCAACCACACTCAACACTCCTCATCGTGTCCTGCAGGTGGAGCCAAACATTACAAATAGTTTGTGTGTCAGTCCTGGTCCAGTATATAACTTCTACAGTGTGATGTAGAAACTCTTGCAGTGCTCATACCCTGAAAATGGACAGTGTAGTGTGATACAGTGAACTAGGAGACATCTTGTGTCCAACAGGAAAACTAGCATTTTCATAGATTCTGTAATTTTATATGAACATATAGAAACCTTTTTATGAGGATTTTAATGTGGGAAATATACTTTTTTTGCAGACGATTATTTTTATTGTTTCTGGAAGATCATTTCAGCATTGCCTTCACAAAACTTGTGCTGTTTGTTGTGATTTGAGCTGAACAAAATATACAGAGCTAAAAAGAAGTCATAATAACAGTAATGGCAAGCAATAAGGCAAACAGAGGTGCTGATGTTTTTAAAAGCATGGATTCCAAAAACACACACAGTATGCATATACCCAATACACCGCATGCCAATATTTACCAAGTGTATATGCATGTGCATGCAATATTTAAAAGTTCAGAACATTTAGGAGGATCTATTGGCATAAATTAACTATAATATGTATAGGAATGTTTTCATTAGTGTATAATCATCTGAAAATAAGACATGTTGTTTTTTGTTAACTCAGAATGAAACATTTTTATCTACAGTCCACCATGTTGAACCACCATATTTCTACAGTAGCCCACTGTAGTTTCTCCCCTGTGCTTAGAAAAGGAGGGTGAAGCCAGTGAGTTGCTAGCTGCAACTACACTGCCAGATGACACTAAATCCAACACACTGGTCCTTTTAAGTTTACAACTAGTTTTCACTGAACACATTTTTAATATATTAATTTATAAAAATCAACAATAAAAAAAAGGTACACTTCACATTCAGAAACAAACACACTAATAACCAATTAACTAAAAACTAGTCATTTATACCTAATTCCTTAAAAAACAACTTTTACTGCTTTTCAAGAGTTTCTTTCCATTCTTTGTTGATCTGTCCAGATGCAGGACAGTACCACTTTCCTTTCATCTGTGTATGGCCAGTGATTTAGTTTTTGGACTGACCACGTATTTTACACTGATAATGGTAGTCCTCTTTGCAATGCTGCTTTTTTGGAAGCTCACCTCTTGCCACACGCTCCTGGTCTTCAAGTGCGGACTTTTCCTTTCTCCATTTTCTGTGGCCATTCAAGTGGACAGGAGATGGGGCCGGTGGCAGAGGACCCTGCTGGTATGAGGAGGGGGCAAAAAAACCAGGCCATGCATATGACCCAAGAAGACAGTGCCGAGCCAGTTCTGATGCTGTGGCGCGGATGTATCACTGTATCACTTTGGACATCAAATGTACATTCAGTGGGAACACGTGTGGCTATGATGTTGGTGGTGACATGTTTTATCCCAGAGGTTTGAAGACATGAGAGCTACTTATAGATTTTACAGTTTTTTGGTTTCAGGGAAACTGTCAGTCAGTTAAAACATGTTAGTATCTCACGATGAGATGATGTAAGCTAATGAATGACTCTATTTCTTCTCTATTCGGTTAAGTTGTGGTTCTTTTCAGGTTGTTTTATCAATTAAGTGATAATGTTAGGTTAGGGCCCGTTTTAGTTTTGAGGCTTCATCAACATTCATCAATGCAGCTGCACTTTTCTTTCACGCGCTACCTGATGACGTCACATTACTCCAGATCAAAACTCTTGTGAGCTCGTGAGTCTGTCGCCGGGTGCGGTGGCGCGCGCCTGTAATCCAAGCTACCGGGAGGCTGAGGCTGGCGGATCGTTTGAGCTCAGGAGCTCTGAGCTGCAGCGGACTATGCCGATCGGGTGTCCGCACTAAGTTCGGTATCGATATGGTGCTCCTGGGGGAGCCCGGGACCACCAGGTCGCCTAAGGAGGGGTGCACCGGCCCAGGTCGGAAACGGAGCAGGTCAAAGCCCCCGTGCCGCTCAGTAGTGGGATCGCGCCTGTGAATAGACGCTGTAGTGCAGCCTGAGTAATACAGCGGGACCCAGTCTTTTTATACTCACCAATAAACTGCTCTCACTACACACACACTCACACATTAGATTTTTACACCACACTGCAGCTTCATCACTCACTCTTCATCTTCTTGTTCCATCAAACATCTTCACAAACCTGCTGCTCTGCTCGTCCTACACCGCCTCCCCCTGGAGGACACCTGCAACTACAGCCTGCCGTTTTACTTGATAGATCACAGAACTGGGTTGGCATTTCTGGTACTGGTTTCATTCCTGTTTGACTAATAGATTCTTTAACGTCTGCATTAATAATCATGTTTCCTCCTCTGCTGTTGTGTGTTCCTCAGGGGTCAGTTCTCAGTCCAGTTCTGTTCTCCCTGTACACGCTTCCTCTCGCAATTGTATTCAAGTTTCAGGAACATTCCCAGAATACCTCCTTAGATACAGCACAAGATACTTTGTCAAAAGAGACACAAATGACACATCAATAATTTAATTTAATTTATTTGTTAATTAAACTGGTTAAAGTTCGTGGTCTTCTGGGTGGTAAAGTTCGCTCATCAGTCGGTAGATGTATGACGGTGCGTGTCCTCCAATGTTAGAGATGAACAGCGTGATAAGCTCAGGTGGCACATAGTCAAACACTGGACAGTGCACGTTCACCTTTGAGAGAATCTCACCTGAAATACAAAAAAGTGAATTAGTCAGAGGAACACTTATTTTAAAAGGCTTAAAAGTTACTGTTTAAAAGATGAAGATAAAGTATTGTTATGAATGTTACCTTCGGTGAAAGGAAGAACCTCATGTGGAGAGACAAACTTATGGAAGGTATCTTCTTCATTTGGGAACTACAGACACAGAATAGTCATTATCAATTGTTGTCTGCAGAAATTATAGAAATCTGGCTCATTAGTGAGTCTTCTTACCTGAGGCGAGAGCTTGAACATGGGAGCACAAACTATCAGAGGTGTGGAGTGGTGTTTGGCTGCGAGGGCCAGAGTGTGCGTCCCGTTGACGGCCCTCAGCCCTCCGTTCGCCAGAACTGTCTGTGTACCAATGATGACCTGAGGGGAGAGAGATCACCACACAGGTTGACTCAAATGCTTTAACATTGTTTTACAAAGTCGTCTGTGGTGTCAAAAAACTGTAAAAAGTTAATAAAAGCTACTTTGAACAACGACAAAAAAAAAAAAAAACACCTTATTAACACGAGACATGACTGCAAATATGGCAGCGTCTGCGATCACGGTCGTTTCGATACCAGCTTCTGAAAGACTCGTTGCCATCTTATGTCCCTGGTGGGAGGAAAACAAAGATACAAATTATAACAATCGTTATAGCAACACCAAATTTTCTTGTTTTTCCTGCAAGAACGTAATAATTTCTTGCATCTTTGACGTGTTCGAGGTACCTGGCAGAAGGGGGCGCACTCCGCCACTATGACATGGAACTTTCGTTTGCGTGCGGCGTCTTTGAGGAAGGACTCGACGGTGCGAGAACGGCCAATAGTCATGATGACCTCGTTAGAGTGAATGTGCTCCAGAGCCTGCATCGCAATGTTGTCAGTTGTTCCCTCTGAAAAAGGAGAACAAACCCTCACAGAATAAACACAGACGTTGACGAGGGTCTAACACCAGCTGCTGGATAAATAAATGACCTGATAGTTAAAAGGAGAAAGTACCCAGCTCGGTCAGCAGCTCATTGATGGCTTCGATGACATTTGCTTTGAGGGCGGCGAAATGCTGTCTGAAGTTCTCCTCGCTGAGTCCTCCAGAGGTCAGCAGCTTGTGGAGAGACTCCTGCTGGTCTGTCTCCTCACTGCTACCTCGAGATCTGCAGAAAACAACCGAACAAGCTCACAGAAAGTGGGAAAAGCTGAAACATTGTTTATTTTTATTTATTTAAAAGGTGATACCACAGTCATAAATATGGACAGCTGCATTTGTGTGATTTCTTTTATTACATTACTCTTGATGCTATAAATGATTGGTCATAAACTCATCCTGTGGAGATTAGAAGGAGTAAATCTAAACATAGAGGATGAGGAAGAGGAAGAGTTTTTAAAAAAAAGGTACAACATTTGCAAATTTGCTGTCAAGCTTACTGATCTTGAGTTTTCTGATAGTTTCCGAAAATAACAGGAGAAAACTGAATTATTATTTACTAGGGTTTAAATTGAGCTGTTCTATAATGAGTACCAAATTACATAATTATTTCCAGGAAACTTCCTTGGAAATTATTTGGGAATTAACTAAGTTGCTTTCACATTATCTAAAGAAACAATTGATCAAGTTACTAATAGATTAGATTGATTCATTGGATAGTCTTGGAGGCCAATAAAAACTAATCCAGACAGGATGTAACCGATAATAAATGCACAAAAATAATGGATACTGCTTTGATTATACGACTCAACAGCATGTGGTTCCCGAGGAGACTGTAAGGTACCAGATCAGCATTCATAATATTTATGGTCCATGTGAGTCTTTATACTCAGTGAACTTAATCTATAACCTTTTCCAGTACAGTGACTAGTTTCAGAAGCATTCATAGTCCTGACCTGGCATATTCCTCTCTGATGATCTTCAGCACCCGTCTGATCATGTTACCAACAGTGGTCTCTGACGGCTGGGCGGCAGTCATTCTTCTCCCCTCTTTCCGTATTATTTCCATCAGATCGCCTGAAACAGAACATTTTAGTGGAAATGAGAAATGCTAAAGCTAGTGAGAATCCACTGTTATATATATATATATATATATATATATATATAAAAATAAATAAATAAATAATCACATCTCCAACCTGAAAAGCAAAGCCAAAGTGATGTACCACTTTTTTTATTTACACTTGTAACATTTGTAATGTAATAACACAGATGCAAGTTTCAGTACAGTTTAGCACATTCTGACATTTTATGGTACCCTGTATTCTCATTCACATTCAGTTTTACTCTCTCAACTTGTGTAAACTATATATATATATATATATATGACAGTATATTAAGCATAAAATGACCCATTAACCAAGTCTGCTTGCTCTGTATTAGAAACGTGTCTCCTTGATCACCATCTCTGTGTGTAAAATTCACTAAGAGTTACAATACAGTATCAAACTATTACCACACTGACAGCTGCTGTAGCACCTACAGCTGATCTGACTACAGTCCACACTGCTCAGCTACAATGACAGCTTTCATACTACTTATCTTTACAGCCGTAACGCCTGAGTTAAACTGTAAATTAACACAAAAACAAAGAGTAGTTAGCATGAAGCACCTGCGCTGCTCCACCGCGCCTGGGCTGTGATTCTGCGGAGCAGGGCAGTCGTCTCTCGGGCTGTCTCCGCCGAGCCCCGCAGCGGCCCCGTCCCGCTCCCTCCGCGCTTCAGGTCGGACAGAAACGCTTCAATTCTCTCCGTCAGGTCCGTCTCTTTGTCTGGGCCCGGCATAGTTGTTATAAAAACGGTCTTGCTGTCAGGGCGAACACTAGGAAAACTCTTATTTTTCTGACATGAGACTGTTTTGACACGGAAGTAGTTCCGGAGTAGATCCGGGTTACTGTGACTGCGCTTTTATTTGATTGGTTGGCCGCTGCACGCATCAAGTTTGTGGTGCGACTAAAAACTGCAGTCAAACTGTGAACGTGGTCGTTTTTAAGTGTTTTATGAACACATAGGAGTAGCTAAAAAATGTTTTTATATCAACGTATGTATAGCGTGGGTGTGTGTGTTTTATTTGTTAGGTCTTTTTTTACTAATTACGTACGTATTTTTTATTTTTTATAGAATCTCAGATATGTTTTAATTTTAATTTTTGTTTTTTATGTATTGTTTTTTTGTATTTTGTATGGAAAAGTCAGTGAGAGTGAGAGGAGTTTTTTATTATTAATTTACTTATATGACAACATAAAAAAAACACTACATTTGATTAAATATATATTTGATCATATTAGAATGAATTAATGAAATGTTTAAAAATCACAAGGTAAACAGCCTACAGGTATAGTATTACGACGGAGTATTAGGGCCATACTAAGAGAAAAAAAATGGGCGGGATTACAAGAATAAAGTCATAATTTTACGAGAATAAAGTCATAATATTGGCCCTAATACTCCGGTATGTTCCTCCATTTCTAGTGTCAATAAGTCTGAAGTCGCTCTGGGGTGTGAAAGGAAATGAGCAGTTCTCATGCATACTGTAGTCCCACAACTGCAGTATCTTCTTCTTGACATCTAATTAGTGACAGACAATGAAATTAAGAAGATGTCATGGATGAATTTACAGCCTTGAATATATGTGGTTTATCTGCTTCATTTCTAACCCAGGACGACATCTGAACCACTCCAATCGCTGGAAGGAGATCACTGAAAGTCAGATTGTGGCTGTCCATGGTCAGAGCAGAGGTTTGAGATACAACACTTACATGGTGGCAGCCTGGTTTGTGATGAGAAGGTGAGCTCATCATAAGATAGTAGTATTGATTAAACAGTCTCATGCAGTTGTGTAATACTATACTTGTTATATATGCTTATGAGCTTATCTTGACCCAGAATGAATGAGAAATGACACATAACACTGGTAACTAACAGATATAGAGTCTCTCTGTATTGTTCAACTCTTTGTTGTTTCAGAGTAATAACATTACTCACCTTTCATTGTGGAGCTTTGATGACTTATGAGAGCCATAATGAGCTCCTGTACTGGAAATGCTTTTAGTTGTTTGTTTGGGAGGGATGTGCTCCATCTTTGATGACATCTAGCTCTTGTTGCTATGGAGTCTGAATGGACTTCTTGGAAGTTGCTTTGGATAAAAGCATCTTCAAATGAATGTAATGACTCTATCCGGTCTTCAAAGTGCACCAAGGATGTAAACATCAGTGGTCATGTGACCATTGACAGTAAAGGTAAATCTGCTCAAATCTCATCAGGAGAAGTTGTTTACAAACATAATTCAATTTCTAATTTAAAATTATAAATTAAAATGTATTATTAAATGTATAGTCTGATAAGTTGTATTGGCCACTATTATGACCAGCAGAGCAACTAATACTATAATTTGAATGTGGGGGGTGAATATTTGTTACTTTTATACCCCTTATAATAATAATTATAATGCTGAGGTTATAGTGCTATTTTTCGCTTTGGCAATTTGCAACTCAAGCCAAAAACCATCTTTCAGAGCCCATACATTAGCACTGCAAGTGGGAAATACATGTTAGATTACACCATAACTACTGTAAATCCATCCAATATTTTATTGAATAAAAGCCCAACACAAATTTACAAAATTTATCAGTCAACATAAAAATCATTGATTGCGCACAATGCGCATGTTCATTGTTAAAAATGTATCCATGACAGATGCCTCAATTAATCCCTGTCAAAAACAATCTGAATATTTGCAACCACCCACATTCTCATGTAACCCAAGCCTCATAAGCATTTCTAAAGAAAAGAAGCACGCTGGATGGATCTGCAAGTACTGTAATTGGGAGGTGATACTGAAGTTACAAAAAAGATCATTAAATTTACCAGTGTGTAAAGAAAAAAGGTCGTATGAAGGAAAGGATATTTCAGAAAAAAGGTTTGTATACTTTACATTTCCTGTGAGATCCTCCATCCACTGTACTCTGACAAGAGAAACTTGCACGTATATATGAATTGTACCACAGAAGTCAGGTGGTTAAATTACTCATAGCCGTGTACATACAGTTTAACGCTGCAACAAGGTTTTTGGTTTCTGGCTACTTTTGATTGGTGACAAACTAATATTCAGGTGTTCCAAAAACAAAACTAGAACGTGCAAGAGCTCATAGAAGTGACCTAATTTATAACTAAGAGAATATTTTACTCTGACAACTCACAACCCCCGCTTCCCCCCCCGCCCCCCCAAAATGCCTGTAGAAGCAACTAAGTAGCATTTACAATATGAAAACAAACTAAAGACACGGTTAAATTTAGCTACCAAACATGTATGCAAATTAGGTGACATAATACAGAAGTTAAGTGGTTGCCAATTTTCTCATCAAGGTAACAACAAACCACTTTTCAAATAGCCTTCACTTGATAAAAAGGGCACCAAGGATCTAGTTTGCTTGGCATGGCAAAGAATGTGTACATCAACAGAAGGGCAAAGACATTCGCTCATGGCACATCCATTCATACTGAGCTCAAAATCAAACATCACTGTTCAACTGATTGAAGGAACAAGTTCTTATTCAGTAAGCTGCAACATTCAAAACAGTGCAGACAGAAACGTGAAGTACCATGGGGATGGACGTATCTCACCAATGCAGCGACATACGCCTCCCATGTCTCACAGTGCATTTCTCCCTACAGCGCTTTTCATGTTTCAAACCACTAAATAAGCAGGTGAATCATTTTTCAGAGGACAACCTTGGTACTCTTTCTCTTACAGCTGTGAAAACTAGAATTTGAGCCCCTCAACCCCACTTGCTGTTGTTTGCTGAAGCTAGTCCAAAGAGGGTGGATGTTGGGATGTGTTGGCTGACTGGCAGGCAGCTTCCCCCGAGGTAAGGAGCCAGGGGCCGCTCTACTCGATCAGCTTCTTTGCCTTGAAGAAGCGCCGCAAGTAGAAGACCTGCCATGTAGCCAGCCCAATGAGACAACACATGGAGAATATGCTAAAGTACAGCACACGTGTGTTGGTAGACTCTGGAGAGTGATGAAAAAACAGAAGGGTAGTCAGTGACTTTGTTTATACAGTTAATTAACCAACAAAAAAAAGAGACAACTTTACTCTTCAAGCGCATAGGAGAAACAACAGTGGCAGCAGAAAACGCCAAAGGTCCTATCTAGAGTCAGTGTTTGGTTTGTGTATTCGGCACTACTGTAGAAACATGGTGGCTTTACATGGCAGTGTCTGTGAAAGAGGACCTTCTCTGGATAAAAACATTCATTCTAAAGGTAACGAAAAATTTAATTCTTATTTTCAGGTGATTATAGACTAATGAAAACATACCTATGATTATATAAAATTTTTGCCAACACATCCTAAATGTTACACACTGGGGCTTTAGTTAAAACCTGACACTCATGTAGCTGGACAGACACTACCTTTTTATCAATCTTGTACATTGAGTCACTACATGTTTTAAATTGGCCTTTCTGCACAGCCAGAATTATCCAATTTATCCATTCACAAATCCAATAAACACAAGGAACACTGTGTACTCAACAATGTTGAAAAACCAAGAGAAAGGTAGGATTACTGTGCATTACGGCTATGAATGTGAAGTAAGGTTGGCATTAGCGCTGATGTATTTTTGACTGCAAATTGATCAAACTGCTAGAAATAAACAAGAAACTGTAACTCAACCAGTGACTAAAGAGGATAATGGAAACATTTATATTCATTATTTAAAAAAGAACAATTTGTGACAATGGTTTACATCACATGTCAAATACTACTCAAATAATAACAAGCTCACTACAGTCTATAAGAGATATTGACATTAACCATGTGGGGAAAATGGATCCTGGAACTGCTCAAACTGTGAGACAGCCAACCAAAATTTCAGACGCAACAAAAATTCATCTAAAAGAAATTCAACAAGTTTGTTGTTTGTTCAGGCAATTAATTAGGCCTCATGAACCCCCCTCAAACAGGATGTCAAAAAGAAACCAGTCAGGCAGACATTTTGCAGGGTTCAGGGTTCAAATCCACACTCTGACCTTATTAAGCAGCGTCTGCTGGGCTTAAGAAAACAATCAAGCGTGTACATTCACTCAGACAGTTACCAGTTATGGACTAATCAATTGTCCTTTCCCTGTGATCATTTGTGTGCTGTTACAGCAAATTATTAATTACAGTTTTCTTACCATTGGTGTCCCGCATCTCCTCCTCTCTCTTCTTCATGTAAGCAAAATCATTGACGATGGATTCTGACAGGTCCTCCAGTCGCCTCAGCTCGACCTCGAGAGGCTTCAGCTTCTCCACCTTGGCAATCTGCAGGGACAAAACAGAAGCTGCTACAACCACAGAAACTTGATGCCTGAGAAGCCAATGGTAGAAAAAAACAACAACTTAGAACTACTCTTTGAACAGTGTCATTATAACCTTTGTCCAGCAGGTGTCACTCTTAGGCTGGGCACACACCCAGTTAAATAAATGGTGTTGGCTCGTTTACTCTTGTTCAATCAGGCAGGTGAAAAAACTGCCATGTGAAGCAAACAGCTGCAGGCCTTAGAAGGTGTGTCTTTAACGAACTCTGGTTTGGTTGGTTTGTGGTGAAAACACAAAATAGACCGAGCACAGGAATATTTGATATGAATGTGTGACGTGTACGAATTTAACTTCTACAGAGAACTAATTTACAAGATTTCTCTGATGATTACGGCAACCACTTCCTCCGGTGGGGTGGCGCAGGATAAGTCTTATTTTATTTACAATGCAAGATGCAGTCTCAGCCAATAATGATCACAACAGCTATTTCTGTATGTGCTCTTTGAGTACGACTTGCTGTTGATTGTCAATTATGGAGGAGAGGTCACTAAAACTACCCAATGACTAGATTACCTGTCAGTCCACGTGGCATATGTTTACAACTGTCAATGTCTGTAGTCTGTATGTCGTCTAAATGGACAAAAACTAAGCAACAATGCCTCTGTCTTTCTTTTTGGTCTGGAATAAATGAACCAAACCTTAAACTGTGCAACAGGCTCCAACATGGACATTTTCCCATTAGGGACTCAAAAAGTCAAATCTGCTCGAGATGCAACATGCAAATGGAATCAAATAAGCAGAGAACAAAGACAGACTGGATCATGTGGTTTACATCAAGTAAACATTCTCAAACATTGTGTAACAGACAGGGAATCTTTCCAGCACATTAACCAAATACCAAGGCATCATCTGAACCACTTGCAAATTTGTTCTAAAGTAACACACCCATCTACGTAGGTGAATACATGTGTAATTTCAGCTCCACCCTCTTCCCACAGATAGGCATGCCCACTTGAGTTCTCCCTAAACATCCACCTCCACAATCCCACAGCAGAACAGAACGTCATGTTCGTGCAGCATGTGTGGGCAGGGGGGTGATTCTCAGCTCACAGGGCTTTATCACTTCTGCACTTATTTTTAAGTGTTGCCTGAGGCAACCACAGCGCTATCCATTCTCAGACGGACTACGAAGATATGGAAGTGATGATGTACACTGATGCGTGCCTATATAAATATGAATTTTTTTTAATAATGTGGAGGTAAAAAAAACCTTTTCAATACTGGGGCACCTTGACGTCATTATAATGTTTTCACAATGGGCAGTTGACTATGCCACCAACACAGCACAAGGAATCCACACAAGTACAAGTATTTAAATGTGGCATACATGTTAATAAAGTACTGGATAAATATACTTTGTTTCCAGAGATCAACTTGATTTATTAATCTTAATCTGATGAAGTCATTGCCTATTTCAATGTTGTGCAACAGTAACAGGAAAAGGATCATATGCCTCTTGTATCTTTTGAATCTCAACTCACTTTGCTTTTAGGGTAGTTTGATAAAGGAGGGCTTTTATCTTGACTATTAGTGTACTGCACATTTAACCAACTGGGTTGATCTGCAATTCAGCCCAGAACCATATACTGAGAACTTCAACTCAAGGTTTTGGTTATATATATATATATATATATATATACACACACACACACACACACACACACATTTGGGTGCCCTCTAACACTTTCACCAGGCTAAGAACCGCTGGCAATCAGTTAAAATGAGTATGTGCCTTTGTAGTTTTTCAAACTGGAAGAGTGAAGATATGTAGTCAAACCACTGATGCAACATCATTGATCTACATCCACTGACCTACTCTACAAACAGCAGGAGGTCTTTATCTACATTATTGGTATCGTTCTACAAAAGCAAGCTAATGGTTCGGGCTCCAACACTTACCTCTTCATAGTTTTTGGCCTCCACACCATGCTTCATGTCCAGATTGACCAGCTGGTCAGGCACTCTTCCAGTCCCTGATTTAAAAAAAAAAGTTATCATATGCAATTAACCCAATTAAATTATGTTCACTCATAATTATATAGACCTGGTGTAGTTGCATAATTGCAAAAACCTTCATTTACTTCAGTGTTATTCCATATATCATTTTTCTGAATGGATCATTATTAGTTTCTTATCATTCCTTCATTTTCAGAAATTCACATCTCTAATTTCATTACCATCTAATTTATATCACAACAACAAAAATACCACTAAAAGGGTTCAATGTCAGTGTGTGTTTTATTTCTAAAAACAAAATGGAGCAAAATGTTAATTATAAACACTCAGATCTTTGCTCTTGTTCCAATGATTAACACAAACTAATCGTCTTCTTGTGTCAGTGACAAACAACGACACTGCCTTCAGTGAGTGTTTCTCACAATAAATTATAATGTTGTGCCTGCGGGCTAACACACTTACCCATGGGTGATTTGCTCTCAAAGCACACCTCAAACATGTCATAGTCCTCTGTGGTGAATGCAAACTTTCCCTTTGTTGCATCTTCCTTGGAGTAAAGAGTGTGACTGGAGGAATCTGTGATCTACAAAAGTAAACAATGACACAAATATTAACTGCATTGTTGAATTGACTAATATATTGATAGTTATTCAATAATCTCTGATTCTAGTATGTAAAATGTGAGGATTTGTCTCATGATTGCTTTGATGGTGAGGTTAAGGTGATTGCATATGGCTCTTGGGATTTCACAGAATAATCTATTAATTGAAAAAGTAATCAACAGATGAAATGATATTATAAAACCAACAGTTACTTGCAGCCCAGACTGATTGCAATAAACTAAGTGATACATTCATTAAGACTAATAATTACCTCCAAACCATTAATCACGCTCTTTATTTTGACAGCTGTTAAATCACGAAGACCGATTTACAACTACAACTATTAGGAACCAACGGGAGGATTTAAGCTCCTGTGTGATATATGAGGAAAATACTGAGACCACGTTACTTTTAATAAACAGCACATACAAGCTGTCGTTGACATGCATTATAAATGGCTAATGTGCTAATGCGGCTAGCCCCTGTGTCTGCACGGTAAGACTGACGTGTAACAGCAGCAGAGCCGATGACACATATGGGATCACTTCACACCACATAACACACGGTTACTGAGAAATAAACACCCACAGTGGACGATACAGGGGCTGCT
Organism: Dicentrarchus labrax; assembly: GCF_905237075.1. Lineage (NCBI taxonomy): Eukaryota > Metazoa > Chordata > Actinopteri > Moronidae > Dicentrarchus > Dicentrarchus labrax. The sequence continues at coordinate 11,827,139 of NW_026136708.1, read as the reverse complement.
CACTCGGGTGAGAGTGGTTTGAGGTTGTGTCAAAAAGGCATTATTAACGATAATGTGACGTTAGCGCAGCTAGCTACTGAGCTAGTAAAACCAGGAAGACGAGTTTTTCGGGGCCTAGGTTAGCTACAATGCTAACAACAGTTGTCACACATTTCCGCCGCACTCGACAGTTCAGACTATCTTTAGACTATCTTTAGACCATCTTTAACACAAGCTACGCATTTCCATTGCCACAGCTAGTCTAACTCGACACAGACGAGAGCAGACTGGAGCCATTTCGGCCTCAGTACGAGCTGGTGACGCTGACTGTTAGCTAGCCGCAGGTCTGTGCTCACCTTCAGATTAGTTTTGGTGTTCGCCTGTTCGCTTATTTCATACTCCCCCGTGACGAGGACGTCTTTGTGGATCTCCTCTCGTAAGCACTTCCTTGAGTTGACCGGTAAAAAGAAAGAAATGGAAAATACAGATTCAATAAGAACCGGTAACAGCAGTAGCGCAGCGAGTCGAGCCATGGCTACCCTCAACCGACCAACCAGCCCGTGCCAGCCAACCAGCTTAACACCGAGCTCCAGCTCACACCACCGGCTTCACTGAGCGCTCCAGCGCCGCCGCCGTCCTGGAGGGAGAACTACAACGTCGGACTCCTCTTTCCAGGAGTTTCCAGGTGAGTTCAGCCTGTTTAGGGGCTTCTTGTAAGGGTGACCAGATGTCCCACTGTGGGTTTTGTTTGTTTTGTGATATTGTACCAATTTTCAAAAACGCTGTAGCCTCTTGATTATTGTGTTCAAACCCCCAACATCTTGATAGCAGTGCTGTAAATGTGAACTGAGGGATCTGATGTTAATGTTACAGGGGCTGTGATGGATACAAATGCAGATTCCACTGTTCTGGTTGCATAAAAATGTAAAAAAAAAAAAAAAAATGTACTCAGATGCATACATTTATGATAAATAAGAAATTGATTTATGCATATAGTGGTGGGTTCTTTATACCATTTTTTTTTTTTTTTTGAGCACTGGTATAGATTTCCTAAAGTAAGATTTTAAGAAATCTATATTGAATTGTAAAGCCTCTATCTTGATACTAACTCTTATCACCAGATTCACAGGTGTTATTAATGATACTTAATTGAGGTTCTACTCCATTCGGGTCAAACAGGGTCAGGGTACTACTAAAGTGCATGTTGACTCACTGGAAAGGTTCTGCTACAATAACTGGAACAGAGCCTTAATTAGCATAATTAGTAACACCTGTGTTAACCTTACTATTTCATGTCAGAATGGCCACAGTGAAAAAGGTCCATTGTCCACATATTGAGACGATATTCCAAATTTTTTAAGTAATTTCCCCACAGGATTATTAAAGTATATCTGATTCTGATTTTGATTGGCTCTAGTTTTCACAAGTCAAACCGCTGCAGGACAGACGCTATTCTGAGATCGGATTTTTATCTGGTGGTTGTGATGAAAGCAGGGCAGGCTGTCATCATGGGGGTGTGTTTGATGTTAATTAAACTGCGTTCATGCAGGTCAAGTGCAGGTTAATCTGTCTCTTCACTAGCTACGCCCATTGTGGAAAATTGCTGGTCACCACAAAGTCACAAATTATGCAGATTTAGTCAGAATATGATGTAAACTACCACAAACAAAAGGAAAAGCAGCTACAGCAAATACTGGGAAACTACTCTTAACTGGGTGAAACTGGTGGAAGGCCACTGCCGCAGACTGTTGCACAATAACAACTGTGAAACTCAGCTTGCTTTTACGCTTGCTGTAGCGTGGGAGTTGGGAAAGTTGCTTTCAAATTAAATATATCTAAGTCCTTTGCATGCTAATGCCTAACCTGTGAACTGAATGGTCTATTGTGTGCTACTGAATTGAAGATCTTATGAGCTAAAGGGCAGAACAGAGATAGTTAGATACTTAGATATTTAGATAGACATATCAAAGCATTGGTAATGTGTCCCACATTGTCCCACACAAACATACTCTTTGTCGCATATCTGGTTTGTGGGATCTGGTCACCCTATGGCCTCTAGGTGTCTGGGCAGTTACCCATTTTGCCTGGTTAGTTGTCTGGGAATGATTAAACTGGCAATGTTTGAAAAATATAAACATTAGATACGTACTGCATTGTCGTAGTGATGAGAGCTGAGCGGGGAAGCTTCTTTACCTGCAGAACTTTCAACCACATTTCACAGTCTTCATCAGCAAGAGCTGGTTCAGGTGTCACATGATGTCACTTTTGTTCAGAGATCAGAGTGAGAGATGGTCTTTGGCCACTCGTTTAGGTCAGTGGGCCCTCCTACACAAAGTTGTGAGTAAGGAGGAATGTAGACACTGCTTAGTCAGCGAACCACCAGAAGCATCCAGTGGAGTCCATCCCCATTCCCACATATGCATATAACACATAACTGAAGTTTCACACTTAGATCACATGATGACACCTGAGCTGGCTTTAATTACCTGAAGAATACAGTGAGATGCAGTGGACCTTTGAGCCTGGATTGCTTTGTTACATATAGTGACATGTTTTGTAGCAGCAGTGTTCACACCAGGCGTATTTCTATGTACATTTTACAAAACAACTTAACTACTAACACAAGACTCCTAAGGTTCTGGTTTTGAGAACATCCTGGTGGGGCCCTTACGTAGACTACAGTACAGATATGACCTGGGGCCCCCTAGTGGGTCAAAAAGGCCATATTCCTGAGACGGACAATGTGTGTGGGAAAACATGTGGTAACATCAAAGCTCAAGGCAATGAAAACAACAGAAGAAAGATCAGAGACTTTCATGTCTCTTACAAGATAAAAAAAAAACAAAAAAAAACTAGTTTGTGGCATTTCATATTTTTCAAATGGAGATTACATACACATACCAGTCAGGGTGACGACTGCAGAGCTAGGCTGTTTTTTGTTTTTGTTGTTGGTTGTTGCTGTTTTATAGTTTAGAGTCTAAAGGTCTGTTATGGTACTTCACATGTGATGAAGTCCAAATTGGTCTCTGTAATGAGAATGAATGTGTGACCCTATTTTATATCATTTAAATTCTCCTCCTCTCCTTCAGCAGCTGAACGACCAATGTACTTCTATCCTTGCACATATTTGCTCCCATAGAAAGATATTGGTACTGCAGTTATAAGATTAGAAATCATCTATTTTCATGTAGCTTATTGATTTCTATAGATTTTCACTCAAAAATGTATTTAATATTACCACAGTTGCATAATAATCCATCCATGCGATTGTTAAATCCAGGTTATAAAACAGACATATCATGCTCAGTGTTGGCTGGTGTATTTTGAAAATCCCAAAAGCTATTATTTTTCTGTCAGCAGCTCAGGGATTACCCAATTACATATGATAGAGCTGTCCAGTTTCCAGGGAAACATCCTTGTTACTGATCCCACGAGACGAGACGAGGACATGCTGCAGTGTGGGGAGTCTGGCACTAAGTGAACAGTAATTATTGGATAGCGAAATCCCTCCAGTATTGTAGCTTAGTGCGTCAAATAACCACCAAGAATAGCATGTCACACACTCCTCCATGCTATGGAGCTTTTAGGCTAGAAATGAATTTTACAAAACTTTATATTTATATACCTGTGTCTAATCTATATTTTTACATTAAATTATACAAAAATGTGAATGTCACATTGTTTGTAACCATTGTCAGGAATTTTCAATCCACAAGTACATTCTGGACCATATTCATTGTGGATTAACTATGTCTAGGGGTGAAATGTAGTCTGTAAACTACCTGGAAAAGTACTCCATTAATCTTACTATTGATTCACTAGCCTTTTTATCACCTCTGGGCACTGGTTCAGCATTGTCAGTATGAAAGTACTACTTTATAGAGTGGATTACTTCCTTAAATGAGCATGCAGGCTGACGCAAGTGTCTACACACCCTCCGACTCATTGCTGTCATTCTTTGAGTTCTGCTTGATCTCACCTCTAGTACAAAAAAAAACAAAACACAGAGGAAAAACAGACATACGCAAATAAGAGCTCAGAATCAAGTTCAAAAATCTAAATTTGATATGTTACACTCCCACAGATGAGCAGACTGTGTCATAGAAACTTAACATTATGGAATACATTCACTGTGTCAGATGCACTCACTGTGTTGACAGTCATGCCAGTAAAACAAATATGTCAAAAAGAGGTGTCATTTGATTGTCAGTAAATGTATAATTTGGTGTCTTTGTAAGCTCACTACTGAGTAACTATCACTCTGTCACTCAGACAGACACTCTGCCACAGGGGGAAGACACTGAAGTATTCATGCTTTCTTAAGGCTTTCATATCCTCTCTCGACAAAAGAAAGGTATCAGGGGATTGATTTCTGTGAATATGGATCCGAGCCAAACTGAGCTCTTGTCGTCGTGGCACGGAGGCAAACTCGGCTCTTTCATCATCACTGTGCTCACAATTATACCTAGGCAGGGATCTCTGTCTGTCTCCCTCCCTGCTATCCTCATACACTCATCATTTTCTCCTTTCCTCTTCCACCCCTTCGCCTCGCTCTCACTTTCCTCCTCTCTTTCTAACAGGCGTACGCTGCCTGGTTCCTCCCCTGGGTTGCAGCACCGACGCAGGTTGGCGTCATAGTGGTCTAATTTTACTGCTGTTGATGCTGATGTTAAAAGAAGCAATAGGCACCTGCTATTTCTGCTGCTACCCCATCTCCCTAGGGCTGGCAAAGAGGTATTAATAGACAGAGTTATTAGGCGCTGCATGGTTGCACATAGAGGCTTTATTGAGGAAAAAGAGGGTCTCCTTAAGTGCAAAGGAAAACAAATAGGTACTCAGAATACAGCGGTTATACAATAGCACAGTGCTAACAAAAGAAGAGCTTTGAAAAAAATCCAAGCATTTTAACAAAACCAAGGAAGTTGCATTGTACTTCTGCAACCTTTATTCTTTAAACTATATCAAATATTTGGATCTTTTTATTTGTTTCAGGTTGCCATTGGAGGAGCAGGCCCGTATCCATACAGGAAGTGACAATACAGGAGTAACAACTGCTGATATCTTGGCCGTCGTGTTGCATAAAAGGGTGTGTCCACAGAAGGGCTCAAACGTCAGAGTAAGTTCATTGTGCGATGGTAGTCTTCCACCCAGTGTGTCCCTCACGCACACACACCCACCACGCGTTTCCTGTGCAAAGCCATTAGGCAATCTGCCTTCCGATTATTCTTTACATGGTGAAATATTGATAAAGGGTGAAATGAGCAAGCGAGGTGAAAGAATGACAAGTAGAAGGGAGCGGTAGGAAAAGTTTGATGACAAACTGTAACAATAAAAAGTTTGAATCACCTAGTTTCATTGAAATTCAATTGTGTTACGGATGAATTTACTGCCTTTATGTTTAGAAAATGGCCTTCTGAACAACAACTTTATGTTTAGGAAAAGCTGGAAGACACAGGATTGCATTATTTTATACAGAGCCAGACAGATGTATGTAACTCCCAGCCCTGAGAGTGCCTTACATGTATCTGGGCCATGAAGCTATGGGTTTTAAATAAAGCAATCAAATGTCTTAACTTTAATGAAAACTACATATAAAGAGAGCAAAAGGTCATTTAAAAGGTAAATGCTTTCACACTAAATCTTATCTGCTTCTAGGAAAACCACGCAAATCTCATCAGTCAGTTATTCTAGTGTGGCTTTGAACGGAAAGAAAACCTACACTAGATATGTTTGCCGCTGTTCATTTGTCAACAACAACCAATGGAAAAAAGATAATATGCAAGACTATCAGTGAATATATTTCCTAGATCACCATCTTCTAAATTTGGTATTTATGTGAGACCCTACTTGTCATTCAAGACATTTTGATGTGATGTTGGCACATAAGTGTTAACTCTGGCCCAGCTGTGCCTCCAGAAGAGGTGGATTTATGTGTCTGGTGAGAAGGAAGAATTGGAGCAGGCTGAATAAAAACACCACTTTGCAGACAGCCACTTTACACTTCACCGTCCAGCTGCCTGCACGTCCCAGTCCATTTGCACATAGAATAGCTAAAGAAGTCCAAACTCCTGTCTGTGCCTACATGAATAATTGCTGAGGACCCCCCCCCTTTTTTTGTGGGTTTGTTGCATTGTGCTGTAACTCACTCGTGCGTCTGTTGACTGTGGGAGGTGATATATTGGCGAATTCAAAACCTTCCGAGAGAACAGAATAAATTGAAACCAACGTAGATCGTGGTTAAAATGTTGCTTTCGGATCCTCTTGCGATTTCTCTTGTATAACCGTACACGTGTGCAGCGCTTTTCTTGCACACAGGCGCATGTGAAACACACACCACCTCGATTAGGGAAGCAATGCACCCCCCCTCTTTTCGCTATTCCCTATCGACACGCCAATAATCAAATCCAATTTCTATGCAGAGACAAGTTCTAGAGATGTCTGTGTGTTAGCGGAGAGGGGGGAAAAAAAACAAGGTGTCTGACCGAGAAGCCCGTCTGCTCACTGCAGGCAGACAGGCAGCAGCAACGAGTCGTCGAAGCACTCTATGTTTGGGCACGGAAGTGCAACGTCATCGCGCTATGCTTGCAAATGTAAAAAAATGGAAAGAACGCACTGACGTAAGAGTCCTGACGTATAGTTAACCTTGGCAACAGACGGAACAATAAATAGAGCCAGTGGAGGTGCAGGAAAAATACTGCTATCCCTTATGGAGGCTAATTTTAGACTTTATTTTAATTGACTGTTGAATGCCACTGGAGCTGCGATTATATCTCACTGCTAGGTATACATTTTAAAATCCTTGTATGTGTGTGCATACAAGAGTGCCACAGATTCAACCAGACAAATGTTTGAATTGAAATATCACTATGTTTTATTTACATGTCTTACAAACAACATTCATCTTTACTCTCTCTGTAAAAAAATAAATTTCATAAATTAAAACCACTAATGTTTTCACAGAAAACTTCAGACTAAGATAGACCACTCAGACCATGGTTAAGACAAAGTACGTCAGTTTTTAAAATTTCACAAACAAGTTCACAATTACTCTCACGTTCCATCAACCAGAAAACAAACTGGGTCAATAATAACTATTGCTCTGAAAACACAACACTACAATAAGTTTTGTTATCTAGCACCATTAAAATCATATATGAACTCATAAAACGACTAGGTTGTATTAGTTAAAACATGCTTTTTAACTTGCTACATTGGTGTAATAGGCAAGTATAGATAAAGGCAAATAAAATCAGAAATAATTTGCTTCCTGTCCATTCCATAGCCCTGTGATCTGCACATCTATCTCATACATCAATAAAATGTGCTTGAAAGGAAGTATTATTGTTTTTGGAGGCGTCTTTAAAGGGCCAGCAGGGTGGGTGAGCTGAGGGAATCAGAGGACTGGTCGTTGCTGTTACTTCCTCTCCTGTGGGCGACGCCACAAGTGGGGAAGGTCTCCGCCTCTGGGAAGGTAAACACGAAAGAAGAAGTAAAGGTGGTGCAGGCTGGTGTGCAGGTCACCACAGGCGTGCACAGTGGCTCAAAGTCATTGTTATTGGCTGAGGCGTGAAGGGCCTCCCAGTCCTGAGTTGTGTAGAGTGAGTTGGACAGGTCAACCTCTGGCACTGACCGCGCCGTCTCCATCTCCGTCTTTGTCAGCAGATCCAGAGACTCCTCCAGGACGGAGGCGTCCAGGTCTGTCATTTTGACCGTGCTGCTGGAGATGGTGGCGATGGAGGGGATGGAGCTGCTTGAGAAGATGGAGTTGGAGGTTGAGGTGAAGGTTGGCTGGCTGGAAGTGATAATGGATGCCTCTGGGATGGTGGTCTGTGACTGGGTGGACACCTTAGTGGAGAGGCAGGGGTGGGAAGGAGTAATGGAGACCACTGAGAAGTCTGTGTCCAGCTCTGAGGGGATTTTGCAGATGGGTTGGTGGGCAGCGAGAATGAACTCAAGCCTTTCCTTCTCCTTCAGAAGATTAGCAATATCATTCTGCAAGTTGGACTTCTCATCCTCTAGCTGATCAGTTTCCTGCGAGGGAGAGAGAAAGAGAGGAAGAGGCATTAAAATGGCTGTTGGATAACAGTGTTATTAGCTGTGGCTGGAAACTCATTTTAATGAATGATGGCAGATCTGTGGCATACTTACAGCTTGCAGAGTGTCTGTAAGCTCCCGCCTCCTGTTGCGGCATTTTGCTGCTGCCTGCTTATTTCTCTCTCTGCGAATTTTTTTCTTCTCTTCTTCCTCGGGTGTTATCTGCACATAATAAAAGAAAAAGTTAAGCCACCAGCTCTTATAATTACCACAGTATAACATCAAAGTCGCTGCCTGTTATGTAACACTGAGATATAATAATAATTACCTGTTCAACTCTGCCCCTCTTGGTAGAGCTGTGAGCCCTGGAGGCTTCAGACCTCATGGCTGGTCTGGAGTAGGCGGGGCTGGGGCTGGAGCTGTAGGGGTGAGCTCTGTGAGAAGGGGCCACCGAGGAGATCAAAGGCTGGACCATCCACTGCAAATCTGGGCTTGTCGAGATGGCTGTGACAGTGGGGATGAAGGAGGCACTTGATGCTGTCAGGTCAGTGAAATCCTGTGGGTAATGAAGCAAAAGAGATCATCAGTACATTTGGTATACTTTCAGGATGAAGGGGGGGTGCAGCATTACAGGGTGTCTATGAATGAAGAAGGGGATCTATAAAAAGCTGGGTGGTTTAAAAATATCCATATGATGTCAAGTATGACGTTACACTCCCCTCTAAGGAGTTTCCAGGTGATTGAATAAAGCTTGCCTTGAGCTGTGTGTAGCGCCGGTCATAGGCTATTACTATTTGTAAGTCAGTCCATATTTATCATTTAAAAACTTTATGAGAATGATTTAGTGAATGCTAAAATAATATCTTCCCAAGTTCTTCATTGCATAAATATAAATATCATACATTGTAGTAATATTTGACTGGACATACCTGAGACTGGGGTGATCCCATGCTGGAGTAAGACCCGGCTGGTGACGGGTAGTATCCCAGGTTGTCCCCGGACGGGGAAGCGGTGCTGCAGCGGGAGGAAGAGTCGCACTCCGTGTTGAAAGCGGTAAACATCATCGTTACTCCAAAAAAAAGTAAGGAAGATCCAAGCAAACTCTGCTGAGGGGTTAATGTAACCCTTGAGATGAGGAAATCCTTTTAGTGGGATTGTGAGAAACTCTAAAGTTCCGCTCTCGATCTCCTTTTCTCTTGTCGCTGGTGTGCTACTGAAAGTTTGAATGCCAACTCTGAGCAGACACAGGCCTTTTATATCTGCAGGACCAGCCGAATGACGTCGGCGACAGAGGGAGGAGAAAAACACCCAAACACCGACATAACAACGCAGCAATAATGCCGACTATTGCTCGTACATCGTTAAAGTACAGTTACAGTTCAACATACAATGCTTATTGCTGATGTTTAAATGTAAAAAGTAACATTTAGAAAAGATCTTTTAAACTCACCCGCGATAAATGGAATATTCCAGAAACGGGATCCCCAGTACGTCATTTTCCAAATATGGTGCATCCTGTAAAGGGGCGGATCCTGCTGGGAAACACACCATCGAGATTGGCCGACAGCGACATGACGTTATGTAAGACAACAAACACAGGGCTGTTGAGAAAACTGAACAACTGGGATAATGGTCAGCAAAAGTACATCATACACACAAAAGTACATCAAAGGGACATTTCAACATGCAGGTTTGTCTCTTCTGAACTATTTGTATCAATCAAACGCATCAAAACACACACTGCTGGTGTATTTTGAACACTGTCCATTGAAATTGTTCATTCAAATATTATTTGTTTCATGAACATATGGGACTACCAGCAGTCCAGATTTTTGCCTCTCCCTCACTAAGATAGCCTTTAATGCATTTTTATAACTCACCAAGGCTTTAACACTCTTTATGGAAAACAAAAGTACATTTACTCTTCAACAAGTTGTGGTTTGAGAAACTTGCAGGGTGAATCAGGTGTAGTGCTGTTGTGTTAGAATTGTTTCTGCATCAGAGAGTCGATGTTGATATGAAGTGATGCTCATACAACATGAGCAGTGAAATGCAGGGCTAGATTACTGTCACATATCAGAACATTAAAACAAAGATTTGAAAGTTTAGATGTAAATTCTAAAAAGTATAAACTATGGTTTTAAACAGAAAACTAAGATTCAAACATTTGAATAGGCTATCTCTCAGATTTTCATATCTAAAATAAGTGCCTATGGTTAAGGCTTTAGCCTGCACACTGTAGTGTGGACTACAAAGTCTGACCCCCTTTGGTCTAGATGTAAGGATTAGGGATGTAATTTATATTTCACCACCAAATGTAGGTGCAAACATACATTACAGCCTAAAGAGATGTTCCAAATAATCTAATAAATGTCTTGTGCCACTGTTTGTCATGCAAGGTTCTCCAGGGGCCGACGGATGTATAAACACAACTACCTTCGCTTTAGCAGTGACAAACGTCTGTACCCAATTTGCATGCTATCTAAAACAACAACTCTGTGTAAACGTATGTCATGAAAGCCATAAATTCATGTCAGAGCAGAAGCAGTCGCATGTGTATTACGCCCTCAGGCACCCGTCGTACCTTCTGCAATCCGTGGTAGGGTGTGTTTAGTTGCACAGCAAACGAATAACTGGTTTATTATGTGTACTTTTCCACAGCAGCAGTTTGCTTAGGGGTGTACAGGCTTAATTATAAAGGTCTTCCCTTGCCTTAAACTAAGCCTACATGCACACTAATACGTCACACTGTGGAGGTTTCCCTCTACTGTTGTTGTGGGAATCTTTCATCATTTAGCCTACATAATGAGCTACAGGAGTCCCTGTTTGTCACTGAGCCAACAATCATACTTTATCTTCAAATTAATTGTTGTTGACTGTGTTGCTTTACAACATATTTTCATTACAATAAACATCCTATTTAAAGATTATCCAATACAGTTTTCATTCCTTTAATAATAGGCTTGAACTAGCACACAGATCACAACCCAGTTTTAGTGGTGTCAGCAACATTTTCCTGGAATTATTATTTTTTGGTTGATTTAAACTTTGCCCACAATAGTCATTCTTATATTCACAATAGTTGTGTTTAGTTTTCCTCTTTTTATTTGCATCCCTAGGGGTCTTTTGGGAAAAGCCCCGTATTAAACAGTTATCTAAACAGTGTACAGGCTAAAGGCTGGGCTGCTGTTAAAAATAAAACAGGCGTTATGAGCGTTAACATGCCAGTAATAAATGTATAAAGTATTAATAATAGTGTTATTGTGCCAAAGTGCATCAATGTAGGTTAAAAGACTTGTGTTTTGTTTCCCGCGCTCGTGTTTTGTTGAACATTCCTGGTTGGCATAGCAACACTCCACCCCTTCGCGTCAGTGACGTCCTCGTTTTGCATAGCAACAACGATCGTTTGTGTTGTAGCGACGGATCACTCAACACAAGAAAATAAAACCGGCTCTTCGGCGTCGTCTGTGGAGATGCCCCTAGTACAACACGTCATTACATTAACCGGAATTTCTGGTTCTAGGAAACAGTGTCAGAGTGAGAGCTCTGTCATTGTCGAGGCTCTCAGACAGAGCTCCCTCCATGGTGTCTGCGGAGCAGCGGAATGAAACAGGACACCAAACAACCCCTTTACCTTGTATTGTCTGAGTATTGTGTTTGACTGGTTGGCAAGAGCAGCAACTTCCAAATCTGCAATGCTGACTTTGACTACTTGTTCTGAAAGAGGTTTTTTTCTTTAGAGGTAAAAAAAATAAATAAAAAAAATAGACGTAATATAAAGATTATTATAGCCTAAATTAGACCACTTGTTGGTTATAATAATTGAGTTAATGACCATAACAATAATCCAAAAATAACCATATTAAATCAATTTTCAACAACACAGAGGTGGATTAATTAATGGATAAGATAATCTTCACATCATTTAAACCGACACTTTGGGGAAAGTATTTTGCGATGTATAATGTAATTTTAGATGCGTTACACCAGCGCTCTAAACTGCCTGACAATATGTCTATTTTATTTTATAACATAATATAATAATAAGTAGGCTATAGCATCCTTTTTAAAAAAAACTCTGGGACATTTAGTCTAAGTTTCATGGACAATTGTGTGATTCACAGCAGCACAGTTTACTTAAACGATCTATTTACCTCATTTACATGAACTTTGAGTGCTGATGTCACTGAGTCTAAAAATAAACTCCGCCGGTCTTTGCACATTCACGCTCAAATTGCTTTTATGAAAACAGGTCTTTGAGCTGTGGTGAGGGGTGTCTGCAGTTATGTCCGACCTTTGAACTCCTCTGGTCTTGAGCCGCCAGCGACTGAAAGGGCTCAAGCCGACCACCTAATGATGTGCCGGTAAACGAGCCCAGAGGGGGCTGTGACTGCCGGGAAGCAGCCGGGAGCGCAGCCCCTCTGAGCGGGGAGAGGGCCCCTCTATTCACCATCTATCGCTTTCACTCCAGTGGATCAGTGAGGTCATCTGAAAACCTAAATATAGCATATATAAACCCCCCCCCCTTTAAAAATAGGGGATGCATTAGGCTATATGCGGGAATAAAGCTTACATGATTGGTGCCAATACAATGTATCAGCACAACAGATTAGTGTGTGTGTGTGTGTGAACGTGGAAGAATAAAAAGTGGTGTCTCATCTATGATCACGAGGAAATCAGCCACCAAACCTCTAAATTAGTAATACTTTTATAGCTATTTTTAGCCTAATTATCTTCAATAACGCATTAGTATGCAGATGATCTGTAAATGCGTTTCTGTTGAATGCGTTCTCCATTTCAAAAGCTGCATTCGTCCTATTCTTGTAGGCTACTAAAAGGTGGGTCAAGTGCAGGGGTTTGCCCTCCTCTTCATGTCCTAAAAGTAGCGCCTGTGCGGCCATTCAGGCGCAGATAATGACGCTGTTATCAGGTACAATGCGTGACGGACGAGTCTTTTAGCGCATGTTTCACTTTTCTTTTGTGACTGTGAGTGAGTGGGCCACACACAGCCACACGTCCGTCTGCGCGCTCTCTGTGCGCCACAGCGCGCCCCTGTTCACCGGAAACGCCATATATGGCTCGACCGGTCCACTCTGCGATTGGCTGCTTTACTACAACGACAATTCTGTTGCTGGAGCTCTATTCATATGCAGAGACAGGTGAAAGGCAGTGTGATATATGGATGACACTTCATTTAGCGGCTCATAAATAATCAGCCGGTGTGCTGGAAGCTGTGTGCATTAATTAAATCATGCTGGTTTTCACAATATTGGTCCAAATTATAAATTGGTGGCAGCTTCTGTAATATTGCACTGCAGCAAACGTGAGCGATCAGAAGGGAACATATAGGCTAACCATGTTTTAGGTGAAATGTTTAGTGTTTATCAATATGTTGCATTTCCATCGTATCAATTCTCCCGCAGTAACATTTCTGTTGCCATGGGTGCGCCAGTAGCATTAAGATACACCTCGTGAACATATGTGGACATAAAGGGAACATAATGTATATGATGCAGATGCTGCATACGTGAAATGACGTAGTTCATTCATGGCGATGGGCACCTCTTGGAGGCGGGGGTGTCACTTAACACATGCTCGTTATTTTGGGATATTTTAGTAAATAAAACAAGTTAAAATTAGAATTCTGCCAATATTGATGTTCAGGCGTTTGACGGATTTAATTGTTGAATGGAGAAACATCTGCTTTGTTTTTTTTCCCTTGTACCTCTCCCTCTGTGAAATGGTTCGGTCTCACCACACAGATTTCATTCATAAAATTCCAGCTCACTATAAAAGGCGGGCCTCTCCACTATCTGCACAGTTACCATTTATGAACCTGGCAAATGGAATATAGAAAGGCGTTTAGGCGTCCGTTTTCTACTTAGATTAGATAGACTATTCTACTATTTGTATGCAGTGATTTTAGACGAGAACATGCATCCAGACTCCAGCACTGAGTTCGACTCTTCGTCCAGCTGTAGCACAGCATCGCCTGGCGGGGACACCCCTGGGTGCAGCCAGCATCCTCCTGACTCGCTTTCATCATCAGTGGACAGCGCCAAGGTAGACAAGATCACCCACAAAATAATCCTCAACAAACGAAAAAAATTTTTTTGCAGGATAATTCATGCATTTATGTTGCAGTAGGTGCAACATCTTCACACACATCCAATTACATGTCATAGTCGTTTCTTTAACAGGATTACTGTCCCGTGCTGAAAATGATTCTGTGCAAACACATAGGGAGTCTGTGCAGTCTCCTTGCATGTGTAGGAAAATCCGTCAAGACAGCGCAATAATGTTCTGCTTTATTTGAGAGAAATGGGTTTGTAATATACAGACGTGCCTTGGTCGTGACCTTTCATTTTAAAGTGATGATGGTGATGATGAAAACGAGTGATAATGATGTGATAATAGAGCATGTAGCTGGTTTTTAAACATTCGTAGACAGTATTGATTCAGTCTTTTTTTTTTTTGGCATTCTTCAGCCAAATGATTGATGTACCATTTAAGCCCATCTAAAGGTCAACCACGAACGCTGTTCCTCATTCATCAGATAAGCTAAATTAGTGTTTGACTGAATGCATATGCAATGTGTCTGTGATGTGGGGTTTTCCAGGATATTGAGACCCGTGCAGCAGACTCCTTTGTTCCGACTGTGACTGCAATCTCAACCTCGCCGGATTTAAGGTGGATGGTGCAGCCGACGGTCATCACATCTGTCTCTCCGTCATCCGGCGGCCGCGCGAAGACCAGATCTCACGGCGCGAGCCAGTCGTCTTCCACGGGAGCTGCAAACAAGGCAAAGCCCTCCAACAGGAAAGGGCTGAAAGACAAGGTGTGCAGGCAAAACAGGGTTGGGGAGGGAGGCAATGAAATGTCCGGTTCATAAATAGGCTACCCGGTTACAGGTAGCCAATCAATCAATCAATCAATCAATTAAGCAAGGAGTCTGTGTTGTTCTTCAGTAATATCCTTTCCACTGATGAAGGTTAATATGGACATTGAGTTATCGCGACATTTTCAACAGGATGTTAAAGATGTAATTTTTTATTTTATTTTTTATTTTTTTTACAGTGAAGGTAAATTAAATGAACGTAACGAGTAGTGCAGTAACTGACTGCAGGGAGTAGCGCATAAGGTGACAGGATGGTGTCTAATTGGTGCAGTGAGTAATTAGGCTACTTTTGGAGTAATGAGCACAGTGCAGTTTATGAATGGGACGGGAAATTGCATAAAAGTGCGCGTTCACGTGCCTTGACTAGACCGTGCCAGTGGTGCAGCATTTTAACGCCTGAACTGAAAGAGGCGTCTGCACCGACTAAGATCAGTATTCCCAGCATACACTGCAACAAAGATGATCTTTTTTTCCCCTGTTTTTTGGCAAGTGAAATGGTGTTGAAGAGCCAACTGCTGATATGGCAAAAACTTAGCAGGATGCGCATTTAAATGGGCTATTTCTGATTGATTTTTTAGCCTTCCAAGGAGGAGGAGGAAAGGAGGAGGATCAGGAGGGAGAGGAACAAAATTGCTGCAGCAAAGTGTCGTAACAGACGGAGGGAGCTGATAGACACTCTGCAAGCTGTAAGTATGCTGTTTTTGTGAAAACATACAGGGAACATTCACACAGCACATGCACTGTATGTGCTCTGTGACATGTCACTAGTCATTAAAGATAAGAGGAGCACAGCAGGGATGACTGCAGAGCACCAAAAGCCAGCAGTGTTTTCGTGCTCCCCTCACGCCAAGTCTTTTTTCTGATTTTGTTTCTCCTCACCTCAGGAAACGGACAAGCTTGAAGACGAGAAGTCTGCCCTCCAGACGGAGATAGACGACCTGCTGAAGGAGAAGGAGAGGCTGGAGCAGGTCTTAGCCTCCCACAAATCATCCTGCAAACTGCCTGCAAATGACGACGGCGATGAGGAGAAGGAAGAGGAGGAGGAGGATAATGGAGATGATGTTAACACAATGCTGCAGGATCCTCCAGCCTCACCACAGCTGCTGTCCATCTTAGAGAATCCAAAAACCCCCGAGAGCAACTCGACCATTGGAGACGCCCCGATTGGTCAAGACATGGACACTGTCCCTTGCATCCCTGATGCAGCCATTTTGGGGAACTCCAACATCCTCCTGTGTTCAAGTGCAGAAGAGGAGGCTCTGGAGGACTTGAAAGGAGATGACCTGGATGACTTGGTGCCCAGTCTAGAGATGGAAGTGACTTCTGAGATGGCTGCATCCGTCCCTGACATAGACCTGAGCGGCCCCTTCTGCCTCTCAGACTGGGAAACGCTGTACAAATCTGTGGCGAACGACCTTGAATCTTTGAGCACACCAGTCATGTCTTCCAGTCCCACTTGTAACAATTACCGCACAGTGTTTTCCTTTAATTACTCTGAGATTGATTCCTTGGCTGAGGGCTTCGAGAGCCTCAAAGGCAGCCTCGGTGCGTCTGAGTTAATGAAAGATAGTCTTAACTCTCCAACACTTCTGGCCTTGTGAATGCAAAGAAGTTATGCAATGATACTGTAATTGTATTCTAACCAGCCAGCAAGCTATGATCTCTCTCTCAAATAATCTTTTGTAGTGTGAGTTTTGATGTTGTGTAAACCTAAACATCAAAGGTTGTGTAGATGACATGTTTTTCTGTGACTGTAACAGGGTTGACTTCTTCCATACCGCTGGTGCAATTCTCTGAGATGAGACTTTGCGCTGGTTACAAGAAATGCATGCAAATACAAGTCATCCGTAATCCAAGAAGAGGTGGTATCGTGTGTTTTTAAAATCCCTAAATGTGATGTGAAGTTAAATCATGCTCAGTAGCCTAATGTATGTGTAATACTGTTAACCAAGTTGTGTTGTAACAAGTGAAAATAACAGGGTTACTAATGTGTAGTGTATAGGTGTAACATCTTGCTGTAAGGTGTCCCCTAACTCAACAATGTCCTTTCAAGTGTTTCCATAAATAAAAAGATCATGTCATGTATTTTATCAAGATGTATTTTATGACATAGTTTATTTTTTTACTTATTCAAAAATGATCAGATGCAAAAAAATTGTATAATGCTGGAAATAAAATAAGATAACCACAAACAATTTCTGGCTGTTGTCGTCACTCGGTCAGGGATATTAAGACAGGGTTCATTGTTCCGGAGCTTTTGATCATATCCCATGATCTTCATCAGCAGATGGAGTTTGCACATGAGTATATATTGCAGGTGTTTAAATCTGAGTGCTTCAAGTGTCTCGAGTGGTTGTCACTGCCGAGGAAGATCATGTAATATGACTTAAAGCTCCTTAACAGCTACTAAATGGACCTCGTGGTGAGATGCTTTCTCAACAGCGTTTTCCACAAGTGAACTTTGAACCTCAGCTTTTAAGCTATCATTGACAACAAGACCTTTAGTTGCTCGGAAAAAAAAGGAAATTTGAACATCAAACTGCATCTGTCAAAGAAGATCATGAGATATGATCAAAAGCTCTGGTACAACAACCTAATGGAACATATTTTACCGTCCTCTTTAATGCCTAACATGTCTCACACCATGTCTCTTCATCTGGTTCTGACAGCCATGTGATACGACTGAAAGCTCCAGCAGCTACTAAGTGGACCCTGTGGTGAGATTGTTTTCTCAAATGTTATTTTACAAGGTCAAGAATAAGCTTTCTACCTCAGCCTTTAAGCACAACATGGAGGAGCGCTTAAAAAAAACACCTTACAATTCTAAAACAACAGTTCACTCTCCAGCTGCTGATAACAATTATGTCCTGTACTATAGTAGCTTTAAAGGTATCGCTTTAAATAGGGTCAAAAAGAGGGTCGCGGTTGAACTTTGAACCTATTTCCAGCTCTATATCAGCCCGTAAAGATGCCAGTGTGCCTATTTTAGGATTCCGGATTACATAAAGTACAACCACCGGGGACTGAGTCGTGTTTAAAACGAGTGGGAACAGCAGAAACAGCGGGTTAATTATTTATTCACAGCTCGCTCTCCGCTCCTCTGTTGTCACGGTCAAGGGAATCCGATTCTACAGCAGCACTGTGCGTGCTCTGCGTGACGTCAACACGCGACTGCCGTATCGTTTTCACTTCCCTTGACCATGTTTGGGTAATTGCAGTTGTTTTGTTTCTATGACGACGGGTGTCATATTTCGGTGCCCCCAGGAGGACGTTACCGGAAAAACTCGAGGCAAGGAGCGTTGAGTGTTGTTGTTGAGCGGAGACAGACGAAACTTTCTCATTAATTACAGAGCGGGGCATCACGTGCATGGCGGTAATTGCTGTAGTCGGTAATTTAACGGTACCAGAGGCTTTCTCGGAACAGCAAACGGGGCGTTTAATGACCGCAGCCTTTGTTTGGTTTCGCTATTCAATGACAAGTCATGTTTCAAGGCAGCAATAACACCGCAGTGGATGCACTTAATCTAACCATTTACAGACCAAAAGGAGCGCAGTTTTATTCATTTACACCAAATTAGCCCCCGTTGAAGGTTTTACAACACACACTCATGTTTCCACAAGTATGTGAGAAGTGCAGTGTTTTATTTCCATCGATAGGGGGAGCTACAGAGCGAGCACCAAACAACTGAGCTTCTCCTCATTTCTGTGTGTGCGTGATGTGTTCAGTGTCCGGCTATTTTAGAGTGATGATGGATGGGCCTGTCAACAGCTCTGATGTCTACTGACTCACTCTCTGTCCACTTATTCCATCAAACTGTGTCTGTGTGTCCAGCAGTGCGATGCTTCTCTCGCCTCCATCACCTGTCTCAGAGCTGTAAAATGTCACATAGCTAGAGTTGTTCACAACCAAACATCAAGCCACAACCTCACCGTATGAGATGAGCTGAGGGGGGGAGGGTTTTTATTTTAAGGCTAGGACTGAGTATTGTGCCTGCACTTATCCTCAGTGGTGGAGGAAATATGTATTTCTCTGACTTTGTTTATATATAAAAAAAGGATTGTTAAGTAATAAAGTAGGTCTTAAAGGACTTAGTGTGTATAAATATCAGCAAAATGTTAGCTATTCAAAAGGTATCAAAAGTACAATAACTATATACAGCAGAATGGCCCCTATAATTTATTATTTTAATGCATTATGTGCATGTGTGATGTTCCAAATGACAACATACTTTGGGTTATTTTGCAGTGCAACATGTTTTATAAACTCATCACTATGTTTTGTAAGAATCTGTAAAGTAATATAACTAATAGCTTTAAGATAAAGATTTAGTGTAGCTGTGTGTTACCCTGGAGTCAGACTGGGTTTGTGTATGTGGAAGTTTTCAGGTCTTTCTATCATACATTCAGAAGTAAAAGTACAGATGATTTAACAGTGAAATACTCTTAAAGTATAACATTAAAGTAAGTACTCTAGGCTCCAGAATTGTATTATTATTCTGTTATTATTATACTGTTGGATAATTATTACTGATGTATTATTGTGGCTGGTTGAAGTTGATCTATTTTAGTAATTAAATTAATATATGTATTTTTATAAATTCATTATATTTTTTGCATTTAAAATCTTAACTTGCAAAGTAACTAGTAGCTATACTTACTTACTTAGACTGATTAAAGATCTTTTCAGGATTGCGTGGGCAGCTTCAAACTTCACCCTCCTCTTGGTTGCACTGGACAACTTTCACCTTTATCTCTATTATTTATTCATGAAGTTTGAAGACCTAACATTAGTCTGTCTTACCTTAGTCAGTAAACAAGCATGAACAATACCAGGACCCTGAAACTGAAGCAGTTAAATGGAATTCAGCCATCATTCATTTAATTATTCAGACCTGTGCTTTTCCTGCACTGACATGTCAAACTGTCTCTCATGAAATAGCCCTGTTAGGTACATTTTACTCTTTGCAAGTGGAGCTTGTTTTTAATTAGTCATTGACTGCTTTTGAAATGAGGAAATAGCCATAAGAGTTTAGCTATTAACAGTAATATGACAACCTACACATATCATACACTTAATCAATATATCAATATGGACTGACGGCACAATTATGAGCTTGATTTTTGTTTGTAGCCTATGTTGTTGTTTATGTGTATATACAGTTTATCTAATATGAACTGTGCGTTGTAAAGCATTGATGTGACCTGACTAATACATAAAGTACAAAACATGTAGAAGTTTGAAGGGCGTTCCTTTTGTTGTGTTTCAGGATGAGATTACTCCCAACGCCAGTACTCTGCAATATGTCTGACATTGCCTGGTTACAGATCTCTATCTTTGTATTATTTGTTGTGTGCTCACTGTTTCCACCTCTGTTATCTCATCCTCATACACCTCCTGACCACTCTGTTTCCTGCTTACTGTGATATTCCCAAGGAAGTGTTATATTTACAGGGATAAATCAATGTCATACAAGTTCGGGAAGAGTGGATCACCTGACATGAGTAACACTATGAGAGAAAAACAGTGCCAAACATGGTGTTGATATGTACATGAACTCTTTTTTGTTTCCAACTGGAGTTCTTCAGTAATACAATGGGTAGAAAAAACATCTTGTGTTGATTTATTTTGAAATTATGTTTTTTCATAACTACTGTTTCATTAAATTAGCACTGACATGCATAAAACTGCAAATGGTTTATTTCTTTGTACAAAAGCATTTGCTTTTTATAGACTTTAATGCTACACAATACAATGGATGAACATCAAATGGTGAATCCATGTCTCACAGCATCAATAACACTGGTAGCTTTTACTCAAATGGAAACAGGAGCAGTGTGGGGGGGGGGGGGTGCTGGCATGATAGCTGACAGCCTGTTTTTGTGAGAGGGAGATGAAGATGAAGAGGGGGGAGGGTTTAAAATCAGCGCCAGCACGCAATTGGTGCATTAAGTGATTGATTCGATTTCTATGAATGGAGTTGATTGGAGTCTGCTTCAGCATCACAATTCAATCCATTAAGAAGGACATGTATCTTATGTGTTATCTGTGTGTGTGTGTGTGTGTGTGTGTGTGTGTGTGTTGGATACACAGGAGTGTGCTGGAGGAAAATGTATTGTAGTAAAAAATAATATATGTTTCCGTTAAGACACTGATTGTTTTCATCATGCACAGTATTTTTTTTATGCAGGTTAATATTAGATAGATCTGGATAGTGCATGCAAGAATTTGGCGTTCACTGAATAAACTATGACAAAATCACAGTTTCCATTCGCTCCTAAACCACTGCTGTTGGAAAATGGGAAATATCATTCTGTGGTAATACACCAAAATGGCAAAATGTAGGACATCTGTCGTACAGTTTTAAATAACCTAACTGAAAAATAGTCCATCTTTACACATACCTTGACGTGTTTTGACATGATTTACTAATGTCTGAGGTTATTTTGAAAGGCAAAAAAAAAAGGAAGGACGGAAGGAAATTAAATGGAGCATTGGTAAAAATAAAGTCGCCTATTGTGTCTGCAGTGCAGTGGATGATGAGTCAGGATTATGTCTGGATGTGTCTGGTTTGCTGGGTATTTCCTAAAGATGTGGTGTTGGATAATACTACGACAACTTAACCTACAGATTTTAATCAGGTAGATCGAATGAGAAAATGAGAAAATTATGACTGACTTGTATACTTAACTAGTCACCAGGAATGTAATGTATGAAGGATCAAATAAGATTATGAATACATGTGTAAATGTCTGTTTAAAAATAAGTAAATAAAGAGACAGAAATATAAATGCTTGCTGTGCAAAGAGCAGTTTCATTGTTTTTACCTTCTGACGCCCACACACCAGGAACTCAGTATGAGCTGGGCAAAGCTGCACAACCACAAACTGCACTCCCTCTCCATTCATCACTTGGGCAGCTGTTAGAAAGTGCACAAAAGATTATGTTTTAATGCAACGACTTTATGGAAGTTTGGAGCAGAAAAAATAAACATCTCAACATGTACAGTATGTTGCAATATGATTCTGTACTTTTAATCACTTCCTTCACATCCTGAATCAGACCCCAGGTTCCTATAACGGCAGTCTTTTCTGTGTTTTCTTACAAGAGCACAACTTAGACCTTTTGTTAACTTTTTTGTTGAACAAATTAACATGCTCCGCATACTTGGTCTGCATATTCAGACTGGTGTGTTTTTTTCAGAGCGTCATTATCAAGGCTTATTGTTCTTGGCATGGACAGTTCCCTCTTAAAGGCTTAAAGTGCCAAATGGTCCTGCACCATGTGTGTTCATGTACTGAGTGACATCTCTGGCTGCCTTCCTGCAGGCACAGAGGAATTCAGCTGAAAGTCTATACCTGCAAAAAGGGGAAACCTCCGAACTGTCTCAACGAAAAGATGTCCAGCACCATCCAGTTTTATGAAATTTGTCTGCTTGTTGGTTCAGTTCTGCTTTATTAACCCCAAATGCCTCCCCGAAAATTTGTCATCGCTGTTAGGAGCGACTGTGACGCACAGTCCCCCCCCACCTCCCCTCAGATGCGAGACATAAATCACAGCAGAACCAAATTAGAATCTAAAAAAAGGAACAGAGTAGGGTATTTTAGTGAGCCTCTAATAACTCAGCTGCTTGTTCTAGGTGGAACAGTTGAGATGGCATCGTGTAAAACCCAACCGAGCCTCAGATAATGGTGATAATAAAAACCTCAAAGGTGCACATGAGAAAGTTCTATTTGATTAAAACTATACTAAAACACACAGCTCTTTGGACATTATATTGCAGCTCAGTTGTGACTTTGCTATAAAGTAATCCACAGGTGTATGTTTGTTTCAGGTTTATGTCTATATCAAAACCAAACAATGCTTATATATGCACAACTTTTTGCATTAAAATAACAATTAAAGATCGAGAGTGAAAAGCAATCCTGCATCATATTGCAACAGGTTGTTTCCAGGCCTTTAAGAGTGTAACTTCATGCCTCTATAATGTGCTTTAAACAGACACATATCAGTGTTATAGAAGCAGTCCAGTGGGGTGTAGTTACGGCTGTCCACACTAGAGGGAAGCAGCAGGAAGAGGCATTTGGAAGTTTTTTCTGGAATTTTCTTAAAGGTCCGTCAGAAATACTCAGACATGATGTTGTGCATGTGTGTTTAAGCTGTTATTCATTATGAATCAAGCTTCCTCTTTATTAAAGAGAGCTTAAAGAATTGTATTTCACAACAACTAACCAAAGCTATGTGTCCAATACTTAGGCGTCAAACTTCCTCTAGCCCACCTGAAATAATATGATTTTAACTCTCTGTGGATTTATCTGAGCAAAGCAATACTGGGTGTCTATTTCAGTCTTACAAATATGCATAATAGCCACACTTGGGATACATCTGAATGCAACCTTCAAGGCTCAAATGACTTCGGGTTACAGGAAGAACAACATGGGTGAAAGTAAAAGCGAATAAAATGTGACATAACAGTTGTCAAAACAAGATTGTTCAGCTTTATACTTTCATTTTTGCAAAAATAATCAAAACAGCAGTCAAAAGGAAACACTGTATTAAACAGGAAGTGATGCCTCTTCTCTTCATTAGAAAATAAGACCGCAAACATGTCGTCACATAAACATTTATACAGAAAATATATGATTTGGAGCAACACAGGTGTTGAATTAGCTCACTTTTGTCACTTGTAGGCTGCAAGTTTTATAACAGTATTTGAAATAGTCTTTTGATGTCAGGAACCACGGTGCGCTGTTGACACACTCAATTCCCTGTAAGAGCCTAAATGGCTGATTTACTTATTTTTGGGTTTCGCAGTCATTTAACATTGTCTGAACGCAATAAAGCACTAAACCACATCCTTCCCTTTGCTTAAATAATTGAAAGCAGTCTGGGTTATTTGATGTTTTTGTCAAGAGGAATGCCTTGCAAACCAAATCTACCTACAGATACAAATAAAGTAACCTAACCTGAACTAGTCTCATATCCACACTAAGGTAACATAACTTATGAAGAGGCACTGATTTGTTTAAGAGGTTTAAGGCTTGGGAGCAGAGCCTAAATATAAACCCTCCAAACGTGCTAAAATCTCTTGCGCCTACTGACATTAATGCTTTTATTATAGACTTGGCTTCGACACACCTATTTGGGTATAAATAACCCCAGCCAATTGGACCGATTTATTTTTAAAATGTTTAGTGTTGGCAAGGAGCTCAATCCTCAAGTCAAATAATAAAACACCTGCAGCCAAGACAGACCCTATACATGTTTACAGCCATAACTTCATTTACTGACTCGTTTATGGGCCTTGAGGTGAGTATTTACCATCTCTAATCTATCCCTCAGCTGAAACTTTCCTCCAGCCTGTGTATGTGTGTATGTGTGTGTGTGTGTGTGTCTGTGTGTGTGTGTGTGTATGTTTTTGGTTGCTAGGGGTGGAGCAAACAAACCTCTGTCTTCAGCCCTCCTCTCATTATTTTCATCCCTGCTTACGTATTGGGGGGAGCAGTTCCGCATTCCGGAGCCTCGCAGACCAGAGCAGTACTTAAACGGGCTGATGCAACGACTCCAGCTAGTCCCAAGACCTACATCCGACTCACAACACCCGCACCGACACATTATTACTGCGGATTTTTGGACGCACAACAGGTAAGTGTGTGTGTGTGTGTGTGTGTGTAGCGTCGAGCTACATTGTTATTGTTTTCTCCTCTTTGTTTATTTGTGTCAGTACCAGGCTTGACATATAGTTATATATGTGTATATATATATATATATATATATATATATATATATATATATATATAGTAACACTTTTCTCACCACGTTGGAGACTCAACACATTTCTCGTTTGTTACATATAGAAACATATTTGTTATTTGTGTCGGATAATTCCAATACATGTAGATATTTTAAATGAATTTCTGTTAAAAAAAAAAAAAACTAAAGACAAAAGTCTGAGTTTTTTTTTTTTTAGTAGTTTGTAAGTTTTCCGTGCTCTTACCGCAGGAGTCAATTTGTACGTTGTTGATACCACTGTTGTAGCAACTGTCGCTTTATAGCTCGTTATTTACAGACCTGTTAGCTAAATTGCACACCGGCTTGTGTCGGACTGAAGGTATTTTCATCTCTGGAGACTTAATTTCAGTGTTGCTAAACAGGAGAAGTGTCGGTTAGCCTTGTGAAGACAGTTATGTAACGCTATACACGCCACACGCTGGTCGGTGGGGGGGGGGTTCACAGTAACTGCCAGCGAAGCTAGTCCGGTGCACCAAACTGCACAGAGTCTGCAGGCGGAGGTTTATGACTTCACGTTACACAAACATGGGAATTAAATGCGGTTACTGCTGTACAGTCGAACAGTGTGTGTGTGTGTGTGTGTGTGTGTGTGTGTGTGTAGACTGTTGTAACATTAAAACATCGGCCGGCACCGTCGTGTTCAAACTCCACTACCTACTTTCACTACTACTACTTTGAAAAAGTGACACTCTCTGCATGCAACTGCAAGATAGATAAGAGTACCAGATTTGCAGAATGACTGTGAGATAACTGTGGTAAAGTTCCCGGTATAGATGGAGACTGAAAAAAGTGGTTATTTTAATGATCAGTTGATTGGGATTCTTATGCAACAAAGTACCAATGCAAATTCCCCCAAATGTTCCTTACTTGGCAATAAACCTGATTCTGATTCTGATTAATGTATCTACTAATTATTTTTTTGATTAATCAGTCTATAAACTATAGAGGCCCAAGTTGATGTCTCCAAATAATTTGTTTTGACAGATAAAACCCCAAAGTATTTAATTTACAGTGACATCAAATAGAAACCGGAGAATGTTTGTCACTTTTGGTTGATTATAATCAGTTGGTTTTTTTGGTTGATTTTCAATTGACTCATCGTTTTCAGCTTATTACTATGAACAGTAATAAATATCTGCCTTTCTACAGCGTCCGAACACAGTTGCATCATTGACAGAAGACGACTGACAAGTTTTCTCTGAGTAAGTATTGTGCATTAAAAACTGTTTTAATTGAATTAAACAGGGTTGCTCTCTGGAGTATCACCTTTTGCTGCACTCAATTAAAATAAAAAATAAAAACTTTTCTTGGCATAGCTAGTTCACCTTGAAACGTAGGTGATGTAGATGAAGTGTGAAGTGTATTTGGCAGCATGTGAGTACAGCCAGGAATGTGTGCTTGGATGGGCTCGTATTTGTAATCTGTGGTTTGGACATCATAGTGCACATACTCGGTATCTTTAACTCTACCTTTTCTGCTCTGGATAATCTTACAGTCTTAACACACTTACACTTGTTTAAAGCACATTATAGAGTCATACACTTATTACACTTCCCCTTAATCACCACAGCAATCCTTTGTTTTCCCCTTAATCACCACAGCAATCCTTTGTTTTCCTGTGCTGTTGTGATGAGCCAGTAAATATCATCCTCTCGTTCCAATCAGGGTCTTTGAAAAGATTTACACTTCACTGCGTAACAGTAACTCTATCCAGAACAGAGGTAGCTTTAGTTATCTGCCCCTGTTGGCCTGAAGGTTAAAGGCCAATCATGGTATGGGAAGTATGATGGACAGGGCTGGAATCATGTGCGTGTGTGGGTTTGTGACTTGCAAGTTCATAGGTTCAGTGTTTTCCTATACAGAGAGCGCATGCTGCTCAGCTGATGCAGTGCCTGCTTGTACAGCTACATGCCACGCTGGGGAAACTATTTGTATGTTCTTTATATATGTGTTTCCTTTGTGTCCTTATCTGTGTTTGCGTGTGTCTAAGTGAGAGAAAGCGTGTGTTGCAGAGGGTTTAAATGCCCCAGCGCCTGCCCGGGCACATCCGTAGGATGGTTTCTGCATAAATGGAACGCTGCAGTGGATTAATGGGGAAGGGCTGGCGAGCCGACAAGCAGCGCAGGGCCGACAGGGCTGAGAGGCTGGACGTGGGCGCACAGGGTTTATTTTAAGTAGAAATGCCTTCCAGTGCGTCTCTGGAGAGCTGGAATTGCCAAGCTGCACCCCAGTACACTGAATAGACAGCAGACGCATTGCAGGCGAGCGAGCCAACTATGCAACAGCTCGGCTCAATGATACTAATACTAATGCTGGGGGAGCAGCTATTCACTGCTGTACGTATCACATTATCAGTATCACATTGTAGTCCCTGTAAGCCTTTCCACATGGTTTGTAAAAACAGTGTGTCAGGACAGACTAGACGTACTCTGTGGAAGCAAACACCCAAATGTCCAAAGGTGTAACTGAGAGAAGAGACATTAAAACCACTGTTTTTTTTAAAGAAAAGTGCACAGTAAAAGCTCCTTTTTTTTTTTGAAAGGCCTTTACATGGTTATGATTTCCAGATTTCCTGAATCTAGAAGCCAGTTTTTTTCCATTTGCACAAAAACACCCCAGTCTTATCCTTAACCTTAACATTGACCTTTAGCCCACAGCCTTTAAGAGCAAAATCAGGATTGAACACATAGTGCAGTGCAGACGGTGAGGCTTGTTTAATCAGAGCAAGCGTCTGCTTGACGTGGGGCAGATGAGGAAATATAAGAGGACAAAGTATGATAGAGAATTAAAGTGACAACCACACGTTACACAATAATGGTGATTACTTCAACAGGCGACATTAAATCAGATTTTCTGGACTTGGTTGACCAATATCTTATTGTCAGGGATTGCACATAACTTGCCTTGGATTTGTCACAGACATGAACTCCATACATTTGAAATGGCTTTTGTTTGCATTTTGTATTTTGATTCATTTAATCCATGTCTGAGCCAAGCCAAAGCTCAGTGCCATGCAAAGTCTAATCCTGACTTACAATGCGGAGAAAAATAGTAACGTTATAATAATTCAACCAGGACCACCCAGATGCAGAATATAGATGTGTGACTGTTTGAATGGCATGAAGCAGGCCGAGCAGGAATCCAGCCAACGATCACATCGTAATGTTTGAATGAAGGCAGCCACAGTCCTCATGCCTTGTGCATATCTGCAGGTGCTTTGTGTTTCGATTTGCCTGGAGAAGTCTTTATTCTTAGGCTGATGTCTGCAATAAACTGCAATAGTTGAACTTCCTGTTCTCTTGTGTAATTTCATTATGAACAAAAGATCACCTCTGCATGCCCTGTACTCCAGCGTGCTCACCGCTGAGACATCCAGACTGTAATTGTGAGGGGAAATTAAGCATGCTCATTACAGAGGGTTTATAATCATTGACAATATTGTGAGATTAAATGTTCATAATTGCGTTGGCTTGCTTCGGTAAGGTTTACTCATTTTCACAAGAGGAATTTTGGTAGGTTCCTTCTATCTGTGGCAGCTGTTTAGCCCAAACGAGAAATGAAAGCTGAAATGAAAAGAGATCATATTTTCTGTTGTGATAATCACTTCTACTCCCACATGCAATCACCCTTGAGTTTAATGGCCAGAGGTGGCCGCAGCATGATCAGAACAACAGCTAATAGTACGACGTCTCTTCCCTTCCCGTTCCTGTGTCTTGTCCCTCCAATGAAAATATAATGAGGGGTTAGAGGAATGTTGATGCTGTATATTTGGACTGTCCTGTCCTCGAGGAACGATGGTGCCAAATTCCCTGGTTTCCTCAGAGGATTGCGAAAGGCTGTAACTCAACACACAGCCTGACTGAGTGCAGACGGTAATAGTGATCGCTGAGACCTTGGCCAGAGATTGAGAGAGCGTGCCTTGGCCCAAGCGTTTGCGCTCATTGTTCATTTTCAGCGCTCGTGTGGAGCTGTAGAGGCTGTTTGCAAGAGTTTTGCAAGATGCTGGTGTGTGGGCCGTGCAATGCATTATTTGTCCAAAATTAGACTTTAATAAAGTACGCTGACAGAAAGTGGTCAAGTAGCGTCTTGGAAAGCGCGCATGTCTTCCCTGAAATGCCATGATCCAGTGATTTAAAGTTGTCTGGCAGCACAAAAATTTAACTTTGTGTCTCAGGCAAAGATAAATTGGTAAGCAAATACTTTTGGCTCCTGCTTTCAGTCAAAATTACTGCACAGGTAGAGGTTAGCCATTAGTGGGCTCCTCTTTTAAAAAGAAACAGTATGTTAAGGTAATGAGTTGGCTTTGAAAAGCCCCTGTAACCCCCCACCCTTCTCCTTCACCATCGCTATAGGGAATGAGGATAATAGGGCCTCCAGTCGTGCTGCTGGCTATTGGTAAGGGGCTGAATTCCTCAGCACTGCTAATTGCTCTCAGGAATGACTCAGGAAATGGACACATTTGGTCGAGCTAAAGACAGAGTATGTAAGCAAAGAAATCAGCGGATTGTGCATATATAGATATATATCTATAGATATAGATTATATCTATATATATATATATATATATAGATATATATCTATATATCTAGATATAGATCTATAGATATATATATAGATATATATATCTATAGATATAGATATAGATATAGATATAGATCTATAGATATATATATATCTATAGATATATATATATAGATATAGATCTATAGATATATATATCTATATCTATAGATATATATATATCTATAGATATATATATCTATAGATATAGATCTATATATCTATATCTATAGATATATATATCTATAGATGTATAGGACACACTGACTGCCTGCATGTTCACATATTGGAGTGCTCACATGCACACCCTAACACACTCTCTTCACACACACCTCCAGCCAGCTATGGCTGACATGAAGTAAGATTAGTTTTGGGCTGAAGCCACAACCTGCGTTGGGCACGGTCCTATATTTCATAACTAATACATGACATTTCCGCTCCCCACCCTTGGCTTCAGCTCGTCTCCTCTCAGTTAGTCCTGAGAGGCAGCGGTGCTGTGCTGTGTAGGTGTCTTTGTTAGAGGCTAGTGTGGGCCTAAAAAGCTATGGCATTGGCTTTTCTGCTTGACTGCAAAAGCACAGTAACGCCGTTGCATCATCAAATGCTGACCACTAATCCTTGGCTGCAGGCTGCTGCTGACAGAAAAAAAGAGAAAAATACCCCTCCTTTGTAAAAATGTAAAAATCACTTTGACTCATGCTTTTAGGTATAATTACACAGTGTGAGACATGCATCAGCAAACTTTCCCTGTGTTGTACAGTTGACACTTTCATGACTCGAGGCCTGACTGGGTGTCGAATTTGCAAGGGGGATTTTAAAACACTTGTGTGGCAGGTTGAAAGAGACGGGAACAGATTTAACATAAAACTCTCTACTCAACTTAAAAGTCCGGGGTTAACCTTAAAGCGAGACACGTCAAGAGTCTGTTATGTGTTTGCGTTTACAACCGTACTATAAATTGTCTGGAATGGAGTGTTGCTCACTTTTATGTCTCATAATTGATAGGCATCTCGCTTCAGACATCATTTCACCTTTTATTATGGAGGCCGCTGGTATTTTGATTTGTGTGATCTGATGTCATGCAGACAAATATGAGGTTTATGTGTGTTTATGTATTTTTGTGTGTGTGTGTGTGTGTGTGTGTGTGTGTGTGTGTGTGTGTGTGTGTGTGTGTGTGTGTGTGTGTGTGTGTGTGGCGAGGTCTAGCCACAGCTGCATGCTTCAACAAGCCATAGCAAGGAATAGGGGGTTTTCCTTGCTATGTGTCTGACTGAGCAGGGTTGCATTACAGTGTACTTTAATAAGCCAATGTAACAGACATAAAATATGGTCATTCCTGACTTTACTTATTTTTTTAGTGTCAATTTCAATTGAAAAATCATGTTTGTCCGGGATGGAGCCTAATCTGAGTCTGTACACCGGTCCTGAGTGTCTGGCCAATTTTGATATTGGACTCCATTTTGGCTCTGAAAGCGATTTGCTCAGTCATTCCAAATGGGCGCTTCAGTTCCTGTGGCTGCTCTCTCAGCCCAGGGGTTAGGTTGGATTGCATCTTTTGAATTGAGGCACAGTTATTGGTTGGCAATGTGAGTAAAACATGGCGTACTCTTTAGTCACATGTCGGGTTGGGGTGGGGGGTTTCTGCTCATGTTTGCCCGATTTCTGAATGGATTTAATAAACACACAGATTTGCGAATTCATTTCAGATCTACACTATTGAATAATCTGAAATGTTTTGTTGTTGTGAGCTTACAGAGGTTACAGCTCAATCAGTGACTTAATAGTAAATGCAGTGCCACAGTCACGTCAGCCCAACAATTTGTACTATTGTCTGGCTATTTTTAAAGAGCTCTCTGTCTCTCTCATTCACCCCTGGATTAGCTCCCATATGTTTGCCTTGTTCTTAGACAGCCTCTCTGCAGAAAGAGAAGGCCTTGGCACCTTCCATTCCTCAACCTCTCCCGGGAGTTTGCGAGAGAGAGAGAGAGAGAGAGAGAGAGAGAGAGAGAGAGAGAGAGAGAGAGGGAATCTTGTCTGCGAAAGATTTTTTATTTTTTTTACCAGGGCTGTCTTGTTCTTTTCCTCTCCAGCAAAAACAACAGGCCGCTGCCAAGTTCAGTGTAAATGGGAGTATACATACAGTGGGAGAGAGGGAGGGAGAAGAGGGAGGAAGGGAGGAAGGGAGGGAAGGGGGGGGGCAGTCGGGATTTAAATAATAAAATGCCTCATTGGACACTGGCTCCACACACCAACTTGTCCTTGGAGTGAATAAATCATGCAGACTGGAGGTGGTAAAGAACAGGTCAAAAGTAGTGTTTAGATTAACTGAATGACTGGCAGCAGACACACTGTAATACCTAATGTTTAACATCATTAATGTAGGAATTTTAGATGCTACATGCAGTAATCTGCCCCCAAAAAAACAAGGCAAAAACGTGAGATTGTGTCTTACGACTGCCTCCGAGTTCGGTCATGTACTGTAATTGCAACTTATCACTTTGATTATTGAACTTGCGAGTTATAATGTAGACGTGACGGTAGAGGAAATGGATTTGACGCATTATGTGATAGATAGGTCTGAGTCTAAGTGATTCAGCAGAGAAGCGACACTATTGCACGTCAGAATTGATTTCTCCATGCTAAAAGTGAGCTGTTTGGTTTCCACCACGCTCGACAGTAAAGTCTAGTCCAACTGTAAAAACACTTTGAGACCAGCCCATAAGCAGGGTGGAGTACATTAGAATAGAGTTACATAACCTTGTTTTTTTCATTACCTCTTCTATGGCTTTTGTAATAGAGCAAGACTTTCAGCCCTGCAAAAAAAAAAGTAGCAAAGAAAGAAAAACTTGATTTAACTTTACAATACAGTCGGCCTGTCAGCTAGTCACCCACCAGCGTAGTCAGCTGTTTCCGCAGCACCTTACAATACACGTCTTTGTTGGTTCCATATGAGAGGGGCTTTTGTTCGGTTCGTGCCCAACCTGTAGAGGTTCAGCTTTGGACAAATACTCAGACTTAATGTAGAAGTCACACTGATATCATCAATCTTTTTAAAACTCCTGGTAGCTTTGGGTTTATCCAGTAATCCTAGCTGACATTTTGTCACCAAGCCAAAGTTATTGAAGTATCAGTTGTTCAGTTGTATCAGTCATGCTGGGTTTTTTTTCTTTGTCAAAAACACATTTCTATCTGGTGTAACATTTCATCAGCAGAAAATGTGAAAAGGCAGCTGCCTCTATTACCCATCTACTGGATATTTATTTATTTCACTGTATTTATTTTTCTACATAAATACTGAACAGTAAGAGGAACAATTTCTTGTCAGGGCTTTTCTAAAATTCGCTGGTCTCTCCTCAGAGATTGCAGGGATGGGCAGGGTACGGCCGGCTCATGTTACACTGTTCCCATCTGTAACATTTGTTTTTTATTTCGCCATCAGAAGTTTTCCAACTCTTGGTCTTACAGTAATTAGAGAGACGTCTTAATTCTCCAGCCACTTCCTTTAAGGCCTTCACAAGTTCTCCTTTCCTCTCTGTCCCTCATTCCTCCCTGATTACATTACAAAGTGCTGTGGTCAACCCCTCCAAACTACCCCAAATTGTTGAAAGAGGGTGGCAGTGGAACGCATGAGTGTTACCCGCTCTCTTTTGACATGATTGCTTTTGATATCCTTTTTTCGAATCCCCTTGACTAAAAAACAAATGAACATTCGGGATGAAAACCGCTTGGTAAATAATCAGAAGTGTAAGTGTAGAATATAGCCATGAGTTTACGTGATCAAAGGTTTTCATGGCTCCCCTTTGCATGTGAAACTACAGAGAAGTGTGTTTAGCTGCTGACAGTGTGAAGTTTGTTTTTTCACCGGCTGCTGACTAAGAAGATAACACAGCTGTCAAAGCTGTCAACGTTTGAATGCATTCTTGGAAACAGCAACCCATATTTAGAAAGATGTTTGATGACAAGGACAGAAGACAGTAAATTAATCATTTTGTGGAGAGAATGCCAACGATATAAGATCATAATAAAGAGAAATGAGAGTGTCAGATAGCTGCAATATGATAATGGAAGAGGGGTATGAACGTATGGCTCATGTTACCACCAGCGAGTGGATGAATGATCTATTGCTATACAATTGTGAACTATAATTTTTAAAATGTTTGTCTACACTTTGCTATCCACTGTATGTACTAAAAAAGTAGCGTTGAGTTCTCTCGTCCTAATCGTTAACCCTTTTCTTCCTCTTTTCTCTCTCTCCCCGTAGCGGCGGTGGTGGCCGGGTCGGACATGATGCCGGGACAGATACCTGACCCTTCGCTGGCGGCGGGTTCCCTGCCCAGCCTGGGCCCGCTGGCGGGCATCTCGGCCACCACACTCACTGATCAACTCAAGCTGGCCGACTTTCGACAGCTGGGCACCATGCTGTCTCCGCTGCATTTCCTGGGGAGGCTGGGGAAGAGGCCGCTGGCCATCAAAACAGAGGTGGGAAGGAAGAGAGAAGAGGAGAAAAGAGGAAATAGTGCAGAAGTAGGGTGTGTAAAAGACGTACTTAAGTCAGAGAACAAAAACTAGTAGGGTTAATAGAGTGGACTGTTCTTGGGGTGGGGTTTTTTTCCACTTGAATCAAGGGTCTAAGCACAGAGGGTGTCATGCTGTACAGATTTTAAAGCCCCTTGAGGCAGATTGTGGAATGTGATATTGGGCTATATAAATTAAACTGACTTGACTAGATTCTGGATGTTTCAAAGCCCTTTATCAAACCAGGTTTTATCACTTTCTTAGAAAATTACATCAGTCTCTAACATTTGTCTCTAACCAACCAAAAAATGTATTTCAGTATCACACGCAAGCCGTTCTGATTTATGTTTCTAGTCTAAAGTGATGGAAAGAATAAGGAAGAGAGCTGTTTGTGATGAGTAATGACTAATAATGATTTAGTATTTTTCTGCCAGTTACGATGAATAAAATGTAAATGTCCTGACAGCAGGCTTGGTATATAAAATATGATCTCATTATCTGTTAAATATTAACATCAATAGTTTTCTGAGCTGATTACTTAAGGCGCTGTCATTTAAAGTTTTAGGATTCAAATTAGTGGATTATTATGATACACACAGTTTATATGCAGTGTGTGGGCATAAACTGATTAATATTGTAAGTTGAATTTTGCCCCCTCTAGTGCTTACAACAAGAATTACTGTAGAGGTTGCACAACACCTAGCTAATCACTATTGGTTGTAGGTTTATGTAATTTAGTGATATTTCATATAAAATACAGCTGTATAATGCCTGTTTCCTATACTAACAATGCATTGTATTTTGCAGATGGATGAAGATGAGGAACGAAGGAAACGGAGACGAGAGAAAAACAAGGTAGCAGCAGCGCGATGCCGAAACAAAAAGAAGGAACGGACTGACTTCCTTCAAAGGGTGAGTTCATGACACAGCATTGCATACTGATGAGCAGCTCAGGGTGGTAGCCACGAATAGCCTGACTTCAGTTAACCTGAACTGCTGGTTCACATTCAAGCCATTCAGCCCGACACAGTCAGGCTAATGAAAGCCTCACTACACCTGACTTAAAAGTCATGGATCATTTTTCCTCTCCGAACTGCTCTGAACTATGCATTTGTGCAGCAATATCTGATGATTCAACATCTCTGTCCAGGAATCGGAGCGTCTGGAGATGGTGAACTCGGAGCTGAAGGCCCAGATCGAGGAGCTCCGTCTAGAGAGGCAGCAGCTAATGGTGATGCTCAACCTCCACCGGCCCACCTGCATCGTGAGGACCGACAGCGTCAAAACACCCGAGAGTGAGGCCAACCCCCTGCTGGAGCAGCTGTCCCCCGACGCCAAGTGAAACCAGGAAACCAGGGACGCGGAGTCCCTGAAGCCCAGACTTGCATCACCGTGGCAGCCATTTAAATGGAAAACATAACTGGCAATAAATTTCTAAACAAGCACTTGAGCTCCAAGTGGAAGACTTTTGGAGACTCTGCCCAAAGACCTGAGGTTGTACCGCTTCCTTAGTACTGCTACATGAGCTGGCTCTGTCCATTGGAAGACTGGAAAATACCCAGTTTCATCTCTGCATTAAGTGTTGTTGTTGACACCCACTGTGCCTAGTTGTTACTTCAACCATCTCTACATAAAGGGACCAATGGAAACAGTAGAGTACGACTGGAAACAACGCTGAGGAAACACACTAATATCAATATGGTGCTCTGTTACAAAAGCCCTGAGTAGATTGTGTGGCATTGTTTCAATGCAGAGGCTTAATGTTCTGCAGTTTTCCTTTTGTATTCTAGCCGAAATATACAGGTGTAGAGTTTTTAGTATTTAGTACTCAATACAAGTACACCAGACGGAGTAGAGTTTTTTTTGTTTTTTGTAATGTTGATTTCTATACTCTGCCTCGACGATGGCAGTTACCGGTTGATCCGATTTGTGGTGACGCTGGCGTCATGAAAAGCACATATACACGAAATGTTTACACCCTTGTCTTTTTTTTTGTCTGTCCATTATTGTAATTGTTTTATACTGCTTTGTATACATAAACATATATGAAATGCTTCTTAATCACTTGATGTGATTTTGTCTTTTTAATCTTTCCAGTCTGTGTCTGTCATGTTGCGCTGTCAAACAGCTGTGAAAACAAGAAATCTCTTTCAGCTGAGCAGTATTTCAATGTCTGTTCTGGACCTGTATCTGCTATGTATGACTCTGGTACCCTGAATAGATTAAATTTTATTTTCTAACTACAAGAAAGGGCATGTCTTTTTTTTTGTTTTTACTCCATCAGATGGGCATTATCTGTTTTACTTCAGTGAAGTCCTTGTATTTGTTCCTCCCAGTCATGACACCACAACAAATCAAGTGACAAAAGTTGTGCAATCATGTTTTCTTCAGTTGAGGCCTATTGCCAAAATCAGGGCTTTTCTTTCATTTGCAAAACTCTGAAAAGGTCATCAATGCTTAATTATTGCAGCTCCCCTTATTCAGGGCTCAGCAGGAGAAATATGCCACCATCTGCAGACTGAACAGAAAGCTGCCGACACCAACTTGACCACGTACCACTCCAGTTAGTGCTGACTCTGCCTATTTTAAGTTACCTACATTTTATTACTTTCTTTAAAGCTGCCTTTTTTTACTTGTTATGCAGTTACTTACCATTGCAATGTAATTACAAGACAAGCAAAATGTGTCGCTGATGGAGGAATATCAGAACCTCAACTTCACTGCAATGACTGACATTTTATTTTGGATAGTCACCACAGATGAGTCATATACTTAAAAAAATATAATTCACACAAAAAAGCACTATTGTTGGATCCCGATTATAGTCTAATTAATATATTCAGTTAATATAAGTGTAACTCTTGACAATACAGATTTAATTTCCTTTATAAACTTGCTTACATGAGCCATAAAACAGGTAAATGAATGAACTCCTCCATGGGTTGCTAAAACTAAGACTTCTGGTGTAATGCTCTGTCTGACAACTACAGCGGGTGGACTAAATAATAAGAACACATGACAGTGTATGGTAATGCTACAACACCACTCAACTCTAGTCACAGCCGAGCTGAATTAACATGACACATCTTATAAAACAATAATTAAATTTTTTTATTAATCTCCTGTGATGTACAACAGAGACTCAGTCTGCGGTCAACGGCTCCATCTAGTGGCTGTTTTTATGAACTACATGATTTGCAGCAGACCCGATATGACTTGACAAGGTTGTTATGTTGTAACCAAATAATGATCGATATGTGGTCAGATACTGTAACGACAAACAGTAATGAATCACTTGTCAACATATTCCGTTTTCTTTTGTTTTCTCGTCGTTGTTTTTGTTGTTGCCTCCATCAACCGGAGTTTTTCTTGGAGGAGTAAGTTACCATAGCAACAACCTTTGGTTTCCCGTCGTAAAACGTTCATATTTTAGCTCCATAAAGTGACAACCTTTGCTCAGGTAGGCTCCTGTTTTCTGTACGTTTTACAAGTTAAACAGAAATCTTTATGTTTTATTTACAATGCTGATGCAGATTACTTTTGTTTTTGGTCCAGTTTAAAGGTTTCCACCTTGCAGACGTTGGTCTGCTCCAACCGTCGTCAGCTTATTGAAATCTGCTGGGAGGAAATGCTAACGCTAACCTGAGTTATATAAAATAATCATTATTATTATTATTAATTCATTCATTCATTCATTAAATGAATGAATGAAAAAAATTATTAGAAATGCTGTCTTACAAGTCAAAACCATGCATTCAAATTCTTAAGTAAAAGAACAAAAATATTGGCATCAAATAATCATTTCATAGATAGTGTAACTAACGTTATATTATAGTATTATAATTATTTATGAATTAATGCCACTTTAATGTTTAAAGCGTTGGACTAATTTTAACTACTGTATATACTCTATCTGCTGGGTAGCATGGTGATTTCTCCCAGGGATCAATGAGGGTTTATTTTAATATGTAATATTTACATCATAATTTATTTGTTGATTATATGAACCCGCTAAGAAACCAACGTTTTAAGATAAAGGTAGTGGAGTAAAAAGTACAATATTTGCCATCAAAATGTTGACTGTACTTAACTGCCCTGACCCTCCATCACTGGTATTTCTATTCTCACTATTACTGCTACAAAAACCTAACATCTGCCCTCACCTGTCTCCTCCTTGGGGTTTTGTGCAGATACAGGTGAGGTTTCCTGTGGTGTGATGGATCAGTATGAGGAGGACAGTGACGTTCTCCAGCTCAGCGAGGAGCAGCAAGAGGAGGAGCAGCAGCCAACTGATCCGTCCATCCTGCCCACAACCCAGGTCCAAGAGAGTGACAGTGGCGATGAGTACGACACTGATCTGGAATCAGACAGTAGGTCACAGTGAGGATAATATTGATGGACGGTCCTCGACCTCCTCACCTCTTCCTCCTTTTTCATCGGCATTGTCCCAAATCTTTTCAGATGCCAATCAAAGAAAGAGTTATTCCCGTGCTGAGTCGTACCTCCAGGCCTGTCAGTGGACAGGGGCCGTTCCCGTTTCCTCTTTCCTCCGCAACCTGGATGAACCCAATCTCAACCTGAACCACTATGGTGTGGGTCCTGTGGGGGCCAAAGCTCTGGCTGTAGCTCTGCAGGTAAAGGCCTTCAATCCCTTCATCGAGATATTAACTTTAATGAAAAAAAGTTGATCAATTTAATAACTATCATTAATGGTAAAGTTATGGATGGGGTTGAGGTAAGGGCTCTTTTTAAGATACTAATGTCCTGATATGAGGTCTTAATTCTGTAGTGTTTATACATTTTCACTGTAGTTTATGTAGACAGATACAAAGATGTAAAGAAATATGACCTGATGAAGATTTTCTGTCATTAATTTAATTAGTTTATTTCTTCCTGTTTTAGAGTGACACTGTCATCACCAACCTTGAGCTGGAAGATAACGGACTCGGGGCAG
The DNA here is from genome assembly GCF_905237075.1 of Dicentrarchus labrax. Classification (NCBI taxonomy): domain Eukaryota; kingdom Metazoa; phylum Chordata; class Actinopteri; family Moronidae; genus Dicentrarchus; species Dicentrarchus labrax. The sequence goes on along the minus strand of NW_026136708.1, from coordinate 11,788,409 downwards.
AGGGGGCGCGCTATTTGATGGAGATGCTTCAAAGAAACATCACCATTCAGAGTCTAGTAACTATTCTAAAACTATCGTGTTGAATACAGTTCTCAGTTCTGTTTAAATCTGTGGTATCAGCACTCCAAACTCCAAAAAACAATACATTTTTAAAATAACTATTTGTCTTCACTTCAGAATCTGTCCAACAACCAGCTGCGCTTTGAAGGAGCGGACATAATCTCCAAAATGCTGTTAGACAATTACTACATCAAATACCTCAAACTCTCCGGTGATCAACTACGTCTTTTTATGTGCCCCTCAGCATCACTGCAATACAGTGGAAGGTACGAGGACAAGTAAACTCTGTTTTGGATAAGTAATTAAATGAATTTCTCCTTCTTCCCTTAGGAAATGATTTTGATGATTCTGCTGCTAAGTGCTTTACTGAAGCTTTAAAGGTTTGTACAAAGCGTTGACTGCTGAATCCAGGTGGTGGAAGAGCATTTGAGCTCTGACACATTTTTCAAGACCACGTGCTTACAGATGAATCAAGTCCAAATTGCAAATAGGCTTCAAATACGATCTTTTCTTCCTTCCTCAGGTTGATAATGTGGTCCAAGAGCTGGACCTCAGTTACAACAAGTTCTGTGCTGGAGGAGAACACCTGGGTCAGATGTTAGGTACAGTAGTTCATTTATTGACTGTATTAGAAGAAACTACGAGAGTGATTCATTTAATTTATCTCCAAATTAAATGTTTATTCTTTTTTTATGTAAGAAAATATAAACTGAAATAATACAACAGCCATTGTGCATATTTTCTTTCAAAAAGATGATAAAACTGTGTTTGGGTATATTGTTGGACTGACATCCAGGCTTTAAGTCTCTGTTTACAACGACAGCAGTTAACTTACATCTGAGAGGTGCTACTGACTGCAGAACGTCTGTATAGCTTACAAATGTTGATATAAGGATTTTATTTGGCTTTGAACTTGTAAAATATTTCTTTAAATCAAATTTTCTGGTTAGTGCAATTTAGGAGGTTATGTCAGAAAAAGCTTTTTTGGATCCACTGCGTAGGAACATTGCAACCACTGGATCTTAATGAGTATTTCGACTTGAGTGTTGTGCTGTGATTGAACTATAATAGAACACTTGAAATTGAAACTTTAATGTTCGATGTTTCGCTTGTCGTCTCTATAGTTAGTCTTTAGCGTGTAGTCCATCATGCCTTGGACTACAATTCCCTTGATGAAGACACTCAAGCCCAACTGATTGACACAAGTGTTCTGCATTAAGGCTAATCAAGTGATGTTCTTTTAACTTTGTGTACCGCTGCTTCCACTTTCCACATGTTCTGCCTCGAAGCAGGTCTCTCAAAATAAATACGATTCTTGCTCAGATTTGAGTGTGCGGGTGCTTTTCTCCATTGATTTTGATAGTCTATAGCTCCAGCAGCAAAGTTAAGTGATACCAGATGAAAAGAAGTACAATTTGGAAATGCTAGTCAAAACTACCACCAATACTGAATATACTGATGTCTTTTCAGAAATGAATGGTGTCAGTTTAAAACATTGTAACCCTTTAAATTTGTTTCCCCTTTCTCAAAGCCACAAATGTAGGTATTGAAATCCTAAATTTGAGCTGGAATAACCTTCGCATGCGTGGTGCAGTGGCTCTGAGTGCTGGGCTGAGGGTAACTAACATTAACACACTCAAGCAAAAGCCTTCAGTGTATTTTTTAACGATCTGTCCACTACCATAGCTGTTTGTTGCTTACATTTTCCTTTCCTGAGGTTAACTCGACTCTAAAGCAGCTCCACCTGTCATGGAATGGTTTTGGCCACATGGAAGCAGAGTCACTGGGTCAGGCACTGAAACAAAACAGCACGCTGGTGCTGCTGGACCTCAGCAGTAACCATATAGATGACCTGGCGGTGACACCGCTCTGCCAGGGTCTGGCCTCCAACGACACCCTCAGGGTCCTTAAGGTGACAAAAGGGAAAATTCCGTAGCATTGGTATTTTAAGTTGTGTTTGATCATCATCAAGGTGATTTGAAACTTTTTGCACTCTTAAGAAGCTGTATGTTAATTTATGTTGAATGTAAGATTTGGTGTGTGTGTATATATTTTGTTCAGCTTTCCCATAATCCCCTGTCAAATACCGGAGCGCTGACGCTGCTCAAAACAGTTAGTAACAACATGAAATCAGCATTGGCGGAGATCGATATTTCTGTAAGTGCAGAAAAAACAAATTTCACCTCAGCATATGGGTATGAGTTCATATAAATATGACTTCAGTGCTACAAATGTGCCTGTGTGTGTGCCTGTGTGTGTGTGTGTGTATGCAGACCGTGTTTGTGTGCGAGGCCTTTGTGGAGCTGTTGGAAAAAGTCCATCAGAATCGTCCTGCTCTGGATGTTCCGTACAGCGTCACACGCTCCGTCACCAGGAACTTATTGGCCCTTCAGATCTTTCAGGTCAGTGGTCAGGAAGGGAGGGAGATCTGGTGATGGATAATACCTGAATATTGAACGTTTATGCTCTTGACTTTACAAAAAAAATGTCCAACGTATCCTAAAGAGATCATTTCTTTCTTTTTATGTGTACTGTTGAACTATGTGTTTCACAAACTTGAAACATGATCTGGATTCTTTCATAGAAATTCCTTGAAGAGCGAAATGAGAGCATCATGGACTTCTTCCAGTCTTTGGATAAAGAAGCAACCATGAATGTCTCCACTTCTGCCTTCAGGAAGGCTGTACAGGTCAGGCACATTGCACTGGAAACCTCATACATTAGTACATGTCGTTAATGAGAACAAGACATATATCAGAAGATTACTTAACTGGGCTGACGTACTCAGATATGTATTATTGCCTGCAGGCAGCGAACGTAGCTCTTGATCAGAGACAGCTTGAGTGGTTGATCAGGAAGTTTGACAAGACCTGCACAGCCAACATAATCTACAGGTTAGTCTTCAGCTGGTGTGTGTATATGTCGTCAAGAAGGAGCACATACATCAGCACATGCAACTTTTCATGAAAAAAAATAAGTAAACAACCAAAATTATTAGTTTTATTGGGTCAGGTCACCAAAACTTTATTTAAAAAAAACTATGCTATAACATTGACAGTTAGTGGTGTCCGACCATGTGGATCATTTTCAGATTTTAGTTTTAAAAAATAACTTGAAAAATAGTAGCTTGACAAAATAAGTCAAGGTCCACTTACAAGCTTTTTCTAGAGCTTTCAAACAACACCCCACAGTTTTGAGTACACAGAGCTCAGTTGTCATGGAGATGTTTTTTCTCTCTTCTTGTGAACACTGGTGACTCCACTTTACCCAAATCAGATTCAAATTGTGTTGACAGACAGTAATGTGATATCCAGCTTCCTCTTTGAGCTGTCTCTCTCTGTTGCAGTCAGTTCACTGAGCTGTCATAGATACAGAGACGTCAGGCACTACTAAGATGAGGATAACAGAGGAGATATCTTCAATTAAAAGTTAATGGAGTCTATTTGATTTTGTTTTTTTTATATGCTGGCAATGTGACAAAATGCAGTAGGTCCTCCAATTTTTTTGCCATACAATATCACGTTCACAAAATATAGATACTTATAAGGAGGAACTGACATCACAAACCCAATGGTATTGTGCACCACTGACAGGTGTGCCCTAATAGCAGCTGCCTATGACCTCAGTGAATCCCTCTTCCTCTCTCCCTGCACTGTCGTTCTTTGCTCAACCCAATTCTGTCCAGTGTGAATACTTGAACCTCTGACACCAACCAGCTGCACCCACCTGAGCGCTGCCAGCTGTGTCCGCCGCTGGGCCACAGGGTCCTCTACCTCATTCTCTCCATCCAAAAATAATCTTACGGTATGACAACAGAACAAGAGGAGGAAGAAAAAGAGAGCTGGCATCCATATCAAAGGACCGAGAGGAGGGAAAGAATAGGGCCAGATGCAAGCTAGTTGTTTCGCCACATTGGTTAGCTTTGAATGAAATGGCCTGTAAAGGAAACGGCACACTAATGCATATGCATGTGCAGCATTACTTATGCAGGCCCAGCAGGGTAGGATTATTAAGGGTGTGCTGATGAATTGTCTCAAGGTGCGATATTAAACAGTGCAATCCGTTTCTGTCAGGTGGCTTCAGTGGTAACCACAGGGGAGACAATGACATGAGGAACCATATCACCCACTCGTCTTAGTGAGTCATGTGCAAACGGCTTGACTCTATAGTATCCTGGGTCATCAGGACACCGACAACCCTTTTAAACTTCCCATTTCAGTTTAAAACATACATTTGTCTCTTCCAGACAGTCTCCTTTTCCTCAGCATGGTGGTCGTCTTCCATGTCAGCCTCAGCGTCATTGGGTTCGCTAAGTCCAACGCTGTCAGTATCACTATCTGAGGAGCTGTAGTAGCTGTCAGTGCGATATGCTTCTTCATTATCGCATTCCTCGCTGGAATATCGTAGTCAAAGCCATTCAGTTCCCTGCTCATAATTAAAATTTGTCTTGAAGGGACGGCAACCGGCTGCCAGAGAGGTCCCAGGATATTTTGCAGCCGGTCGTGTCTTCAATTAATGAATGAAACGATGAACCTTCAGGTCTCCCTCTGAAAATAATCTCAACTCAAACCCTCACTCCACTCTATATGGGCTTTGTTATAGATACATGTTTGGAATATGAAATTGAATTAATTAGTTTAAGCTGAACAAATAAGTGAACGGTTTAATAGAAAATCAGCAGTTTCTGATGTAAAACAGCAAATTAATTTAAATTAATAAAGTTGTTATACAGTGCTAGTCGCTATTTTACAGCAGGTTTCAATCTTGTGTTGAGTTTGTAGCCCACATGTCACTCTATCACCTGACTCCTGGGCTGATTCTGAATCAGTTTCTCTTTTCCTCCTCCATCTTGAATCATTTGTACCTTCTTTACTTTCTCCAGATTCATCTCCATTGTTGCCCCAGAGTTTCATCCCTTCATTTACTCTCTGAATATATATATATAAAAAAAGATAAAAAAGATGCTTTTCTGTCGTCATCCGATCCGACAACTCAGTCTAGATCGATAGCTGTTCGATTTTTAACCTGTAACTTAAAATGTTTCCCTTTTCCCTGGGCGGTGCGTACACATAGAAAAGATGGAATTATCTAATAAATGTAAAACCACAACAGGATGTTAACTGGAATTAGTTTGTACATAAATACAAGGGCTATGCATTTGACAAAATGTGTTAAGCTGTTCCACTAAATATAGAGTATTTTTCATATTGAAGGACTTTATAGGGTGTACTTAATAAATTAAAAGTTAAAGTGTTTGAGAATGAAAAATATAAATGGACCATTTTAGTTCTTTATATTAGTATCACCTTAAACTCAAAACACACACTTTCAGTTGGACTAAAATACAATTCTTTATATAATAACATTGATATAATTAGCTATTTGAAAAGATAGAAAAAAAATAACAGAATAATTTAGGTAAATTATCTCTCTGATGTGGCTTAATGAAAACAAGCAGCTAGCTGCCAATTTCTAATGGGCCATCTTTCATCTGAATGGATACAAAGACTTAAAACCCACATCTTATTGAGCAGTCCAATTGGAAATTCACAGATTTGGCCAAATTTTGAAGACGAAACAAAAAACCTGCCAACAAACCCTTCAGATATCTATGCACCCACTGGCACACGCTGCCAATTAGCATGATCTCGAAAGCGCTAATGGAATCTTGAGCGGTAATAAAAGTAAATAATTAAATTAAAGGAACCCTTGTATCATTGTTTGCTGTATTCAGGCCCATTAGTACCTCCAGTATTCTCATGGTAATCTAATGTTTGGTTTTTTGTGTTCTCATAATGAATTCTGTGTTTTTCCTCCAAACAGTGTTGTTCAGACATTTGTGTAGGTGCTGGCAGAGAAACAAAGACGTACATTAGGACCCATTGTCCCCTGTGATTATTAAAGTAAACAGAAATACTGAAGGGGTATCATACACAGCTGCACACACTTGAGCCTGTGTCTGTGAAGTGGGAGAAAGGGCCGATCAACCCTTAAGACTTTGTCAGAGATGATCCCATTATTTGGAGATTCTCAAGAGCCGAGCAGTAGGCTGGCTAATGAGGCTTTGAAGATCAGTTTTTGGCAGCAAAATTCAACTCCAGCAGAGAATTCGGGAGCAAAATGGACTTGGCACAAGATAAAATGCCAAGATTGACCACGAAGACGTTCACTGCCTCAGCCTTGTGCTTTTATTTTGCCGTTTTCAAAAAAGAGGACAAAGTCTGTTGTTAGGAGATGAAAGTTGAGGTGAAATGTGAACTAGTGCAGTGTACACATGGCATTACATAAACAATTACAGTGCTGCAAGTGACCTTTCTGTTTGTTATAAATTCATGGGAAATAAGATAATCGATTATTTGGTCTATACAACTAAAGAAAGTAGTTTAAAAAGCTAAATATCATATTTATCGACATCTTCAGATGTCTTGTTTTGTGAACAACAATTCAAAACCCAAAGAGATTAAATTTATGATCATATAAGACAAACTAAAGCAGGAAAACTTTTGAGGGTGGAACCAGAACCAACATTTTTGCTCAAAACGTAACTTAAAGGTCCACTTTGTAACATTTAGGAGGCTCTATTGGCACAAATGGAATATTATATGTATGTTTTCATTAGTGTATAATCACCTGAATATGGGAATCGCTATGTTTTTGTTGCCTTTGAATGAGCCTTTCATATCTACAGAAGTCACGGGTCGGTTTCCATGGAGTCAGCCATGTTGAACCGCCATATTTCTACAGTAGCCCAGAAGGGACAAACCAAACACAGACTCTAGATAGGGGCATTTGTGTTTTTCGCTGCCATCGTTGTTTCTCCTTTATGCTTGGAAGGGGAGGGTGAAGCGATGGGAGTCTACAATGCCAAATGCCACCTAATCCTTCACACTGGACCCTTTTTAAAGGATTAATTGATTATCAGATGTTCCAGATTAATGGTTTAGTTAATTGAAGGAAAATGTATCAACTTGTTGGACCTACTGTAATACAGCAATTATGTGCAATGTTTGTAAAGTCAAAGTGCAAGACAAGTTTAGTACATAAAACTCTTGAGATGTTTAATGTTTAAAATTGCTTCTTTAAATAGATACAAGTATTTTATATATAGGATAGTACAATGAAAATCCAACACTGGAGCTCAACATAAAAACCTGCTGCCAAATTGTGCGTTTTGAACATTACTCCCAACATATTGCCCATAAACAATATATATATATATATATATATACACTGTATGCATGTCTGTGTGTATATATATATATATATAAAAAAAACAAACAGTGTCTGGTTTGTTTTGTACAGTTTCTCCTAATGAACAGTGAATTCATGTGTCAGTTTTACTAAAAGCTCACAACAGTTTGATCAACATTTTTAGATTTTGATGGCCAAAGAATCTGCCCGACAAGTGCAAGGCAAGGTTTAACACAAATTAAAATAAAAAGACAGGACACGGATGACGGTGTCAAGCAGGGACATAACTGATCCGAACACATGCTCGTCAGACAGGTCGCTGATTACTTTTCCCAGACTGTTGATGGCAACAATGACTAGCAGCAAACCGAGGAATTCTTTCAAGCCTGTGTTAACATTAAAAACATCTTGAACTAATCTGAGTCAGCTCTGCTTGGCCCCGCTGTGGAAAAAGTGGCCCAGGAGCACCAACTAACAAGCAAGGGAGAAAGTCATGCAGCCAACTGTTGCCTGGAGAAGCCATTTTGTTTCATGATTACACAACTATGACAAGGATGTAGCAAGTATTTGTCTGCTGCTTCATATGTCCAGCTGAGGAGCACGTGTATAACAGCAACACGCCCATAAGTGAGTTATATTTAACATTTTAAGCCTGTATATGCCAATGTTTAAGACATGTAATGTAAATGTGACTCTTTTATTCAAATGTAGCAAAAACAATTACTCATAGAAGATGGCAATCTTTTAGCTTGGTTGATAATACCACGTATTAAAAGCTCCATATGGAGTGTTGGAACTAGACTTATATGTCCTGCTGCAGTCGGACTGAACAGTAAAAGAGACAACAGAAGTTGTTTAGGTGATTTTGTACGATTGTGCGTTTCTTTTTTGATGTGGAACTCAGTTTATGCAGCTGAGCTATCTTTAAATGAGAGTAATGTGGTGGGAGAAACATCACATGTCCAGAAGCAACACTCTTGGATCTTCCACCACCGCTTTGATCTTACGTAAGAAAGTCACCGCTTCTCTGCCGTCAACGAGTCGGTGGTCATACGTCAGCGCCACGTACATCATGGGCCGGATCTCGACCTGCCCAACCAGAAAGCAGTTAAATTGTTTACTCGTTCATTTTTTCTTTTGAAACGCAGAAAAAATTGTTGCTGTCTTTCTACAGACACACAAATTCTCACCTTGCCATTGATGGCCACAGGTCGCTCAAAGATGCCATGCATGCCCAGGATGGCAGATTGAGGGGGGTTGATGATGGGCGTTCCAAACATTGATCCAAACACGCCTCCGTTGCTGATGGTGAAGGTGCCTCCATCCATATCTTCAACAGCAAGCTCATTCTTACGAGCCTTGGGCACACAACAAGATTTTATCATTTTTGTGATGGAAGTAAATAAAAATGTACTATTTATTTGATTCGAACTTGCACTGCAGTCTAAGGTGACAAACATCTGCTTCCTCGTCAATTAAAGATTTGAAAACAATGCAATGATTCAGCACCAAGCTATTTACCTTTTCTCCCAATGCATTAATGGCTTTCTCGATGTCCGTGAAGTTCATGGTCTCAACATTACGGATCACTGGTACAACAAGCCCCTAAACAAATGCTTGTTATTAAAGTGTATTCAGCGTTACGCAGCATTGAGCAGAAACATTACATTTACATTTTATACATAAATATAGTTTTATAGAGCCAAAAGTTATACCTTTGGAGTTGCCACAGCAACACTGATGTCTACGTACTCCCTGTAGACAATCTCTTTGGTTGTATCATCAATAACTGCAGTTAAAAAACATTTTAGGAAGAAAGTTTGTGAAAAAGAAAACAAACGTAAAAAGTATAATATACGTCTATGTCTGCTACACAACAGAGAGTTCAAAAGTAAGTCTGTGCTGTCGTACCGGCATTGACAGCAGGTTGGTCAGTCAGAGCGTATGCTGCAGCCTTCACAAACGCAGACATAAAACCCAGTTTGATGCTGTGTTTCTTCAAGAAAGCATCCTTATAGACTGTCCTCATCTCCTGAATGTTGCTGAGACAACATTGACAACATATTAGAGAATCTGTGCCAATGATTTGTTGACAAAAAAAGTTCCCTATAGTCAAATCTATCTGATGATCACTGGGTGATATTGGTGTGCACAATTTCTGCCATGAAATGTTAATCTGGTTCTTTTTTGTACTGAGGCTTGTAATCCAATCCCAGCTAGATTAATGTAAATGCTACGAAGGGAGCTGTAATAATCCTTCCCGGAGCTGCTGTGGCTCACCTCATGTCCACCTCGTTGAAGGTGGTCAACATGGCGCAGGTGTTCTGAGCCTCCTTTAGCCTCTGGGCGATCCTCAACCGCATACGGTTCATCTTCACCTGGACAGAAGGAGAACAAACCATCTGTGAACCATCTCCTGTAATATCTGAATGCAATAAAAGAAACAAAGCACATGAATGAAACGTAACAAGTGTGTCATTAGCATATGTGTGTGTTACCCTGTTTTCTCCTCTGGCTCCTACTGGTAAAGGAGCTGGTGCTGGAGCAGTGGGCTTCACAGCAGAAACTTGACAAAGAGAGAAAGACAGAATGTGACATTAAGAGACAAGAAATAGTGCTGGTGGCCTATTCAGAAACAAACAGTACAGTAATGATAAATACATGCTTTCTGCAGCATGTAGGTTTATATTGTAAGAGAAGAAAACACACCGGGTTTTGGTTGGGCAGCTGGTGGTGGCACTGGAGGCATGGCAGTGGGGGCTGAAGCTGGAGGTGGTGGCGGTGGAGGGGCTGCAGCTGGTGCCTCTGCAGCTGGGGGAGGAGCTGCTTCGGCGGCAGCAGCGGCTGAGGTAACAGAAGTAAAAAAAAAAAAAAAAAGGACGAATGTAGTTTGGGTCCAACGATCCACAAAATACACATTTTGCCTCCTCCTTCATTTTTAACCAATCAGAGTAGGTTCTCAGCAGCATATGTAACTTATACTACAGCAGTCACTGAAAACAACACCAAGCACTGAAAGGAAATCCACACTGACACATCTCATCTTTGGCTTATGTAATGCAACAAACAAACAAAAAAGCCTTTCTGTACAACAAGGTAAAGTATCTAAACTGTGGTGATACTCAGGTATCACTGACACTAGCATATAATAACGTATAGAATAAAAACTGTTTGTTTCAGTGATAAAATGATAACAGACGTTCAACTAAGCACACCTCCTTTCCGGAGTTTGAAGAGGGGCGTTCCTCCTTCAACCTTCCCTCCATCAGGAACCAGCAGTTCCTCAATGACACCAGCTGCTGGAGCGGGGACTTGTACTGAGGTCTGGAAATACAAAAAGGTTTGAGTCATTTTCTTACACTCCAAACAAAACAAAAACAACATACAGATGATTTTAGGTTGATGATCATTCTTATCTTATACCTTGTCAGTCTCAATTTCACACACCACCTCGTCTTCTTTCACCGAGTCGCCCACAGCTAGAACACAATGAAAGAACATGTATTACATTTGGCTCATTGGTAATACGATATGGACTGATACCTGTGAAACACTGACAATGTTTCACCTACAATATGTTGATTAAATACCAACCTTTCTCCCACCTCACATCCCCCTCTGTAACAGATTCTGCAAATGCAGGAGTTTTGACTGTGACTACCTCATCCCCTGCACAACAAAACAAAAGTTGCCGTGAGTTAAAACACTGAGCAGAGTCAATGGCAGTACATAACGCTGAAAACTGTTGCAACACGTACTGTGAACAGCAGATGTCTTGAAGTATCTGATGTGGAAGACATTAGCTGATGATGGAAATTCACATCTACAAGAAAACAAAACAAAACAATTACTTGCATTTTTTAGAGAACTCTTACTCTAACAATGCATCATTGTGAGTTTGTACACATGAAGTGGTTACAGAAGGGCATTAAAAGACAGAAAACACAACGGGAGAAAGCACTTACGGCTGAGAATTCCTGTAAACTAGCTGGCTGCAGACGGACAGACCTTAGGATGAAAGAAGGAAAAAAAGAGAGAAAGAAGAAAGAAAATCAACAAAAGCTGTAACTACTGCTTCTCCCGAGGATCTAACGTGAGACATGAACGGAGTTCTCTGAAATCTACAATTAACCACTTGTGGGCTCCTGAGGCATCTTAGCCATTTAATAAGCATTACTGATTCTACAGATGATCCACTCATAGAGCTTGTTTATTCATGAGCAATAAAATGAAGACTGGAGTCTTAGATGTTGCATTAACTGATGAGGTCCTCAAATCCAGCTAAAAGTCTAATCTACTTAAGAGCACACTTACCTGATGCACTTTGTCGGACGAGCACATTATTGGCCTGAAAAGATAGAAAAAAAAATCTGTTTCACATGTATCCATGTATATGTGGTGTTTGTAATTTTAAAGTGGCGAAATCTAACGCTAAATCTAACACTTGGGTTAAATTATGAAATGTTTTTAATCTACTTAATCCGTAAAACATCTAAATAAATTCACCAGTAAATTCTGACACAAAAACAGAATAATGACACTAATCCTGCTTTTAAAAACTCACTATGCAGTTCATCTTGACTGAAACAAAGACCACCTCTACTGACACCACATCAATGAACTAGAGCTGCATACGAACAATTATTTTCATCAGCTAAATCTGCAGAGCATTTTTTTGATTAATCAATAAACCCGCCAAATGCCAAATGATATTCAGTTTTAAATGATATAAAACAGAAAGTTGGAGACATTAGAAAACAGATAGCAGAGAATTTGGGGCATTTTTGCTTTAATGTTTAATGGCTCGTCAAAACAGTCACAGATTAATTTGCTGTTAATTGACTAAATCAATTAATTGTTGCAGCTTTTACAGTTTTATAAAACATATAACTTTAAAGGAAATGAGCAAATGTGTTATGTCACAAAGCAAAATGCCATATATCTAATGAGCGGGGCTTTTGGCGATTATAGACGGAGATGCATCAAGATCTGGGGGGGTTTACCACTACACAACTTTAATGGGTAGGGTTTCAGTGCGTAGGGTGTTTTAACTTTCAGTCTAACTTTCAGTCATACCAGTGGACTTTCTAATGCTGACAAAAACAGGCAGCTCTACAGTTAACCGCTGCATTGCTGTATGTTATGAGTCATGTCTTGGTCTTGGGTGGGTATTTAGAGGGCAGGGCCTCTGGTGAAGAAGTCTGACTAGTTCTGGCTGCTTCTAAATGGATGTTTGTCTTGCGGAGTCCCTTTTGATCCCAATCTAAACCTACTGATGTGGGATGCCAGATGAGGGTGGAGTTTTCAGAAATGGACCAAATGATTTACAATAGATGGAAGCGTGTGTAGGCACGCAGCCACAAAGTCACAAGAACAACTGCTGTTCCATGGAGGGCCGAGAGTACAACAATGGCTGGATGAATCACCAACATATTTAACTTAATTCTGTCTTGTTGCATTAACCCTTTCAATGTGTTCCACTAGAACAGTCTCCTCCTTAGTTAAAACTCCAGACGGATCGGGTACCCCTACCCTTTATATCAGGAGCTAAAACAATTATTCAGTCTGTAGATCATAAGTCATTTTTTTAATGCAGAAATGTAAAACAGTTCCTCAAAAGTTAAACTAATTGATAATGAAACCAATCATTATTTGCAGTAACACTAGTTACTAGTTAATTATTAGATACACATAGCTAAAACCAATGCAGTCTAATTCAACCACCGTGCAATAAACACTATCTTCATGGAGGGTATAATGTTGAGTTTTCAGAGGTGTTGATTCACCTGTACGGTCATTTTGGATGTAGTTTTGTTCCAAACTGCATTATACAGAGAGGTGTTTCTGTTATTCAACCTCACTGCTATAAACAGGGTCCAGTCGGTATAATGCAACACAATCCAACATCAACACAAACTGTAGCCAACAAAATGACTCTAAGTTGTGTCAACACAAGACTCTCTTCATGAAGCCACACTTTACTGCAGAGCTGTTGTTTTGCATTACTTTTAACCAACTGAACCTCATCAACATGCAACTGAGTCTGTTTCTGAAGACCCCTTTAATTAGCAACACTAGCATCACAGCATCCAGTAGACCAGACCAAGTTAGTACTAAAGGCTCATTGTACTAAGTTAGTACCAACCGTGATCGTGTTACAAGACAGCTGAACCCCCCCTCCTCAACCTTTACACATACATGTCCAACATAACATGGGGCTATTTCTGTCAGCAACAACAACAACAACAACAACAACAACCAGTCTTACTACCACACGGCTCCATAACATGCTCACATTAGCCTGTCTAGATTGCTCGTAGAGTCAAACCAGTTATTGAGTCATTTAAAATGTAGATAATAATAACAAACAAACAAATAAATAAATAAATAAATAAATAAAAGGGGGGACAGAGGTTATTGTTGTTAGCTTGTTAACGCTAGCTACTCGTGTTATGACTTTGGGGCTGAAAGCTAACATTAAGTGCGGTTTGTAGTCTTGGAGTAAGAGTCAGACAGTTAACGGGACACTGCTCTCAGCTCCCTGTCAGACCTGAGCTCAGTGGCAGAGCCTCTGGAGCTGTCAGGGTCTGTCTGTCCGTCTGTCCTTGGTAGGCGAGGCCCTGCTGCAACAAGCTAACGTATGTGGCTGCTAGCGAACAGCTAGCTGGATCTTGTTTTAATCAGATGAAAAATAAAAAAAAAACGCTTTTAGATTTAAAACATGGAGCCAGTTCACTTCTTCCTCCTTCCTACCTGGTGCACCGCTGACAGAGATCGGCCAAACGTCCGGTAAACACATCTGGATCGTGATAACATAGCGCTAGCTGGCGGCTGTGTCCCTTATTTGACAGCGGTAGAAGGAGCGGTACGGAAGCTCGCTGCTCCCAGGCGATGGGGCGGTGCGACTGGAAGGAACCACTGCGGCTGGTTGGGAGAGGGGGGAAACCGGGGGTACCGGGGTACGGGGACGGGGGAGCTGGGACTGTATACAAATCACACCCAGCGCCTTTGTGAATAGGGTGAAATAAAAGTGAATTTTTCACACGATAAAATACAAAAACATTAATTTAAAGCGGTAACAGGACCGTACCATTGTCTGCCTGCATTAGGTAGCAGTCCAGACGGGGATAAGATAAATAAATACAAGTTAAGTACTGAACATTATAAGTTATTATTTCTCTCTCCACAGAGGCTTATCCGGTTCAAATAATATATTTAATGTTATTATGTGCAAGTAGAGATGTGATAGGTCGACGTATTAGACCACACCTCCTGGTTAGTGGAGGGTCTCTCAGTTGGACCAGTACAAATAACAGATCACTTCTCCTGCAAGCTCCAGACCTGCAGCCTCCTCGGGTCCTTCTACAGGCAACAGGTGGGTTGTAGAGATTTACTCTGTAATATTTTTTATTATCTAGAGCTCAACGTTTTAGTTTTTTTTTTTTTTGTAATATCAAACTAGACTGTTAGATGTTTCTCTCAACCTTTAAATCGAGCCTGATTTATTTTAAATAGGCTAAAGCTAAACTGAAACGGATACAGAAAAGTGAGGAGGAAACGATTTTTCTAAGTTTTGCAAAATTAAAAAAATAAAAATAAATCTTAAATTATGTTTCGTTTGTACTGTAGGTTACACATTATTGTGGTTTCATATTTTAAAGTAGAAATGTATTTCAGTTCACTTTAATAAAAATAGTCAGAAAAAAAGCAGTTTATTGTATGTATTATTTAGATCCATATTTGTGCAAAACCCCAAGTTTTTATTGTTTATTGTTACATCTCTAAGAATCCCAGGCAGAAATAGATTAATTTCTTACAAAGCATGCATCATATAATAAATAATCATGTTTTTTCTTCACTGCTGTCTTTTTTTTTTTTTAACCCAACAAGCATGAATCCAAGTATTTGGAGCAAAGGTATGTATTCTCCCAGCAACATTTGCCTCGACGGCTGCACTGCAGAGCATCTCTCCTCCTTTCAACCTGACCCATTGCCGCCAGATTCAGACGCGTCAGGCGCTTCTGTGACCTTACACAAAGACAGTGAGAAAATAAACATGCTACCGGAGAGTGCTTATTACAGCAGAGGTGATGCTGGTTCAAGTTTGATTTGTTCCAATCAGCTGGAGCTCAATCCATCCAGAGATGCAGTACTTTTATCCACAAAAAGGCATCCATCCAGTTCTTGTGGTCACCACGACTGGAACTTAAACAGTGGCCATCAAGCAAAACGTGCCAGAGTAGAAAATATCATCAAAGGCATGACCGGCTCCCCTGGTATGCACTGCACAGATGTGACGACAAATCAGCATGAGGTGTCAGACGGCATGCAGGAAAATGAAAGGACTCAAGAACTTCCTTTACATCAGGAGAGAAGCGGATCTGGCAGTATGAGAAAGCAGCTTGAGAGTCAGCATGAGCACCTCAGACAGCTCAGAACAAGGTTCAACCACATGGACGGAATAACTGACCCCACCGACAGTAGTAACGAAGATAAATATCCCCACTGGGACAATTCTACTGAAACATCTCTGAGGGACGCTTGTACGGATTCATTCGGCGAGTTCGAGAGCAGCTCAAGTAGAAAATATCAAGGATGGAAGAAGGTGAAGCTGATGAGCTACTTCCAGTCCAAACCCGAGAGAATAAGGCTAATGGCGGATGTTTTAAAGTACGAACTGTCCAGAGCTGTCAGCAAGAGTGTCGACTCTATTTTCAAAAGCATGCCGCTTCTGCAGACTTCGCCAGACGACGAGGGGAATGTAGAGAGCGATAGTTCCCTTCAGTCATCGGTTTGCAAAGACAATAAAGTCAGACTTTTGTGTCGTGGGACTGAAGAGGTGCAAGTCCCAGACGTTCAAACTGAAGCTCTGTCTCTGGTTGTGCAAAAGCCTCGACTGGACAGAGCTGACAAGTTCATCCTGCAGTCCAGATCAAGAGCTCACCGTCGTCCCAAATCTCAGACCCCCTTCGGTTATGACTCCGCTCTGAGTGAAGAAGAGCCGTCAGAGAAGAACACAGCGCGTCAACACGCCCTCAGGTGCTTGCAAGATGGATGCTCTGACGTTGATCAGGCCAAGTACGAGACGTTTGACACTCATTGGAATTCGGTCAAAGTGAGATCGAAGGTCAACTCCAGATCAGTCAGAAGCCCACAGACTCGTTCTGTGTCAGTGGATCCTCTGCTTTTGCAAAGCCTGTGTCTCCCTCATGTCAAGATCGAGTCCGATAGCCTGGTGAAGAATAACCTGTACATGCTGAACGTATCCTTAACAAGTTTCTACATTCATGTAGTCTCATATTTTATTATGTTTTCTTGTGCTTTTAAGTGGCAATCAGCAGTGACAAAAACATTTGATGTCTTTTCTCTTATTGTAGCTTCTGAAGCACCTGCCTTTATATACCAGTAATAATTCTGAGGTCCAAATAACAACCCATTCTGTCACAAACCTTGTCATCATCCGAGATATGAGCTTTAAAAGGAGTCAGTTCATCAACAACAATTTTTCAACACCTTACAGAATCCAACTAATACTCCCTTTGATCCTCCAAACTTTGAAGAAAATTGCTGTCTCTCCATTTGTCCTGTATGTAATGATTTCTTGGAAGGAAAAGGTTTCCTGCCTCATTAACGAAGAAAAGTCAGTATTTCTTATGTCTACTGTGTGTGTGTGTGTTTCATCCTTAACACTGGTGCATTCAGGAAGGTCTGACCACAAATCATCTGAAGAAAGCAAAGCTTATGTTCTTCTACACTCGCTACCCGAGCTCACTGGTACTGAAGATGTGTTTCCATGATGTGCAGGTGAGCACAGCAGTATAATTCTTCCTCACATCTGTGTCATTTTAATGGATTATACAAAACATGACTTTATTTTACTTTCACAATCTTGGGAAAGTTGCTGCATTTTGCATTTAAGTGGACATATTTCTTGTAGTTCCTGAGATAAAATCTTCAACCTAAATCAAAAATCAATCTGTAAATGTTTTTTAATGTGCTGCATGTTTTATGATCCCAAGGTTCATCAAGATGTTTTCAACACAATACTTTCAAAATGCATTTCTGTCACCACAGAATAAAGAATCAGTTCAAGACAAGTTAATAGAGTTTATTTTTTACAGCTTAATAATCAAGCAATTAGATCAGGACTAAAAACATATTATTGCATTTCTGTAAAACACAAAATGTGTAAATATGGTAACAAAGAGATGTGATAAAATAGTTTATTTGCTTTATATTTTTAAATATACAGTGTAAAACATATTAAGCAGCTTGTCTCTCACATAAAGACAACAACAAATTACAAAACAGGGACTTGGATCATCTCACTTACCTGTTTTCATCCTCAGTTCACGCGCTGCATCACCTCTCAGCTCATCAAGTGGTTCAGTAACTTCAGGGAGTTTTACTACATCCAGATGGAGAAGTTTGCCCGACACGCTCTCATAGAAGGAGTGGCCGATGTGAGGGGTCTGACTGTGGGGAGAGAATCAGAACTTTTCAGAGCTCTCAACATGCACTACAACAAAGCCAACGACTTCCAGGTAACTGATACTAAACACTATAATTCTTATTACTCTGAATGTACAAAATACTGGGGAGATCTTATTTTTGTTGGATGTGTGTGTTGTATTTTAAATCAAAAGCTTAAAATAACTTTCTAATCCGTCTGTTTCACTGCAACTGCATCTCCTTGTTTGTAATTGGTATACATTTGAAAAGAAATCAGTAACGGACAGTTCAACTAATATAAGCGTTCCTAAAATGTTAAAATGTAAACGCATGATACCAAATTGTGAATTGCTTTAGTAATGTATACTGTTTACTGTACATATTATTATAATCAGAGGTCCTCTATGTGCCAACACATGTCTGCTGTTGGTTATTTTAGATGCAAAAAACACATACATTAATTTGTGTCAGGTAGGTACCTTTTGAAATGCATCAAAATTCTTTAAAATATATTTTTTAATTTTAATATATTCATATTTTTAATTCTCTTTATTCATTTTTAAATACACTAGCACATACAAAGATACAAGTGTTTCTTCAAAGTAAGAAAGATAAAGCTTTTAGAATTAAAAAAACTGTCTTATTGAGCCGTGTGTGGAGTACTTTACTTTTTTAATCTTGAGATGTGTCGTCACATTCAGACTACAGATTTCATGTAATTTATTTTTGGGTACTCCGCTTCATTAAATAGTTTATTAAGTAAAGAATTAAATGAGAGTGAGAGGGGATGACATGCTAAGTACTAGGATGTCTACGGTTTCATCCAGTTTCAAACACTAGTGAACACATGTTAATATGAGGCAAAACCTTATTATATTGTTCTTGTAGTCGAACCATAACTTCATAAAACCAGTGACAAGTTAAGTCTCCACTATATTAGTGAACACAGACAGAAAATAGCCCAACCTCATTTGATTATTTCTCAAAAGGCCATGAGGTGTAGCATGAACGGTGAAGAACACAAGATGTGAATCCATATGCACAGATACATGCTATACTTTCCCACACAGACTGACACACTTTTAACACATAGCAACAAAGCTTTAATACTAATTCTACTAACTAGCACAACTACTATACTGTAATACATCAGTGAGAAGCATCCAAAGGACGGTGGGTCTAGTGTGACTGAAGATTTTAGAAGAAACTAAACACTTAGACGGAGCACTTAATATGACCTCAAACGGGGATTTGCTGCAAAAAATATACTAATTAACATGATTAACAATAATTTCATAATTTCTAAAAGTAAATGCTGACTATAATGGATGACTAAGCCTATTAGCTAAATAAGCACACTATCAAGTTGGTGTCACAATGAGTATTGTGTGTTTTGTCATTAATTTTTCTCTAGTGTGTTTGAATATTAAGCACAAATTTAATTTTGGAGCTAATATTCAGAGAAAAAGTAATTTTCAGTCATTTCGTAGGTTGTTACACTTGTGTTCAGTATGTTATTTACAGCATTAAAAGACATCTAATGAGGCAAAGTTCTTTCAGTCAGTGGCAACTTCACAGTAGTGATTTTACTTTGTATTTAAAATCCACGCAGACCAAATGAACCAGAAGTATGTAAATTCAATTAAATAAAAATCCATACAGTAATTTTATGATATGTATGTTATTAAATGTACAATAACTTAGCAAAGCTTTACTGCACACAGTATTCACTTTGATGCTGCTTAGTGTTTAGACACAGTGTCTGCACAGTTTACCAGGTTGAATTCATGTATGTGTTTGCTAAAATCAACACTGCATACACCCTGTTTAAGTATTTTTGAAGATCACTGGACTGTATTTAAACAGATCACACACATGAACACACCCAGCACTGATTGTTTGGTGTGTTCATATGGGAGCAGGAGCTGAAATCAAACATGCATGTTACATGAAATGAAAACACTGGCTGCCCTCTTTGTCTCACGTTTCCTTTGCACGACTTGAAACTGCACTCACTGCCATTTTGGATCTTTATCCCATTATTTGAAAGCAACATTATGCAACTATTTCACCTTAAAGTAACAGCTTCAGTATCATTTCGATGGTACACTGACTTGTAATAGGGAAATGGTGCTTCTTTCCTTCCCCCTTGGTGCTATTGTTGTGACATTCGCAAATGTTTCAGGAACAAATCTTTTGGATGAACAAACTGTATTGAATCACTTCCTGAAATGATCCATTTTCAGTCAACGTTCAAGTATACAATCGCTGAATGTACTACATACAGTGAACATGTTGTGAGCCTCTCGTATTTCATTTTAATAATTATTTTTATTTAATAATTTCTCAGCTCACTGGACTACCTTTCACGACAACCATTCTCCGTTCACTTGGAAAACAAACAAAAAATAAATTTAAGGGAACCTTATCAGACATGTATATTTATGTCATGGGTTGTGTCAAAAAAATGAAATGATCAGCTGATATATCATCAGATTTCTTTTTTAAAGTTGTTAAGAAGGATGGGCAGGGATATTTTCAGAATAAGATTTAGTACATAAAAATATATGATACACTAACTTTAGACACTAATGCAAGTCTCCTCCTCGTACTAAGAGGTCTTTGACAGAGGACTTAATATTGAATGCACTGTAAAGCGATTTTTAACTTGGCAACATAATACTGCTCACCAGTTCCGGTATTGTTTGAATTCAACATTAGTACTGAGTTACAGATACAGAAAAAAGGGTATCAAAGCACATGAAAAGTTATATACCAAGAAACAAAATCAGAGTAAGCTATAGGCTGCTGTGTGTGTGCTGATAGTCTGGTATTGTCATTAATTAATCATATTATATCATATTCCCTCAGCTAAGTTTTTAGTTGCTACTTACCTTGATTTGCTAGGCCTGATTTTGATTATCTTAAACATAATGCCAGTCCATGATCCTATGACTATGTCTCTCTCTCACACACACACAAAGACAATGTTGGGGATGTGAACTGTATGTATGTTAAAGGTCCTAATTTAATGTCTCTGATCTCCTGTGGATTCACAGGTCCCTGACAGATTCCTGGAAGTTGTCGAGGTCACACTGAGAGAATTTTACATCGCAATTTCAGTGGGCAAGGATCGTGATCCATCGTGGAAGAAAGCGATATACAAGGTGATTTGTAAACTGGACAGTGACGTACCAGCTGAATTCAAAAGTCATCACTCTGGATGAGAACCAAGCAGAAGTCATCATGTGCCACAGTGGTTACTGTCACAATGTGGACTTACTCGTGCCTTGATTAGCAAACTATTTTGTGTTTAATGAAGAGCATGCTCTATTGTAAAATAGGTAAGTGAAGTCAATGCCTGCACATTTACAATCTCTCTCTATATATGGCAGACTGGTGGCAAAGGCATCATGAAGTAGTTGGACATATGTATTTTGCTATATCAGTCGTATTATATAGCAATAATACATATTTTTTATGATTGTGAACGTTTTGCCGGTGAAATGTCTTCAAGTCACAAAGTGCAACACGTTTTCTGATTTTTGAGACGATTTATGTTTGATAAGCACAAAATAAGGTCCACAACACATGAGAAAAAAAAAGTTTAATATTCAGCAGAGCTCATTATTACCATTCATATGTACAGGATATATAAAATAGAAATTACATGAATTTCAAAATGACTGATTCTGTAAAATATCTCTACTATCTCACCCATCCCTTACAAACAAAAACAGCAGTATTTCTGGCCTTCTTCCATACTTACCATGAGGATCCATCCATCCAATGATACACTGTGGCTGGCTGACCAAATCAAACATGGTCTTCATCAGTGGTTCTGTGTGTTTGGTCAGAATTGGTGATCCTTGATTTGTCTTCAGTTGTTGACAATCCAGATGTTACATTTCTCATGTGTGAATAATCCGGACCCATTGCTTCACAAGTGCAAAATTTGTAAATGTAAAAAGTGAATACACCTGCTTACATCACCATATATTAACCATGAGAACTCAGACACTCAGTGAAACTGAATGTGGTTCCTTCTAATACTTCTAATAGAAATCTGCACATGGAAATCTGAACTCAACATTTCGTGAAACTCAAATGCAGCAAGACAATGTGTGCTATTTTCTTTTAAATCATCTTATATATTAAATATATTTAAAACATATCGTACTAAATACTCCCACCATCTTTTTTTGACTTGTAGATTGTCCACAGAAATTTGAAGCCAGTTCTCAGTTTGTTTCAAAGTTTAACTGACTAGTAAAGGGACACTTTTTTTATACACCAGTAAAGAAAATACAAGCACTTAATTATGGCCTACAATAATGTGCATTAGTGATCACATATAATAATGATCAGCTGAATGTGGTTATACTTTTATATTTTGACTTTGAATGTAAAAATGTGCAAAAACAATGGCAGATGACGTAATGACGTAAAAATTAAAAGTCATGAAAGCCACTGTGGGCTCGTCATTTAAGAAACTTTAACCACTTGAACACCAATTTTACCAGTACTCCTGACTTTACTTCCCCGGCACTAAACACGGCAGATTTGCTATCTTTAGAAGCTGAGGGATCTTGACAACCCTGCGTGCTATGGGACTGTGTAGCATCTTGACCTTTTTTGCATTTACTATAATTTTATATAATTTTTATATTATTTTATAAACACAATGAGCTGGTCCTTTTTAGTCCTGCAATCATGCACTTAACATTACACACAATCTTCTGACACAAGCCAAAAGTTGAACCAGAGAAAATGCTGCAACAAACACAATCTTCTTATTTCAAACTCTTAGGACTGAAAATTGGGATCTTCTTCTTAAGTACAATTATCTCGTAGTATTGTTTAAATTTTTTAAATAAAAAAATGAAACACTGACAGGAAAGAAACACCATTAAGGGACTGGGAGCAATGCAGGTGTAAAACTGTACTGGTGTGATAAACACATTAAAGAGACCATATTATGCTTTCTGGGGTTTTCCCTTTTCCTTAGTGTTATATAGCTCTTTGGTGCATGTAAAACCGCAAAGTTACAGAGCCCCAAGTCCACGGTAAAGTGAGTTATTCTCTTAGGAAACACTGCTCCTGAACTACTTAAATCATTTGTAGTCCAACCTTTTCTTGAGCTGAGTGGATCTAGTTTATTTTTGATGGCAACGTGTGCATTTTACTCCGGACTGCTTTCTCAACGGCCAGCCAGTAATGGTTCGAGCTCAAGGGCGGATTGATACCCTTTTTCCAGCTGTTTGTGACCTGCACCCAGCAGCTAGCCTGCTCAGTGCTAATCAAAGTTACACACCGTTGCCAAGCAAATTCATTTCTGCACAATTTGTCCTCATTTTTTGGATCAAATTCCTCAAACGTGTGCAGTGGTCAAGTTTTTGGTTTACGTGGTAAACGTTTGGGTTGGTGTTTTGCAAAACACTGAGCACGGAGCTTTCTCAGGTATGTGGGAACTGACCAATCAGAGCAGACTGGACTTTTCAGGAGGGGGCCTTAAAGAGACAGTGCTTCAGACAGGGTGAAAAGAAATGTGTTTGTTAAACAATTAAGCATGTAAACTTTTTCTTGTATGCCCCAGAAATAGTATGAAGCTGAACATAATAAAATAAAACAGCCTCTTTAAGTTTCTCTTCAAACCAACACAGAAGTTGGTAAAAAACAAACTTTCATGTTACCCTATATACTCTCTTACTTCTATTCTCCTAACATAACAATACAGCATACAGTGAACCACGCCAGTGTCAAACACTGTGAGGTCTCTATTTGCTTAAGTTATTATTATTTGTGGGAAACGTTCACTGCATTTTTGACCCCCTGAACATATACTTAGGATGTATTTTATTTGGCAAAGTGGCCAGGCCTGGTAAAAAATTGGATATTCTATGCGTGACAATCTAGGTGGCGCTACTATTAAGAAAAGTAAGTTTAGGCTAATAACTCCTACATCGTTTGTCTCACATTCAAAAAACCTATATCCACACGTTCGGTGAAAGGAGCTGCATCTCCCAATATGGGCCACGCTCACTTTCACCTAGATTTTTTTCCCGCTAAAGCGCAAAATGTCCAACTACATTTGAGTGTTCCATCCATGTGCCTTTGTCCGATTCGCATGAAACTTATCACATAGCATCTGGAGACTGTCCTGGCAAAAAAAACTAATTAAAGTATTTTGATATTTAAAAAAATAAGCATGTTATAAAATTAGCACTTTCTGTAGATTATGGTGGAAATAGGAAGTGGCGCATAATGAAGAAGTTTATATCTCCACATGGGCACGTGTGATTAAAACGAAACTTGGTACGATGCTTGCCAATGGCTCCCTGAGGCTTGCTAAAAAATGTGTCAACAATCCACCACTAGGTGGCGCTCTGGTGGCAGTGTAAATCACTGTGTGGAGACCGTAAAAGTTATGAATATGAAATTCACAGGGCACGTGTAGACTGGTGCCTGTAGCTGACATACCAAAAATCGTGTTTGTTGTGTTTGTAGCGCCCCTTACAGAATTTCAACAAAGCAGTGCTGAGACCTACAGAAAAGCCTCTTGGACCCATACCCCAAACCCCACAGGAAGTCGGCTATTTTGATTTAGATTTTTTTAGTCTCTGCGGCCATTTTGTTTGTCATTTTCACTTTTTCACCTTCTATTAGAACGAACTCCTCCTAGGGAATTTATCGAATCTATTCAAAATTGGTCAGTAGTCAAAAAATGTTGCACACTGAACGCTGTGCTATTTGCGACTGTACGTTAAAGGGCGTGTCAGTGGCGTGCCGTCAAAGTTGGCCATTTTTAATCGAATGTCAAACTGTGATGGCATTTCTGGCATTTCAGGGCTTCTATTTTAACTAACTCCTCCTACAGGTTATATCGGCTCGACTTCAGTACAGTCAAAACATTTTCCTGAGGGTTCGAATCCGACCTGCGGCCCTTTGCTGCGTGTCATCCCCTCTCTCTCTGCCCCCCTTTCCTGTCGGCCTTCAGCTGTCACTATAATAAAGACAATAAAAGCCGAAAAAATACATACTTTAAAAAACATACTGCTGACTGAACGCTGTGCTATTTGCGACTGTACGTTGAAGGGCGTGTCCATGGCGTGCCGTCAAATTTGGCCATTTTGAATTCCATGGTCTTATATTTGAACGAACAAACTCCTAGGGAATTTATCAGATCTGCTTCAAAATTGGACAGTACACTTGAAAAATGTTGCTTATTAAAAGTTGTGCTATTTGTGACTGTGTGTTGAAGGGTGTGTCTGTGGCGTGCTGTCATAGTTGGCCAGCTTGAATCGAATGTCAAGCTGTGATGCCATTTCCGGCATTTCAGGGCTTCAATTTGAACAAACTCCTACAGATTTTATCGGACTGACTTCAAGTTCGATCACTGCAATCTAGACACATAGGTGATCAGAAGTCAATCAAATATTTACTGTGTCAAACAGCATGTTTGTGGCGTGGTGCGGAATTTCCATGTTTCGCAGTGAAGAGTCTCGTTATGAAAGCCTAAGTCTTTTGCATGGTGTCTGTAATGCGAGACAACGTACAATGGTCTCCCTCAGCTTCTGGCGATGAGGGCTTGGGAGTGAGGTGACGTGGCATGGCGCGGCTGCGGCAGGCGACCGCCGTGCAGGCCCCGACATAAATTGATGGCAAGGTCCCGCCCAATGCTGCTTGCAGCTTTAATTATAGTTGTCCTTAAAATGGCATGGGGGCTAAACAAGTGTCGGTGAGATGTAAATAATTCTTCAGCCTGATTAATTTCTAGCACATTTTGCTTACACTGTTTTGCGAGCATATACACTTTGGGGTTCGTCAACAAGAAGCCCAAACGACAACTCAAGAAAGACTCCCCAAGTAGGTAATTTTATGAAACTTTTATTGTCTTTTTAAGTATGCATGGACCAAGAAACAGTGCTACAGGTATATAGTACAGAAAGCATGAAGAGTATAAAACAGCATGAAACATGACTGAACGCAGAATACAGGAAGAAGCACTGAATCATAAACCCCACATTTAATGGTGAAAAAGCAGAGTGCCTGTTTAAAAATGAGAAGAAGAAAAAAACTCTACCGTATCCTTATCAATGAAAAAACTAAGAATTTGATAACTATTGGTGATGTCACTTCGATGAGTCTCATGTAAGCTTCAGTGTTTCGACATTCTGGACACCTGCAGAAAGGAAAAGAAATTATTGGATACTGGATTGACTTGGATACAATCAAGTTAAACTTTTATATGTGATACTTGGAGAACTTTTATAATGAATAGATTCAGGAATATACAGACATTTTGATTTATATGATCTTCATACAGAGTAAAGAGCTGTTACAGCTGTATTTGTATCATTACAGTGGTCATTTCAGGTGTTTATCATCAGTAAAAAGAAATGCCCCAAATCAAACCTAGTGAGGTTACTTTTAAAATATTCACAGCATTTTATTCACTTTTATTTACTGCGTTTAATCTTGGAAATGTAATACAAATCTTTTTGAATGGCTTGCTGAACAATGAAGATAAAACCGGATTAAACAAGTTGCCAAAATGTACAAGAAGTACATTTTCAATGGAGGACATGGCCTCAAACATTACCTCATCAAGTCATTAAAAGGTGCATTACTATGAAAATATTTACAGAGTTAGAATTTGAATACTAATCACCAAAACACAGACATAATTACTCATCTAAGCCATCAGTGACATCTACAGCAACCCTAACAACATTACACAAAAGGGGAACGTACATACCTTTAAATGAAGGGAAAAGGGGGATAAGATTATCTTCTTAGAAATACTTCGTACGGTTTAGAGCTCTTTGTGCCAGCTGGCCACTCTCATCTGTTATTCTCTCCCAGTCTGTCTGACCCACCACAAAGCCGATAGCGCGCTTTCTATCTGCATCCTTCTGCTCTTCAAGATCAGCCCATCGAACCTTAACAAAAAGGAGAGCCATCAAGTTATTATGGCCAGGAAATGAATGAAGGAGCATAATTTGAGATATGTTATCTAACATTTAATATTACACAAAAAAACGGTGTCTTTTATACAAACTGGATGAACTGGATTTTTACATATAGAATTTTCTTGTTTCATAAATGGAAAACACTCATTGAGATGACCAAAGCAACAGCTCGGTAGTCAAAGTGTCAATTTACCCTTTTCTTTCCTGGTTCAGACATGCGTGTGGCATAGTCGTCTGGCAGCTGAAGGTAGTCATCCAGGCCTGCCATGTCTTCACGTTTCCTCTTCCCACTGCTCCCCAAACCGTCCAACTTGTCTGTATAAATGGAAGATTACTTTTCAGGTCAGTTCTGCCCTCAAAATAAAAATGTTAACCGCATCATCCTAACATTCATGTAAAAGGCCAGCTTCAACACTTCCAACTTTTTGGTCTAATATGTACAACCTCATCTTTTCATTCTCTCGGTGCATTCACCCCTTTATGAAGACATGTTTTCTTCAGATAAAAACAAAAGTGGGCTTTATTTTGGTGTGTTAACAACCAAGAATAGTTTAGGTTGTTGTCATGCTGTGTGCACAGAGACAGAGGGTCATGTGTAATCCTACCGTGACATCACCAATTGGTGTGTTGACTACCGTTTTTTGAAGCCTCAAGTTTAGCGTTATGGTCGTTGCCATCTTCGTTTTTTGGAACCAGAAGTGACCATATATGGACCAGAGTGTGGAGTTGGGCAGGACACGCATTGCTACGTCTCTATCCTGATTGGATCTGACTGAGTACCTGGTGTGTCAATCACAAGGTAGTCAAGCCCTAAAACATACCCTACTTTATTGTCTGTTTTACTCTAAATGGGAATCATAATTTACAAAATGAGCATCAAGCTGTATTGAAAAAGACTTGAAACTAGCGACTGAGACATAAATTCGTTAATAAATCAAGTGAGAAGTAGGATCGTTTTCTCATAAGACTCCATCCAATCAGACTTAATTTTGCAACCTGTAGAGCCGCCCCCTGCTGACCATTAGAAAGAATGCAAGTTTAAGGCACGCCCGCATTGGCTTCACTTTTCAGACCCGGGAGCTCAGTCCACATACACAGCTATAAGACATAAACATAAACTGCGGTAGTCGGTCATAAAATAAAGCCCAACAAGGACAAATACCTACCAAGTTTTGCCTCAGACGTGTCCATCTCCCATTTGCTTTTTGGAATGTAGCCCTAAATTATATGAAGAAACATTGCAATGGTTAAACATCTTAGTGATACAGGGATGAGAGAGGCAGAGAGAAAGCGGGGGTGGTCTGAAAAGAGAAGAGACTGGTTTATCAGTAGTTGAAAGACAACAAAGACATCTGAAGGATGACACTGCATGGTGACGTAGCTAGTTAAGACATATAATACAACACTGGCATGCAAACATTTTGATCTTTTAAGTTGAGAGAAACTAACAAGCCGTTGTTCTTAGCTGTGCTCTGCTTTGGAGAACATACATTAGGTAGTGTTTTCCTTAAACGAAATTGATCATCAAGCAAACCTCTATCTGCAGTTCAATCTCTAGTCATGTAGTTTGCACTTGTGAGCTTATAATCATGTGATCAACACTAAAGACCACCTAATTGAATCTCAATGCTCTTTTAATTCCAGCTGAGATATTAATTATAAGAATAGTTTTAGATAAAATAAGAAACATCCCCCCCCAATAATACGACAGATTAAAGAGCCTCCACAACAAGTGGTGAAATAAAATTACAGTTGCGATCTCTGTAATCTTTTCAGAGGCCCAATAACCACACATTTGTTTTTTTCACAGCTTTTGTCCCTACCTCATATTTTTCTTACTCTTAATTCTTTGTCCCAAAATATCAAAAAAGTTGTCTTACTATATGAACATTAATCTACTCCTGCCTGTGTGTTGATCTGCACAGAAGTCGAACAGGGTGAAACCTGGTTTAAATGATTGTGCAAATTTGAGCTTGAGGTCTTGTGTTGTTTTGACAGCAGCTCTGGATAAAGTTTTAACCAGCTTTTAAGAACTGAAAAATCCAGTTGATTTGAATATGTATTCTAAAATATATTTATGCATAAATTTGTTTTTATAGGTAATATTATTAGTTGTGCTGTCTCTATTTTATTAATTGGTTTGGTTTTCTTTAACTTTTAGGATCAGTAATCCACATTGGCTGAAATGTATGTATACATTTTTAACCCTTTTTCATTTTTGTACAAAATTTATATAAGTGTTTTTTGTTTTTCTTCCTGATTAGACCTCTGCTCAGGTTTAAGATGGGCGCACTCGCAAGACACAGAGACGTCAATCAAGCACAATCTGTACATGCCCACTTAGTAGTGACATGAAGTCTAATCAGGCATGAAAACACCTGCGTGGGTGGAGGTTGGAGGTGAAGGACCTTTAAACACATATTTACATATATTTATTCTGTAGATTTAAAAAAGGCTCACACTGTAATGTTTTTTTTTCCTTTGTAATAAAAGTGTCAAGTTACACTGATGGAATTTCAACTTCCAGCAGCATTTGCTAAGTTTACACACAAACCAAAGCTCAAAGTTAAAGCTGAAGAAAGGAGGCAAACTGTTGCTTTACAAGACAACAGACTCCAGAGTCTGTTTGGATCATTCATAAATATATGATGCACATAGAAAACACACAACCTCTCTACAGACTTTCACACTGACAAATACTAATACATTCAGGCTGGATATCCAGCTTGTACTGCCAGGTAGCAGCTGCTACATGGTCTGTCCACACTGTGCAGTAAAGCACTTCACAGTGCGTTCCTGCGGAACACAACATCACCGTTAGATGTGGTCACGGGTGCAACAGACAATTTCGGACCACATCCAACTGTGATGAGGGTTGTGGTCAATTAAAACAGTGGGATGACGGTGCAAAAGCAGAGTAAGATGGTGTAGCACCACCTTTATTTCAAGAAAGAATTTTTTTAAAAACAATCGTCTGATTGATGATTAAACACATTTCCTTAGGTAACATACGTATACGTTTTATATTTAGCTCCAAAGATTTTTTAAAGTTAATATGAATTAAGATTCATGATTAAATACATGCGCTTGGGTAACATATGTTTGATCTCAAGGATTTTTGATATCATATCACAGCAGGATTTTTCTAGGATGTTCCTCAAGTTCTTGTCTGTTTTAATGGGGTATTTGAGAGACTTTTATTTCACCATTTTTATTATTAATTCAATATTTATAATATTATAAATCATTATATTTTGAAGCCAGCATATAGTGCCTTGTATCAGGAAGATTGATGGAGGACTCTTTCCGTCAAGATTGACTTTACAGTGTTGTTTTGTGCTGGACAACAAACATGCTCAGTTAGCCTCATTAAGTGTTTCATGTCTGCTGGCTCCGCATTAAAATGTACAGTCCATCCATTGTACAGTACCCATTATCAAACTACTGCAGAGACTAAAATCATTCTTAATGTTACATTATATGAGACACATATGCCCATGTCTAACTTTTGTTGTAAATGTTTCTTGATTTCATCCACAATAATTTAACTAAGATGTCAAGAAAGATTTAGAACAAAAGAAGAAATCTAAACTTCTTATATGTTTTTATATGAGGGTTTAAGGGATTATTGTAATTGTTATTATTTAAAAGTATCTGGATATTAGAAGCTGTCAGCAATCAAACTTCACAGGGTTCAAAGTCAATCACAATGAAAGGGAGCGTTGGGTGATGACATGCACGTGTAGAACTGCAGGTCTTAACAGGCTGATAGTAACAATGATCAAAGCAGCTTTACATTTTTATTCATGGGCCCCTGAAACAGCATATTTTTTCCATACAATATTCTTTTCATTCTATTCTATATTCATTGTCGTATTTTCTGTTGTGATTGGTGATATTCAAACTGGTCATTGAAATTCTGCATTTTAATTTGACATTTCTTAATTATATTAGTTCTTGAACACATTTTGATATAAAAAATAAGTTGCTGTTTTACCAAAATAAATGCAGAAAATAATAATTTTGATCTAACCATGTGGCATTAGCACTGCCTCAACTACCCAATTGATGGCGCGCTGAGGCCCACCAATGGGCCGTTGCCCAGCATTTGAGAATGGCTTTGTTTGGTAACACTGAGTTCACATTCAGTCACTATTTTGAATTAGTTAAAAAACTATTTGATTTTCATCCTTTAATCAGTTGAATGAAGGATCCTCAAAGAGGTGTTTCTCTTATGAATCAATGACTTAATGTTCATGGTGTAGCAACTGCAGTATCAAATATTTCAACAAATAACACAACAAACTATGTTTCACTGCCTATTCCGCTAATAAATCAGAAATATTACATTTTCTAAAGTGAGTGTTCATTGAGCTCTTAGTTCAACCTATAGGGTAACATACATTTAAAAATATTATATCTAAAAATCACAGTTGATTTTGTTTGTTGTTTACACACACTACAGTCATGTCAAAATGTTGTCACGTTTAAAGAAAGTTGTCATTGTAAATAATACAGGGAATAATAAACAATGCAGACATTAAATTGTCTGATTTTAAATTGTATGAAGAACTACAAGCTGCGCAAAATTGTAATTTTCTACTGTAGTTACAGGTTGTGGAAACCTTTTCGGCTCCAAATGTTTAACAATTTTTTTTCTATCAGTTAATAAGAGTGGGAGATTATCTAATGTTTGTATTATACTAAAGTTAAAACAAACAAACACACACGTACTGTATATGTGATAATATAATACTGCCAACAATTTTCATATATGAAGCTTTTTTTTAGGAGAAGCTAAAAAACATCAGTCAATTACTATGAAACAATTACCAAACAGTAATAAAGTGTATTTAAAAAACAACAGAATTGTATGAATAATATTTAATATATTTGGTTGTTCATTCTGAACCACACATTAATAACCTTTACAGAAAAGGTTTAAGGTTTTATGAACTTTTTAGTTGAGACAAACTACTTCTTTATCTGTCCAGAGACAGAATAAATGCAGTTTTGCTTTTTTATAAATGCATGCAGACCTTCAAGTTTGACTGTTTTTAGATGAGTCACTGTGCATTGTAAAATATTTTATAATGTCAACTGGAGACCAATCCTGCTATTTATGCATTTCATTTGCACTTACACTTTCGAGCCATTTATACCAATGACGCCTACAGTTTAATTAATAAGACTGGTTCAATAATCTCTTTGCCCTCTGCATGGAAAAGAAAAAATAAATTGTAAAATGTAAGGAGGTTTATATTTGACACACAAAAAACAAAAATTACATTATTAAACCAAGTGAACCAAAACAGTTGTGGGACAGACAGCTAAAGAATGAGCTGAAACTCACTAGAAAGCTTCTTAAAGTTGAGTGGAGCTGCAGATTCAGGTGAGAGTTCATCACTACGAGCTACCTTTCTCACACTGTCGTCACATTGTCATCTGATACATTATTATAAAAAATACTAATTATAGCTGCTTAAAGGTGAAGCGATTGTGTTGTTAGGTGTTTCATTATTAGACAATTGTGCATTTCTGCTGGGTTTTTTCTTCCTTCTTCCTTCCTTCTAATGAAAAGGACACATGGAGGAAGTCCCCCTGAAGGTCGTACTATAGGAAACATTTACGTTTTGAAACTTTCAAAATCTTACTAGTGCTACAGTTTCAAAAGGTTTCATTTAAATGTCGGTACAACTGAGGAGAATCTTTCACTGCAACCTAAATGATATTAGGAAGTCTGTGACAAAATTTTACATTTTAACTTTTCTATAATTTGTTCAAATTTCACCAGAATAGTTGTTCAACATAAGAAAAGTTATTATCTGACTTGAAAATGTATCAAAATCGGAGCCAAGACAACACTGAAGTGTGTGAATATAAATGTTTCTGTACGTTTTCATTGATATCAAAAGCAATGTTCACGTCATCTTTGTAAAATTTATTTGGCAGAAAAATAAATGTCATTCATGTTTATATTTTGAAATGTCAGAACTTAATTGTAATTTCATAATAAAAAATTATTGAGCAAGAACAAGAAATTTAAAAAACAGATTAAGCAGCCATGTTTTCAATGCTGCCGTGTTCAATTATGATTTTTTTTTAATTTTAAATTAAAAAGCTTATTTTGTTAAATTCAGTCTTTAGATGAAAATGTGCCTTATTGTGAAAGGAAATGTGAACATTCACAATGGTAAACACTTTTCCTGATGGTGGTACTTTAAGCAACCATATGAATTTTAAAACTTGATGTTAAGATGAAAATTATTTCAAATTCAAGTATTGAACAATAAGATGAATGAAATATCTAAACAGAAACCCTTGCAGCTTGCTTGTTTAGTTAACAGACTTAATTTTAAGATTGACAGGATTTTGACTGTCATATTTCCTCTATTCAGACATGGTCTTCCTTGTAAATCTGATAATTATCACATAAACATTCAACTACACAAAATATGTTAGAATAAATTAAGCTAAGATTTCCTTTGAATTTAAACCATTTTGTAAATTGTATCTGTTTAAAACTCACCTGTTCAATAAACAAAACAATATGATTAAAAGACTAATGGCTGATATTAACTTACTGGAAAAACCTTATGTGGTAGATGGAAATATAAATAAGTGGAAATGATTCTAAAAACTACGTATGTGACTATAAATTTAAGCTTTCTTTGTCCTACCAGATCACCCTCTTCTTCCTCCTCTCTCTTGGGTTCCTTGGGCTCGTCATCAGGATTGAAGTCTTCCATTTCAACCTAATAACAGACGCATATGTTAGTTTGGCTCAGTTACTAGTCAGGCCTGCCTACTTTTTCAGTAGCAATCCTGCTCTCCCTCGACTTTCTTCCAACACTATTTTAAAAGAACTGCAGCTGCATCCTGGGCTAAGCATGCGAAGATGATTGTAATTAGTTTAAAGAACTACAAATGAGTCCACGCCCCCCCCAACACACACACAAGAATGATAATTGGTTCAGCCAGAACCACAGCACTAAACCAAAGTGTGTAGATATGAAAGACTACTCGGTTACTGATAAAGGTAACTATGATATTATGAGAACAGTCATGGGCTAAAGACCACACCTCCTCTATAGCAGCATCCTGAAGCAGGGACCGGACATCCAAGCGCACCATATGACGTGGCGAAGGCTCCCAGTTGTTGGACATCTGTGTGCAAAATGTTCCATTAGAATGTGTATGTTTTATGTATGAGCTTTATTTGACTACACTCTTGTTATAAATGTATCTGAAAGGGCTAACAGGGTTTACAGACCTTCATTATATCCTTAAGCGTGCGCCCATGGACGTTTCTCTTTGTACAAGTCTGAGTGTCTGCGGTGATTTCAGCCACGTACACCTTGAAATAAGAAAAACAAAAACCTCTTTAGCACAGGGCTGATTGGAGAAACATTGTTTTGACTCATTCATGAACACAACTCACCTCAAAGCCTTTCGTTTTGGCTGCACTCCAGAACTGATCGAAATGTTTAACCCTGTCATTAATAGTGTCTAAAATGATGAAGGGGAAAAAGCCATCATCCAGAGTTTTCTTAAATGTTTTAAGCATGCTGCTCCGGTAGGTATCCTCCATCTCGGGCTCATACTCGTACTCAAGAACCTGCAAGAATATATTTTTTTGTATTACATTGTTTCTAATGTTTACAATAATAGTTGATGCTGCTCACAGACTTCAATTTCCAATTGTGTACTTTGGCACCACTTTGTTATTGTTGCACGTCAGACTTACCTTGGTTTTGACCCTCCTCCCTGTATCCGGGTCCTTCTCAACTTTCTCAACCTCCGTCATGAAATAGTCGTCCAAAACAAGAACTCTTGGAGGTGCACCACCACAATCGACTTCCTTATCCTGAATAATGTCAACGAGATTTAAAAGCAAAGTTTTCATATTTCTATTTTGTTAGAAAAAGTTGTAACATTTATTGATGTCAAAACATATTTTGGGGAGGGTCTGAGTTGTTGTTGTTAGAGTTTAGTTACAGTAAATTATAAATAACATTACACTATGTTCCACTCACCCGTATGAGTTTTGCAACATGGCTTTTTCCGCTTCCTGGAAGCCCTCTCATTATGATGACAATCTGTTAAAATACATTACTTGAGTACTCAATATTATACATCTAACAATATGATATTGTTACATCATGAATCATTACAGCAGTAAGTAGTACCCTTTCAGGCCGCGATAATCTGCCAGGTGGTTTGAGGATGTCGTCGATATTTTTGATTTCTGGCTTCTTCTCGACTCGTGGGGGTGGCTGAGGTGGAGGTGGGAGGGGTGGTGC
The DNA here is from genome assembly GCF_905237075.1 of Dicentrarchus labrax. Lineage (NCBI taxonomy): Eukaryota > Metazoa > Chordata > Actinopteri > Moronidae > Dicentrarchus > Dicentrarchus labrax. The sequence goes on along the minus strand of NW_026136708.1, from coordinate 11,753,431 downwards.
AGTGGCAGGCCCTCGGTCCTCTTGATAACTTCTTCTGTCCACTGTATGATATTAGTTGAAATTCAAGTATTTCTCTGAACTGGATTATTTTTTTTACCCGTTATAGATTTAGTTTTACTGGTTGCAGATTGTTCTTGACTACACCCTCTATCAAGCAACAAAGGTCATTTTAGTTAATTAGAAATTAATTTATGATTTAAGTCTGAAGAGTGAAATTCTATCAAACACAGGTGAAGTACGTGAACACACGTCTGTTAACAGATGTAGGGTTGAACATACCGTAAGGTGAGGAGCTATGGCCGTAACGTTCAGGCCCGCTGCGGTCAAGACCAGAGCGCTCGTACGGAGGTCTATCGTAGCCAGGCCTTCCATAATGTTCGTCTCGATCACGACTTCCACTTCGCTCCTTCTCTCGAAGCTCCCGCTCTCTCTCCCTGTATCCTGAGCGTAAAGGATGCGCCAGTGGAGATCTACACAGAGGAGGCGCATTATTACGTTTCATTTCGTCAAATAGAATTTCTTGTTTCAAACTGGCACACACTGATGACTAATCACAATGTATAACACAATGTGATAGTACCTTTCTTCAACCACGGACTGTGTGCTTGAATCAAAAATAAAACAAAACAAAGACAAATAGAAAAGAATATTACATATGGTTGGAAGCAGTGCACTTCCCCATAGTTCGGAAAAAAAGGATGTTAGAGCCATTGAGGAAACACGTTACCTGTCATCTCTTTCTCTTGGGGGATAGCGCTCCCTCTCATATCTTTCCCTTTCATATTCAGGAAGCTTCTCTCTGTATAATTCCCTCTCTCTACTGTACTCCCGGCGGTCCATGTAAGGGTCGGATCGTCTTTCATAATATGGGTCTCTGCCGTAAGGATCTCTGGGACCAAGAGGTTCTAGGAGAATGAAATAGTTCATCAATGAACAATGGTTAGAAAATTGCAAGAGCAAGCTCTGTTTAGGAGGAGAAAGATAAGAATTACAGACTGAAACTCACCTTTTTCATAGCCCCTGTCGGAGGGCAGTGGGTCAGGCCTCAACACAATTCTCTCACCATAAGAGATCCGCTCAACGGTGGCTCCAGGCTCTGAAACATTGAGCGTTAATGTCACCAACAAAGCCCTACAACTTGACCTGTTTCATCTGTTAAAATGTGTTGATCTTGGCTCATACCATGCCCATGCCCATAATCCACAGTCTTTGGCATAACTGTAGGTGTGGGTGCAGCAGAGAGAGATGACTGGTAATCTGTGGCAGAAGGCTTACTATCCCAAGACGCAGACTCTGTTACAGTTGTCTTTGCGGCTGCAGTCATGCCCTAAGGATGACAGATTTGTAAGGATACATATAACAGTTATATACAAAATTACAGTAAATGAGTAAATGATCGCCATTCTTACAGAAATGGACTCTTACTAATGGGGCTAAAATAACTAAGTATTACTAGATATAGATTACCTTAAGAACATTCCTGACTTCCGGTGGGATCTCCAAACCAAGAAGACCTGCAGGAAGCTCAGGCAGGATGTCAGCTGATGCAGCTTGAGGTTCAGTACCAGGTGTCTTCCCCTCCTGCAACTCCCTGTAGACATACAAAAATATAAGTTAAGTTCACCTAAAAGTTTTACAAAATCTATTTGACCATAAAGTAAAGTAAGTAAAATAAACTGACTCGTTTTGGCATTTTGCAAACACTTAAAACAAAGAGAGAGAGACCCTATCTGTGGGATGTTTTACATGCAAATTATTAACAGGCCTCCTCGTTAGCGCGTGGCTCACCGGCTGCTGTGAAATCATTCAAAACGTGAGTTGTGTTTCGCAGGTAACTTCATAAAACTTACTGCTTACCAACAAAGTAACGGAACAGACACATACAGCCTGTATATGGACAGAGGAGCAGAGAGAGACGGGGGTGTGGCAGCCGGTGTGTGAGACAGAGGTGTAGGTGTGTGTATACACTATAAACATAAGGCTTTAAATAGACCCAGTGATCGACCTTTAATAAAACAGCCATTCACTTTGATCACTGCAGTATGCAAAGGCATGTGGGCTGAACTTGTTGACATTTGTGGATTAGAACCATTAATATTCAATTCATCTCAACTGTTTCTGGGTGGCAGAGGTGAACATTTCAAAGCCTAGGCAAACAATAACACTGCAATCTGCATAGATTCCTCTAGATAAGTCAGAATTTAATTTGTGTGAACCTCGCATATAATGTATTAACCAATGATGAAAGCCTTGAAGTTACCTTATAAGTTTAAGCTCTTGAGCCGCTTTCAAGATGATCTCATGCTGACGCTGGGAGAGAGCAAGTACATTTGCTCCACTTGTTCCTTGTGGATCACCTGAACTCTCTGGCAAGTTAGTGACAGGTGCAGCAAGGGGTAAAGATGGAGGTTTATCCAAAATATTCTCTTCCCTGTGCTCTTCATAGCGACCTCTGCGATCTTCATAGTCAGCGGGATACCCTCTCTCTGGTGGTGGAGGAAGTCTTGAAGGCCTATCCCATTCTGAAGATGGTTGTGGTGGGTATGGTGACTCTTCCTGCCGGTATGGAGGCTCATCCCTGTATTCACGGATTCTAAGTTCACCTCTTCCCCTGTCATGCTCATCATATGGGTGCCCTCTATCTCTTTCCTCTAGCCAATGGCCATCTCTGTAAGGCTCTGGCTGTGGTATGCGAGGGGGAAAGTCCCTCTCAGGAGGAGCACGCTCTCTGTCCCATTCAGGCTCAAAGTACTTGGCCTCATGCCGATAGTCGTCAGGAGGATAGTCCTGTGGTGGCCGCCAGCGATACCCGTATTCCCCGTGACCATAATCCTCAACGTAACCCTCATTATATCCCTCCTCATATTCCTCATGTGTTGGAGCTGGCCGCCACATGCCTCTAGCCATTCCTCGACCCATAGGCCGCCTTCTTATTCCCCCCCTGTCTATTATCTCATGTGGAGGCAGCGGAGGGCCTCTACCATGTGGTGGCTGCCACTCCAAATCTCTCTCCATCCCTTCATCGTACAATGGCTCCTCCATAGGATCCATCATTTCATGAGGTGGCGGTGGCACGCGATGCCTGCCTCTTCCTGCGTCGGGATGCATAGGATGGCTATGAGGGTCATGTCCGTGGTACATGGGGTGCCTTGCTGGATCCATTTCGGTATCATCTGTGTCCATTCCACGACCTAATGGCTCATGATCCATTGGCCCATGTGGTGGGTGAGGGGGACGTCCTCGTCCTTGGTGCATGAAACCAGGATGGCCACGTGGGGGACGACCCCGGCCAGGTGGAAACGGGGGTCTCATGCCTCTCATTGGTGGTCTCCTTTCTCCCCAGTAAGGATTCCCTTCCTCGGAGTACTCTGCTGACTCAGGTTCTTCCCAGTGTCTGTCCATTGGCTCTCCTCTTCCCATAGGTGGTCCTCCTCTACCCATAGGTGGTCCTCCTCTTCCCATAGGTGGTCCTCCTCTTCCCATAGGGGGTGGTCCTCCTCTTCCCATTGGAGGTGGTCCTCCTCTTCCCATGGGCGGTGGTCCCCCTCTTCCCATTGGCGGTGGTCCTCCTCTACCCATAGGCGGCCCCCCTCGGCCCATAGGCGGTCCACCGCGGCCCATAGGCGGTCCACCGCGGCCCATAGGCGGTCCACCGCGGCCCATAGGCGGGCCTCCTCTCATCATTGGGGGGCCTCCTCTCATCATTGGGGGACCTCCTCTCCCCATAGGGGGTCCTCCCATCGACTCTTCATAATAGTCGTCGTCAGTTGGGAAGTGATGTTCCTCTGGCATCCACATTTCTTCAGGGGGCACCTGCGATTCCCCACCACCACACTCCTCATATGAAGGATCTTGCCAGTGATACTCTGCCTGCTCTTCTGGCATCCCCAAGTCCTCTTGAGGTGGCATGTAGTCATAAGACATTTCTCCCATCTTCTCCCCCATCGGTCCAGTGTTTGGTCCACTGAACTCCCCGCAGCCCTGGCCACGTCCTCGTCCATGCACTTGACCTGGGGGCTGGCCTCGTCCCCTACCAGGAGGAGGCCTTGGAGGATCTGGTCTTGACTGTATTGGTCCAGAAGCTTGTGGCTCCTGTTGGATTCCAGGGGGCTTCGGAGCCGGTGGGGGTTTGCTGTTTGTCGATGGTCCATCTGGTTTGAGGGGATTTTGTGCAGCAGTATTTTTAGGTGCTACAGTAGAAGGAGTAGTTATGGGCTTGCTGTTAACAGGCTTGGGCTTTTCACTGCTGTTAGGCGCTTTATTGCCATCAGGTTCAGCAGGCTCTGAGTTTATTTTTAATGTTTGAGGAATGGGGTCATCTTGGACAAAAAAGCCATCAGCTCCTAGTAAGTTATCATCTGTCAAGTCTTCAGGCTTCGTCTTCTTATCTGTTTCTGATTCACTTTTTTGTTTTTCAGATTGTGGCTGCCCAGCTGATTTTCCTGGAGTCTTAGAGTCAATACTGGCAGGTTGTTTAGTGGCTAGTTCTGTATTAGCTTGGGGACCTTGCTGTTGTATTGGTTGGAGGACAGGTGGCCGTTCAAAACGAGGAGGGGGACCAGGGTGCCTTGGGAGCTGTTCAAACCTAGACGGCTGCCCAAATCGAGGTTGGTCAAATCTTGGGGGACCATCAAAACGTTGGCGTGGTTGGTCAAATCTGGGGGGACCATCAAAGCGGTGCCTCGGTTGGTCAAATCGAGGGGGACCATCAAAGCGCTGCAGTGGCTGGTCGAATCTTGGGGGACCATCAAAGCGCTGTTGAGGCTGGTCGAACCTTGGGGGCCCATCAAAGCGCTGTTGTGGCTGGTCGAACCTTGGGGGCCCATCAAAGCGTTGCTGTGGCTGGTCGAACCTCGGGGGACCATCAAAGCGCTGCTGTGGCTGATCAAATCTAGGGTTGTTTCCACTGGAAACAGAAGGAACAAAAATGGTCAGAAAACATCATTATTAAAATAAGCTTTGATTTCAAGTGATTAATTACGTAATTAATTAGCTAATTAGCAATATAAAACATTACACATTGTAAAGATGAGGTACATCAACAACATTTTTTCTTTGGAAAATCAATTATCAACTGTCACAATTTTTTATATAAAATGCCAATCGCAGTAGTACGAAACAATGCCTACTGACCGTGGACCTCTTATGCTGTTGAAGTTTGGTGGTTGAACACTGGGAGGGCCTGGGGGTCTGACCAAGCTGGCAGGGCCCCCTCCTCTCACAGGGGGTCCAGCAGGCGATTCTGAATTCTGCCCAAAGCCAGCAGGCCGTGGACCTTCAGATCTGGGACCAGCAGCAACAGGGGAATGCTCCACACCCGGTTTTACTGACTGCTGCTGAATTTGTACATCTTGTCCAGGGAACTGGCCATATTGTCCGATCATTCCACTATTATACTGGCTTGACGCAAATGGCACCATAGCAGTGAGAGCAGCCACCCTTTCTTGAAGGTGGGCATTGGTGGCATTCATCTGCTCCTGCCACTGCTTCCATTGGTGCTCATAGTCCTGCAGTTGGTCTTTATGAGGATAGGTCTGAAACTGTTCATACCACAGAACGAAGGTGCGGTCCCAGTCTTGGAATAAAGCTGTAAACTGCTGATGTTGCATTTCATAGTGCCTCAGCTGCATCTCAGGAGACATTGACTGCAATAAAGGACAGTGAGAGAAATATGTTTTATTTTTGGTTCCGGTATTATCATATATGCACAGATATATATATATATATATATATATATATACTTTTACACTGCATGTAAAAATGAAAACGTATGGGTTTTCTAGACACTCTTATACCTACTTTTGGTTCCACTAAACATACATACGTTTTTTACCTTTCATTTTCATTTTCATCTTTAGACCAGGGAAAACAACCAGGAAGAGACTAGCTGTCAACGAAACTACCATTTACATACCTGTAGATTTGCAGGTTGCTGAATAAGCTGTTGGTATTTTTCCAGGATCTGCTGAAGCTTTTCGTGCTGTTGCATGAGAGCCTGGTACTGTAAACCTGCTCTCTGCTGCTGCACCTGTTGCCACTGCGCTGCTGCGGCCTGTAACTGCTGAAGGCGGGCGGCTTCTTCTGGGTCTTGTGGAACCTCGGGCTGTGAACATAAACGAGGCCAGATTAGAGCAAAGCATATTTTTGTAACTCAAACAGAAAATGTCTGACATAACTGAGGGTAGTTTGTGATGGAAAGGATGACAATTTCTTTAGATGGATGCAAGACACTACTATGAACGTATTTCACATTGGTCCAACAGGCCAGGGCATCAAAGCTCAATACTTATTTAGTACTGCTCACATTGTTTCCATAACACCAAACAAACGAACAAAGTTGTTAAACAGCTTTCTGTGGCTGTCACAAAATGATGGTATGCTCATTTATTGTTATTATACAATTTACTTTGCAAAAAACATTCTTGGTAAATATATTAACATCCGGAAAGCAAGGGTTTCCAAAACACATATTGGCACAGACACTTAAAAAATCATTCCCAGTCAGTTGTACAAACAAGAGGAGGGTAAAAATATATACAGAAGTGCATTAATTTCACTTCTGTAATTTACACTGGGGATCAGGGATTATTATCATAGTTTTATAGATTATTATCACCATCACAAGGGGAAAGATGAATACATTTCACACATCCATAACATGGCATCATAAGAACTGGGGTATCTATGGACATGATGGTGATGGAAGAGTGGATGGTGGAACTTACTGTGTCTGTAAATGTAGGTGATTTTCCTACATTTTCACTCTGTAAATTCATGCAAACAATATAAACAATGTTTAGATCCAGTAATAATCTAAGATCTCTTGTATACTCATCTTAAAACTGGTTTGTTCTTAGAGGCTGTTAAATACAGAACTAACAAAAAAAGCTATACATTGCAAAAAGCAATAAACAGTAATAAAATGATTAACATGGTGGTGTCATTTATTTCAGTACAGAAAAACTACTCACTACAGGAATCAATTCCCTGTCAAAACATAGGGCCTACATTACCCACAATGCAACTCAACCACCAACAGTTCAGTCGGAGATTTGGGTGTGTTATGCTAGCTGCAGCTCAGGCAGGGCTGAGCTGAGGAGTTGAATATAAACAACTGTGTAACATTTTAAGAATTCTTACCCTTATATCGTCTGGAAGAGGAGGTGGTGCTGGTGGCTCCTCTTTTGGAGGCGGTGGAGGAGGTATGCCTTTAGGTGGTTCTGATGGAGGGGGAGGAGGAACCATTTGGCCCGGGAGCGGTGGTGGTGGCGCGGGTCCATCACCTTCTTTCTGATTCTGTTTGGCTCTCTCTTGCTTTAACTTCTGTAGGTTTTGAAGATGTTGTTTGTACCAGAGTTGCTGTTGCTCCTAAGTGAAACATTTACAAGGACATGTGTCAGACAAAACACATAAGGAGCCCTTGTTCTTTGTTCATTTGTACACTTACTGTAGTCCAGTAACTTGCACACAAACATACTGACACGTCCTTTACAAGCCCTGACTGAACAATGTTAGTTGTACTAACAAATCTCTGTGTCTCTGTGTTTTAACAAGCAGATGCTACTAAGCCTCTGTGATTGGTATCGTTGTTGTATGGACTGGCTCAAGTTAAACCCTTTGTCAGAGTAGGGTGTGTCAAGACTTTGCTTTCCTAGGAAAAAAATAAAAATGAATTACATGGTATTGGATTGGTGCTCAGATGTGTACTCACCAATACCCCATACGGCATTTTTGGCCGTATTAGAGGAATTTCCAATGCTGATATGTGTATCGAAACAACTCCCTGACTAACTGCATTATCGAGGCGCAGCTCTCAAAATGTGTGTTGTGGAGGTGAAGAATATCCTCACTTTTTTCATCCATTAAAAGACAGCATTCAAGCACTTTCACTGATTATCTACTCTTTGATTTTGAAATTATCTGTTGATAGTCTTTGATCACAGGGAACAAAACTTCAGCATCAATTTACTGTAACAAAGTTCAGTCAGTATTTATATTTGATAAATATATACACATACATATATATGTATATTTATACACTAAAAAATAACTCTAGTTCTATATTAACTATAGTAATAGTTCTGATCCAGTTCATGCGGATACTTGAGACATTCCTAGTTCCCACTGCCAGTGATTATGTGTTTGAGACTCAGTGAATGAGTTATGGTAGTCTGGATTACAAAGTATTATCCTAGTTGCACTGGTTCAGCTTCAGCCATATTCGATTCATCACTTCTCTCCCACTGTATCATACTTGCACACAATATATTTAAGTATTAGTCTGCACAACAATGAAATATTTTGTCAGCAAACCAGGACAGAGACAATCATTAACCCATTTAATGGCTAATATACTAGATAAATGAAACTTAAATAACACACAGACAGCCTCCAAAGGTGGGTCATTTCTGGCTGGACATTACCTGCAAAGGTAATGATTTGTCGTCTTCTGTCGTGGCTGGAGGTTTCTTGTTGGCCTCTTTGAGAGCACTGTTCTCCGGTGGCTTTGTTGACGGGGGCTTTGTTGACGGGGGCTCTGGAGGAGGAGGAACCGGCTGGGGATCGTTGGGCTGCGGTTGCGGTGGAGGAGGCGGCTGTGGGTGACCCTGCTGAGGAGCAGCGGGGGCTCTCGTCGGCTGAGCAGCAGTCTCGTCTTGTTTATAAAACGACGGAGCCCCAACACCACTTTCTGAATGTCCTGGTCCTTCTGGGTGCCACTGTGTCCCTGAAATCCCACCAGAGTGTATACCGCCGTAAGCATTAGCGTTGCTGCCGTGATGTAACACAGACTGGAGCTGTTTCTGGTGCAGCATCTGCAGCTGCTGCATCTGCTGGAGGTGTTGCTCCTGCAGGCTGGAGAACAGCGAGCCGCTGGATGGGGCCTCGAAGCCGCCGAACCCCGCTGCCGGGCCGGCGTGCCCTCCAACACCCGGCTTACGGGGCCCAGGCGGGGCTCCATAGTTTTGCGATGGGGGGCCACCAAAATTTCCCCAGGAGGGGTACATTATCAGGAGGCGAGGATGTGTACACGGCCTTTGTGCTCACATACAGCCCGAGTGGCTAAGCTAACAGCTAAAGCTGACCGATAGCTAATGTTACACAGCCATTTCCTGACCGGGCCAGGCCGCATTAAACACAGATTATAAAGCTCACACCTGTAGTGAGAAACAGCTCTCCGTTAGCGAAACAAATGTGCAAGTTCAGCCTTGTGAAAGCATGTTACAAAAACGTTTAGAAACAGTGATATCGTTGAGCGGCTTCTGCCTCACGTCAAGGCACGCTCCGATAGCGGAAATACGTCACGTGTCATCAGTGGCCGCTTCCGGTAGCGTTAATATTATTATTTTATGCTATGGAATAATAAAATACATTTTATTATGAAAAACTTGAATTCACAAATGCATTTTTTTTTAAAAAACAAAACCAATGTTTACTTTTTTTAATTCAAGGCTTTACGTATTTGTTACACTTTTTATTTAATTACACAAAAAAACAAGTATATGAACTTTCCTTTTGTTTTTCCCTCTGTAAGATTGAATTGTGATTATATTGTTTAACATTTATTCTATGGTGAAATGGAGAAATAGATATTTTGATTTTTAAAGTTTTTTGGGGGAGCATTGGTTCGTATAGCATTCCTCTTTTCTTCCTCTTCATATTATTATTATTATTATTATTATTATTATTATTATTATTATTATTATTAATGATTAGTAATAGTAGTATAGTAGTAGTTCCCTTTAAAATCCACGTTTTCTGCATAGTCTAATGCCAAAGCTCAATCGTTGTCCAATAAAGTATTAAAAAAGAAAGGTCTCGGGTCAGACGTGGATTTTACTAATGAATATATTGTGATAATTAATGCATACAAAAAATAAAATAAAAAGTATAATGTGAAAATGCAATACAGAAGGGCTTAAAATAAAGTAAAAGAACATGGTCAGAGTTGATTTCTGACTATTCGCTGTTTTGTCTGTCAAAGAAACTGAGCAGCTGACCCTGGATCTGTGCTTTTACCACAAGAGGGAGACATTTACAAAGACATTTCTACTCTACTACTGCTACTTAAAAAAAAAAAAAGTAAAAAATAAATCAGTTACGGCCTGTGCCTGTGACAACAACAACAACAACAACAACAACAATATTAATTATAATAATAAAAATAAAGATAATAATAATTTGAATTATTAAGTCAGTAATTTACAGCTCTAAAAATATTTCATATCTCATGTAATTCTTTTTTGGTTGCTAATTGAAGTAATACAAAATGATTTAAACAATATGACCACTCTTTTATTATTCTGAATAGATTCCATATGAAACAATAAATCAAAATAGCTAAATCTTTGAGGAGAGGCCTAAAGCATCAGCCTGTGTGTCCGTACAGCACGTAGTTTGTTGTCAGAGACTCAGGAACCAACTGTGTGAGTTCAGAAAGTGTTTAGAAACAGAGAGGGTAGGGTGGGAGGGGGTAAAAGACCAGTGACTTTAGGTTGCCCTTGAGGTCTGATACACATAAGACTATTTTTTTCTTAAGATCACCAGTAAATCTGTATTAATTTTGACCAGAACCACTTAAAAAGAATCGTTAAAGCGGATTAATCAAGCCCGTCCTGTTTAATGTCTCCCGTTAATTAGTTTGTCAGCAGTGTTTTAATATCGCCTAATGACTTCATATTTCACTGATGACATTAAAGGGGTGTTAAAAGAGGGGAAATGGCCCATTCAGGATTCAGTTCTTTCGCTTAAGACGCCCTCGATGAATAAGACAAGGTCACGGAGGCCTAGCCTTTAGGGAGAGATACATTATCAGGGGATGGGGCTGGGAGAAATCCCATAGAGGAAGCTCTCTCCCCTCTAAAACAGCATGACGGGCACAATGTGATACAGTTCTATCTTAGAACAATACACTGCACAGGGAATTCATGATACAGCTTAGGACAGCCATGCTGTATAGGATGGCAGGATAGCCCCACAGTGTACAATAATACTGATACTGGGGACTAATGCCTGATGCTTTTTGGATGAAAGGGGAGTGATTATACTGTTCTTTTGTGTAGCGTATTAATACCATTCAAAAGCGTTTCTTGACCGTTTTGATGAATATATGAGGGAAAACAACAGCCTAATATTTTCAAATGCATTAGAAGTCAGCCCTTTTCAATCGCCATCAGCACTTTCTAAAGCTTTCTAAGCAAGAACAAAGAAATCAGAAATCGTAAAGTTGTAGCTCACAGTATTGAGGACACTGCATTTTCTCTGTGATGAAAATCCTATGTTAAACAAAATGCTCAATGGAGGCTAATGGATCCCGAACAAGTCCATGCACTGCTTCCAAAATGCTTTGTTTGACAAATCAATTTTCCCATAACCCGGTGAGGAGAAAAGTGATGCGGATTGATCGCCCCCCCTGACTTTGTTTCCAGAATATTGTTTGATGGCTGGATAGATTAATTGGTATGACATTTGAAAGCCTTCTCTTGACTGTCAGCATCCAAGCCTCTATACGCCAATCGAACCTTGGTCTAATTGTCTCCTCTATAATACCTCACTTCACAAATTAGAGACGGTGCTTCTATAAACTATTCCCAATGTAAGACCCAAACAACATCACACTGCTCAATCAGACACTGGTTTGAATAGGAGTGATGCTGGGCTGATAAGATAGAGCGCATTAAAGGGCATCACCCAAAGTGCTGCGCCAGCACATCTTCCCCTCAGCATACTAGATCTGAAATATACAAATAAAATCCCAGCAGCTGCTCCAAGTAAATATGCTCCAGACTCCTTAATCTACAGCGGTTCAAACTATCTGAATCCTAGTTAGGAGCCTAATTTGAATTTGGACAATGAGGAACACAAAGAGAAAATCACCTAAATCAGTGACCTTGTAAACACTGGTTATGTGGTCAAAAGTGTTTGTTATGATATAATCCTCAGTCCTCTTTATAAAAAGCTCTTTTCACATCATGACATCTTTCAGTAGTTGTAAAGAATAAAATTAATGATGGCTGAATTCCATTTAGCTGCTTCAGTTTCAGGGTCCTGGTATTGTGCATGTTGGCTCACTGTCCCACTGTCACGATGTACTGGGACCCTCGAATAGAAGAGTCATAGTTAATGTTATGAAAAAGGCTCATCAAATTAGGGAGCTATATGGCAACATATTGTATGATTTAATGTTTAGTGTGGGACAAAATAACAGAAAAAAAATAAAAAATATATTTTTCCATATGCTGGGGATAAGGGCTAATTTGCAAAAAAAAATAAAAAAATAATAGATTTGTGCATCAATCAGATGAATTAAATGGATTATATAGTTGATAATCTATTATTATTTTACTGTTTATAAATAGATTTTCCAAACAAAATTACATTATAAAAATATCTATATCACAAATTCAATTGCATATACTGTGATAGAAATTATTAGTCATAGCGCCCACTCAAAGTAATAAATGTTGTGTTTTATGCACATCACATTTTCTTTTTGGAGTACATTGGCAACAACCTTTCTACAACAACAATATACACATAATACATTTATAGCAGTGATCTCCATATTAAAGAGGAAAGAACATTTGAAATACATATCTGCAAATACAGCATAGCAACACTGTTTAAACGTAATTTACAGTTTATTATAGCTCTTAGTGAGAAGTTCATGTCTAACTCCAATGGTGGCTCAGAAAACAAGGGAAGAAAGAACATAATCTAGAAAAGGTGTCTCAGTTGTTATCTGTGACAGTTCTGCGTTAAATTATATCTAAAAAGAAAGTTTGTTTGTCCTGATACTAAATGCAAATTTGGAGTAAAATAATATGGACACAGTCAGTGTTGTAAAATACAGCCAATAGTCTATGGTGTTCCGGTAAGTTTCTATATAAAAAGGGACCTGATTTCACTGAATCAAATAAAACTGTAGTTAGTGGGGTATCTGCCCTCCACAATTCATCACCATTTATTTATCATTCACAATGACTAATTGCCTGACTTGACTTCAATTTTGTGGGCTGGGTTCCTCACAGAGCAAGCTGCTCGGCCGCCCACCTCCCTTCACTCGCCGCACCTCCCTATCACCCCAACACACCCACTTGCCTTTGAAAAACTGTAATTGAATGAGTTTATGTCGTCAAATTGATTAATCATATTAATTTGTACTTATTAGTGGGATGGTTGAAAGCGATGACAATTAGATTAATGAAATTAGTTAATTCTTCCAACCCACACCATACTCCCAACTATAACGAACCAAAAAAAAAAAAAGAAAAAGAAAAAGAAAAGCATAGAAAGGGAGACTGTTATGACAAAATTGGCAATCAAGATTTGGCTGCTAATTGAATGTCTGCTTTTATTAATGATGAGGTTTATAAAAAGACCTTGAGAAAGGAATATTAATTGATTAATCAAAGTGTTCCAAATTAAAGGGGGAGTATACAAAGCAGAGGTCTGAACATTTCCCTCACATTTGATTGTGAAGAATGCTGCAGTGCCTTTCACCTAAACAATTAACTGTTTACTGACATCTGACCATACAGCTGTTGTTTAAATTTCCTTTTTGACTGAAACATTTGTCAGACTTTGGACGTTTGGGCTGTGAATATGGAAATAAAAGAGAATTTGCATATATTTTATTTTCAGTATACTGTGACCAAAGCATCTGCATGGCTTGACAATGGTTATTTATGTATGTATGTATGTATATATGACTATATTTTGCAAAGACAGTCATCCTTGCATTACTCCGAAGAAAAAGAAAGAAAAAGTCTTTATTTGTCAGTACAACATGCCGAGATGATGAAGAGGCTCCACTGTAATAAAACGTTGCACAGACTGAGGCTCTCCACACTTTACAGTAAAGCTGGAAGTTGCCTGACCACAGATCAGTTCTGCAGGGAGCCACATGTCCCTGTGGGACCACAGCCATACATTCATCATGCCTGTTTGCCTGTTGTGGAGAAACAAAATCCACATAAATATATGTAAATATAAGTAAACAGAGTGTGAGATCCCTCGAGCAGATAGACTGCTTTGAATTTCATTACGCAACAAGCTGTCCGGCGGTTATAAACGATCCTCATGAAAAAGAAGTGATTGTTCAATATGATAAAGATGAAATGTAATAGTTTATGCCACCATGAATCTGATTGTAACGTCCACACTATTAGAAAGGCTGATAAGAGCATTTATGACTATTTGCTTTGTGTCATAAAGGGAAGTGGGCTGTTTGATTAATATGAGCAGCTGGCTGGCTACAGGTTCAACAGATTGTGTTGTTGCATATAACTTACACAGGCGGTAATGGGCTGGTTTATATACTAAAATGTGAGCTGTCACGCATGTGAGATAAGCAGAATAATGACTGTAACACATTCTGCATTCACAAAGTCTAATGTTGGATATGCATGCTGTGTAAATGTAGGTGAGTAATGTTTCTGTTTTCACTGAAGAAATATTAACTCAGATGGCGAGATGATCTGCTCATGTTGTCCATATTAAAGTGTAAAATAGGTTGTTTTCCACATTCAAAAACATATAAATCTTGCTCATATATGCTGCAGGAATGTATTACACCATGACTACACTCAATCAATGTATTGGCTCAGCATTTTCTTACACATTTATATAGCTCATATCGTATTAAGACAAAAGGGGAAGTCCACTGATTTTACTGTTTGATGTTGGGGGAGTAGGCTACTACTGCATATGTGAAAAAAGTTCTAGTTGGAGCTATGTGAAATTGTCTCACTTCAGTCAGTGTCAGTTGTGGCTGAAGACTACAAGTTTGAATATGAAAACATTTTGGGGTGTGAGGTAAGAAAGAAGAGGGATTACTCTGTAGCCCGCTCCTAATCTCTGCAACTAACACAACACACCTGGATATTTGACTGAATTTTGTGAAGTTGTGTTGCATTGTGGGCAATGTAGGTGTCAAGTTTTGACAAGGAAGATTGGAGTACTTTTAAAGTTAATCTAATTGGGGCTTATTGGAATCTTTAAAAATACTGAAGGATTTAGGATTATGTTTACATTACAGGAGTAATGTCCTGTAAAACTATATATCATTTGATCTTATTTTTTAATATGAGTCTGATGAATTTCTGTCATTTTGTAGTCAGACAGGGTGACAGTTCTTAACCAAAAAGCCTGTTGTGAACCTTTTAAATGTTCCCATTTGAAAGTCCAGTTTTGAACCTGCGAGTGCCAGTTTTATGCACCTGGAGGTTATAGACTGTTTGCCAAAGGATGGGCCCAGCAAATGTAATGACATCTAACTGTGAAGCTGTAAACTATATAAATAATCATACACACGGTCCATTAAAACTGCTGCAAAGACGAATATTGCACAAAAAAAGCTGATGCCTGAGATATGGTAATGCAAGTATTCAAAGATGCAGAAAAATGTTTTATTTATAATAAATCACTTTTGAAAATGCATGCCATCCGGGTTTTATTTGGGGAATTCCAACTTGATGCATACTATTATTGTGGAAATCAGAAACAGCTAATTTAGTCTCCATGAAGAACTGTGTGCACACATTATAGACTGATTGCTTATCATGCTCATACATGAAAAAACATTTGTAATCAAAACGTGATGGAGGGGAAGTCCTCAGCAATAACAAGATACTGATTTATAAACCCATTAAAGCTCATAATCTTAACTGGAATGGACAATTTGCTATTCCATGTGTAAAACCAGAGGTTACAGCATGCTGCCACATTGGACTTAGTTTGAAATTAAAGACCAACATTAATTTTTTCCATTTTCTGCAAATTACTGGGATTTTGAGTGGTGTAATTAGGGTTGCAACTAACAATTATTTTCATTATCAATTAATCTGGCAATTATTCCTCGATTCCTTAAAGACACAATACTTTTATACCAGTAAATATTCCTAGAAGTGAAATTCTATTAATCCTTTGTTGTTTTTTTTTATAAAGTCAAACATCAAAATAGTCAAAAATACCCATCACAGTTTCCTAAAAGCTCAAGATGACGTCTTCAAATGTCTTGTTTTGTCTGACCAACAGTCCAAAACCCAAGGATATTACATTTAAAATGATATAAAACAGAGATAAGAGGCAAATCCTCACAATTGAGAAGCTGGAACTGAGGAATATTTAGCTTTTTTTGCTTGATAAATGATTTAAAATGACTAATTGATTTTCAAAATAGTTGTCTAATAATTTTCTGTCAATCAATTATTCAACTAAATTGCTGCAGCTCTACTTGTGATTAATGTTAGCTTTTTGTAATATTACCATGCATATTAACAGGATGAATTTGTGCTTCAGCCACTCTGAAGTGAACAAGGTGAATGTGCACACCGGACACCCACGAGACGCTGTTATTGGATGCCTATTTGCCAATACCTGCCTGCAACTCAGATCCCTAATGGCCCCAGTTCATCCTCGATTGTAACACTCAAACAGAAAATTCTCTAAGAAATTGAAAATTGACTACTCATCTGTGGACCCAACACTATACATTTCACGATCCTGATGTCCCACTGACAGGGTCCAAACCTCTCTGTGCCAGATGTATTGACAGCCATCAATGTTAGACTTGATCAAATGCTACCGCATCAGTCAGAGGCCATCAGTGGTCAAGGCATCCTCATCGGCAGGATCTATCGTCTCTATTTACACAGTCCATCCTCTTTAAACTGTGCTATTGATCTTGGCCTAGGTCATGGAGGTTTGGCATGAAGGTAGGGGAGAGGTGGAGGGATGGTGGGTGGGAGAGTGAGGACAGAGGAGGAAGAGAATAAGGACACAGAGGAAGAGGTTTCCCCAGGGTGTCTCTAGTGCCAGTTTCTTCTTATTTAGCATTTGACCCTGGTCTTGGCTTTACTGGTCAATGCGGCTGCCTTATTTTCAGCATATAGTCAATGACTGCCAATATTTTGAATGATGACTTGACACTGCTCTTCAAGAAAAGCTTAAAGATACTCTAAACAAACACACTTGATCTATTTGAGGTCAAAGGTTTCATTTTTTGTCGGCCATCCTATACCTCCGAATTCTTTTGTCAAGTCAATATTGGAGTGAGAGGCACAGTTTTTGAATCAGCCGTCCACCTTTTCACAATGTGACAGGTGCTCTGTACCTCCACACTCGCCGTTCAATTATGGGAATTTCTCGTGGTCGCCTGTTGCTGTCGTTATTTTACAGCTCCGTGCTTCAGTCCATTAGCAACACCGCTGCCAGAGCACAGCCGATAAACCATCTGGCCAGGCTCCTGAAACAGATAGCAGCCTCTTAATGGAGTGAAAAAGTAAAAGCAATTAATGTCACATTAGCACATCACTAATAAGGCCAGCCCTCCAGTATGCTACAGCGAGAATAATCGGTTGGTTCAGACTGAGATGCATCCCAACAACCCCTCTCACTGTTAGCGTTGATACTCAGTCCTGAACAAGGCTGTGTTAAGACAATTAATTTCCACAAACAAATGAAACACTTTGAGGTCAGCCGGTCATTCACGTTAAATGTAATGTCAATGTCAACTTCTTTTTACAACATTATTTAAACCTTCAATAATTAACATTTCTGGCCTATTGGGGGCAGTGTAGAAATACTGAAAAATAAATAAAATAAATTTAGTTGATATTTGCAGTCATCTGTCTGACCACTTGGCAAAGTCCAATAGTTACTATTCTTTTAGTTTTTTCACCAACTCCTGAAAAAAAAAGATCTGCTAATGTTCATTAGCTGGTTGCTAACATTGTCTGTCTGTTGCTGGGCAGGTACAGTGCAGTGGGTTTACCGTGTTTATCACTCTGAACAGCTGTTTAGCGTGATAGAAAATGGAAAATTTAAAATGAACATTGTCTCTGCAACGTCACCCATAGGTCTCTGAACAGCCATTATGAAGCTTGAAGTGCGTTGGCTCTGGCCGTTGCCATCTTGGCAGTCCTGAGTAATCCAAAAGTTTTTGGATTATCAAATATGGAGCTGAGCATAACTTTAAGACTTAAAATAATTTGAACGGTTGAATACGGTAGATACATTTGTCTTGAAAGGGAATTTAGCTATAGAGACCAAAAACATTTTCTGTAAAGGCTGTAAACATGTTTATTCCTGCTTTAATTTGGGGCATTTTAATATGGGGCCTTATGGAGATTGACTCACTTCTGTAGCCAGCCTCAAGTGGCCGTTGAAGGAACTGCAGTTTTTGTTACTTCTGTGTTGGTTTCATTTGCCAGCCTCTGAGGTTGCTGCTTGGTGATAGCATGCGAGCATTTGCCAGTTAGCACTAAACACAAAGTACAAGTGAGGGTTGAAGAGCATGTCATTAGTGTTGAAGGTATTTGCTCAGAAAGTATTGGAAACATAAATATTTTGACCTAACATTAAGGAAGCAGAAATCATATAATATGCATAATTATGTTTTTATTAGTGTATAATCACCTGAAATAAGAATATTGTGTTTTTATTACCTTAGAATGAGCCTTCAATGGAGTCCGCCATGTTGAACCGTCATGTTTCTACAGTAGCCTATTCAGAAGGTACAAACCAAACACTGATTATAGGACGCAATGTAATATGGAATAACAGCAGCACATTCTGAAAAAATAAGAAATAAAACATTTGTTGTTATAACAAGATATTATTCTCCTCAACAACAACATACCAACTTCTTAGAAGCAATTCTTTAGTGTTAAACAAGACAAAATGAAGATTTTGTGTTTGTATTTTGCCATGGTGGCAGCAATACGCCACCATATGGAATGCTGATCTGTGCTGAAAATATGTTCCAAGTAAAGTAATATGATCCTATTGTTTTCTTTTTGAGCACCAAAGACAGAAATACTGTTGTGAAATATACAAGAGATGTCATTCAGTCCTGGCACCTACTATGTGCCGTCTGTGAGTCTTCCAGCCTCCCTGAATCCCCCCACATTGTCGTTGTGACCTCCCTCACTTTCAGCTCTTGTCTTTGAACTGTAATTCAAACTTCACACAACAGAAGCCCTGTCTCGAGAGCTTTCCCAAAAACAATACATGTCCTCTCTGGCTTGAATGAGACTGGGGTTTTAAGATCTGGCTTAATTGTTGTCTTTTCCCCGTGTTTAATTATAAAAACACCAAAGCACTGTCATTGCTGCTGTCTAATTCCACAATGTTCCGCTAATTATGTTGTGTTAATAGAGGTTTTTCTGTTGCGGCGTCACACTCATTAACATAGCGGTGACACTGCCCTTAATTGGATAAGAGGCCATTAAGTCACTTTTTCTTTGATTAAAATTATTGCTTCTTTATAAACATCAACCCTGACACTAACTGGTTCAAAGCACATGAAGCTACATAAGACAGAGGTTTCACCACTGTGTGTATAAAAAGGACTGTGTGTTGATCTGGTGCTGGTTTTATCTTCTTAAAACACATTAGCAAAATGTAAAAGTTTTACATGTATCAAATTCTGAATGTAATATCCCAGATTTAAGTCCACATTAGAAAATCTTCTCATCACAGCTACACATACTAACACAAAGAAGAATCTGCAACAATTATGTCCTCCATATTGTGGGGAGGTGTGTCACTAGCTGCTGCATGCTCTTGTTGCAGATACAACACAGCTGTATAGTTTTAATAAGGATCAGTCTGGAAAGAGAAGCTCTACAAACCTCCAAAATGTCAGACACTGCGGTATCATCACTCACAGTAAATGGGCTTCTTTTTTTCTCTTTGTCTTTTTTGTTGTGATCCTCCTGGGTCCGGGGCACAGCACGGTGATGCTGTGAACCGATATGCAATTATTTAAAGCAGCTTGTAAAATACAAACTTTTAGGTCAGCTGATGGAACAACAAACACATGTGACTTTCCAAAGTCAGTGATTGAATGGAATTTATGTAGATATGTTGTTATTCAAGTTATCCTATATGAAGGCAATTCCAACTACGGTCAGCCATGTCGTCAAATCAATAGCAGTGCCTGCCACCGTGTTTAAACATCTCAGAGTTAATATCAAGCAGACCTCCATTTAACATACGGCCCAGTAGAGACAGAAAACAGACTGACACCACCACTGCTTTCCAATCCCCAGTACCCCTGTTCCCATACCCACACATGCCCTCAATTACCCTATGAGCACCACATGTGCAACATCATTAATAAGATCCACTAATAATGGTGGCGAGCTCCATTGGCCGTGAGTGAGATTTGACTAATTACTGTAATTGTATTGGAGTCATGCTCATTAAATATGAAAATTGTGTTCTGTGAAATGAATGGGGTTTCATGATCACTCTTGTATGGACAGGCAAGAAATAAATTAGAGAACAGTTTCTCGTTGCGCAATTAACTACAGCACACACAGCTACCTGCCACACCCCGCGGTCTGGTAATATAATGCGTGTGTGTGTGTGTGTGTGTGTGTGTGTGTGTGTGTGTGTGTGTGTGTGTGGGTGGGTGCGGGGGGGTTGTGGATGTTTGCCAGTTTGCCATTACTTGTTGCTCATGATTCTCTTTACACACACTGTGTGCATGACCTGCTTGCCCATGAAACGTGGAAATGTTAATATTGCATATTGCACAGAGCATATAATTGCAATTGGAATTATTTTATTATTATTATTAATTTATTTTTTTCTGTTTTAGTTCAGTTAAGTTTTTCAGCTACATTTAATTCATTTTTCAAATTCATTTGATTTGATAATACTTGTGTCATATATACCATTTTCTGGTGTAGCTGCACTGTATGAATGAACATGACAAGTTGAACCAGAATATTTACACTAAAATGCAGTTAAAAACTATATTTCTGAACCATGTGCTTTTTAATGGCTTTGCAACTGAGTGATCACTGTCATAGATGAAGAAAAACAAGACTAAACTGTTCATTCACACACCTCCATGTTGTATCAGGCATTCATTTCTGGCCATAAGCAGTTAGTGGTGAACTCCCAATCCAAACACAATAGTCTCCTCCCTTCACACAACAGCCTGTGACTCTTTACTGTAACTTTTGTTCATACTTCTTTCTATCATCTCTGGGGATTTAAGCAGCTGTCAGGACTCCAGAGCCTAGACGACAGCGTCTGGGAGTGGCTATGTCCCCGAGGAGCAGAGCATCTTTTTTCCCCCTCCTTTTTCTCCGTTTCTGCACGCTCAAGTTGTTTGAGAAATCTTGCAATGCAAATGTGATACTTACCTTTACCGCCCAGTAACAAAACTGTGTCACAGTCGGAGCCTTCTGTGCAAGCCCTGATTTTGTCTGAGGAGATATAGAGGTGAGGAGAGGCAGGTAAACAAAGCATAATGTGGAGGTCAAATGCTAATGAGTGCTCCATTTGTTACGTCTGGCTCCCTCCAAAGGCAAAGTAACAACGTCAGAGGCACCCAGACATAATAAATCATCCAAATATATCCAAAATAATAAACTTTAAGATTCAGAGAAGACTTCATGGTATTCAATGTGCCACTTCAAATGAATTTACAGACCAGTCCTGATTTCTCTCATGTGGCCTTATTTGAATTGTCCCATTTTAAACAGCATACTTGAGACAGCAAGATGCTTGCAAGTCCATTTTCAGGCCTAACAACCTCCCATATAATTTCCATCTGCTCACTGGTTAATAGGGTAAGACCAGAGAGAACCCCACTATGAACTGTAATGTAACTTGCTTTAGTTGAAATACAGGCCATAATGCTGCAAGACTTGAACAGATGCAATGCCATGCGGGGTTTGCAGCTGTTGCGAGGCCTTAGAAAACCCACAGCTGCCCCCTCTCTGTCTGAGTCCCCAAGTAAAAGGAGACTGAAAGACGGACGTGACTGATGAGGTGATGAAACATGTAAAGAGGCAGGTGGATGAGGAGTATCACAGGTAGTAGAGTGCACCATTTTAATGCATATCTGATGGTTTGTTTCCTCCCTGCACTCTGTACACCAGAGGCTCCGCCACTCACTCACTGTGGCTACCTATAGATGGCGCTCAATTCATTTTGAAAAAGCACCGGCCTTTCTAAGGGCTGTCCATCACAAAGTGCCACAGACTGCATGGTGGTGGGGATGAGCTGAGGAGAAAGGCACCCTTACCTGTCCTTGAGCCAGGCGACAGAGGGAAAAAAAAGAGTAGATTCAGCATGTATGTATGCTGTAGCCGGGAGCCATAAATCATGACCTTCTTCAATTTACACAGGGAGCATATTGATGGTTTCCTATCTCCTTCACTCACTTTCACCTAGTTACATTGTCTAAGACAACACCACTCTGGGTAACCATGACTGACACTTTACAGCCTATTCTCAGTGGACTCTCACCTCAGCCGCTGAATAATCCTCACATGAGTCAAAGGAAGGAGTGTGAGCGTACCGTAGTGGAGCTAAAGCCGGTGGTGACAGTACAAGGTTGCACTAACAGTGTGATCATAGATTTTCTCAAAGAGGTAGGCAACAAGGTTGCCTGATTAACAGGCCGCAGTGTGACAGTGTCAATGCCCCTTCTTAAGCACAGACAAGCTGGACGACTGGTGGCGATTTAAGGAGAATAAAACATGGTCTACACGATGGAAAGTCACTCTGAGGACAGTGGGCCATGCCCTAATTCTCTCCTACAAGACTGACAACAGAGAAAAAGGCTACTATCCTACGAGAGAAGAGCTGCAGTGATAGGAAGTTTAAGAGACAGGTGATTATGTGTTTTCTTCTGTTTTTGAGCTTCTTTTACTTTCCTTACAGGTTTTTTCTTAATGTGTCAGTTATCCTGTAAGTGTAAATGGATAACACCTCAACAGTCACTATATTAACATACTGGTAATGCTGATATACTGTGCACAACAATCCACAAGTTAATACTGTTATTTCCAGCAATAATACGGAGTGGCGGGCGTAGCCGTGCCAAGCGAATAAATAAAAAATGAAAAAGTGACAAGCCCATTTATATGTTTAATTCAATCTTCTGTTGAGAGATCTTTTCGCTGGACATCATAGTTGATTTTGTTTAGGGGAATGGTTTGTGGCAGGCTGATTAAACACAGACTTACTCCCCCAGCCCCCATATTGGCTGAAGTTGAAAGCCCAGTAAATGAAATGACTTCCACAGGATTGCACCACAAAGGAAGAGAGTGTGTCAGATGTGCATTCAGCCAGTGTTGTAGCCAACACAAGGTCAAACGGGACATTGTGTAGACAGCTAACCAACTGACAGTCAGGGCAGGAGGATGCCGTTACACCCCCAAGGCACCGTCTTGCTACATGTACACAAGTGCACACATAGACACACACACACACACATACATGACTGGTCATGCTAGGCGCTGTGTGACTGTACGTCTCTTATCCTGAGATCAGGCTGTGCTGTAACACTGGATATAGATGCCTGTAATGAAATTACTATTATTATTATTTTTACTATTATTATTATATTATTTTATATTATTATCTACTGGAAAACTAATTTTGATTGTTCACTGTAACATATAGTTGTTGATGTATGGCATATTGTGCATATTTTAAATATGTTAGGGGAACATGCAAATAAAATATATATTGATTGAACCTACACGGAACTGTATAGTTTCAGTATCATCATTGTAGTGCGACTGTACCTTGCAATTTTTATCAACTTGTTAAAAGATAAAACCAGCAGTCTTATTCTGTAACATATTTAAGAGTTTATCAAGCTAGTGCTCAAAATAAACCCAAAGATGCAGTATTAATGAAGGTATCAGTAGAGCAACAACCGTCAAGAGGCAATCTGACAATCTGCACAAAAACTGCTTTCTTTCTTTATTCTGCAGTGACATGATCACAAATGGTCTTCCTCAGGCCTGGGGTGGGTGGGGGGGGGGGGTTAGGCTCTGACGAAGACCACTGTGGTCGACACATTGTTACTTTCATGACAACAGTGTGTTGGTACTTTTTGGTATCCATAAATCCTGGGCAAAAAATGGTGATACACTAAGTTAACCTTGTCAGTAGATATGGTGCAAACTGTTTTCGTAGTCTCCCCGGGTTCATTGACTTGAAGATATTTAAAGAAATCATTTGCAGTGATTACATAAACCATGTGATTTTATTGTCACTGTACATTCAGTGCACTGTTAGATCTGACTCACTCCAAAAAAAAGCATATATTTACAGATGGGTACATTAGGCATGAACACAACAAACAAAACACAAGAAAATGCCACACAATAACAGTCCAGTGAAAGTCAGCTGTGGTTGGCTTTTTCGCTTCTCAGTTCAAACATTTTCACATTTTTTCCCTTTGCCTCACCAGGACTGTGAACGTGTGTGTGCATAGTCACCCTCTCCTTTTTCCGAGCATAGGGTAAGTTTATAATTAAAACGAACCAAAGCTCCCTTTTAACTTGATTCATATATCACAATTGCTAACATATTGCTTTTGAGGGGAGTAAACCTCTTGGGTAATCACATGTCTACGGTACATACACCTAGCAGGGTCCTTTATACACCGCGGACTAGAACGGCCAGGGAGGTTCCTCCATGTTTTATGTAAATCTTGTCATCTCAGAGTGCACGGAGATAAGATAAGTCCGCAAATGGAACAGCGAATAAGCAGCTTTCTCCTCCGAGGAATGTGCTCCCCAATTGCAGTAGGTTCATCTACATTTTTTTTAATACCCAGTCAGTGATGTCACTTTATTTCTGTGCCACTGATTCCCAGGAGGAAGCCATGGCCCGTTTCCAAACCCAGTGTAATTTTCAAAATATGGAATTGAGGTATAGGGTCTAGACTACTTCACTCGCTATACGTCCTGCTGTGCTGATAACCAAAATCGATGAACATTGAGAGACACAAAGACACAGAAAAGAAAATAAGAGAATATCCCACCTTGGACCAAATATAAGGACATATTCTCACTTGACTCAATACAGTGATTTATATTATACAGCTATTCGGGTGGGTTGCTAATACATCATGAGAAATTAAACAAATGATCATAGTTATATCAATGCACAGCAGCTACAGTATAGTACGGTGAAATATGCACAATACATTTGCAGTGTACAGCACTGTACAGTTTGTCCACATTGTAAACAAAGCACAACTAAATGTCAGTCTGATGCTCCACAAAACAAGGAACATAGGTGGCCATATTTGCCTTGCATAGCCCAGTGATCGCTCTGTTATGAAACTATTACAGACACCCATGAAATCGCCTTTGTAAAGGTTTAGACAAACCCTCCCCACTGTCAACCGAAATAAAATGTCTCTCGTCCCCAAGGTAGAGCCAAAGCAGAAATTTAATTGCTCCATTTCTATTGAGAATTTCAGCTTAGGAGACAATTAGAATTAATTGGATGCAGTAGAACCATTTTAGAACTCTGAAAATAAATTAAGCATTTTTCTTTTATTTTCTTATATTAATTTGAGAAGAAGGGAAAGTTAGGAAACAATTATCTGCTATCGCTCAGTCTTCAAAGTGGACAGAGGAGGTATGTGAGGGAACTCTGGTCAGAGGAGAGGGGGTCAGCTTGTTTGGTCAAGTGAAACGCTCTCCTTTAACCATCAAAATATGAAAGACATCACTTTTTTTATGGTAGTTCCATCTCTTAGTTAGGCTACAGAGTGAGACTTCACATATCGACAAAGAGACTGATGTTTAATCAATGCATGTATTGACTGAACAAAAAAGATAAAAAGGTTTGCATCCTGTTATCACCACCATCGTAAAGAGGATGCTCAAAAACGAATGGCTGAACTAGCATTAATAATATACTGGAAAAAACGTCACTGGCTGGCTCAAAATGCAATTTTATCAGTGTTTCACTTTAAAGTATTTGAAGACTCTACGCTTTGGTTTACTACTGTACAGAGGCAATACATCCCTCACTTCAACTTAGCTGGTTACACATAACACATTTAGGGAATTGCATCATGGGAGTTGTATTCTCTACTGTATTGGGTTATAATTATCTATGCATTACATTGCAGTGAATCCATAGCGTCTGTTCCTGTGGGGTGAATGAAACTGGCCTATGTCTGTAGTTACTGGTCACTTGGCTTTATGTTTTCTTCTTGTTTGGGCAGAAGCTAATGGCACTTAACACTTTAAAGACAATGCTGCTTTAAAGTGTTCATAAGGGACAATATCTGTCTCACTAAAGCCCTAAGAGCAGCTGATTAATCTATTATTGTATTATTTTGATCTTATTATAACATGTTGATAACTGTATCACATTATTCTGATTGCTTTCTTTGAATAATTTGGCAACTGGTTTACAATTGATAGATAATACGCTATAAAAGTCTGCTATCATTTCTGGAATATACAGATTTATTAACTTAAGTTTGTGCACCTCAGTGAGTTTGTAGAAATGTACATACAGTGCCAGTATGAATGGTTAGCACCTTCATTAAAGACAAGCAAAAACCTTTGTCTAAAAAACAGAACATCAGTGAGACATCTGTTATTATTGTTAAGTTTCAATTCAGAGGGTAATTCAAATTATCCTCAGAAACACAAGTGTCATTATATTTTTGCACATAAATATTTAAACTTCTAGTAATCTGTGATAGTGTTACATCCAAACTGTTTTAAAATGCTGCCAAGAGGGGGCTTAAAACCTTCAGTTAAAAAAACACAACTATTATTTTTAACTCACATCACAAAGGATCAAGTTTCAGCTGTGGCAGTTTTATGTACTTAGATGTAAAAACATCTCTATTGGCTGTTAATGTACTATCAGTGGTCACCTTATTAGGTACAGATGAGGTTTGGCCTTGCTGACATAGTTTGGAAAAGTTGTTTCAAATGTGGCAATTGTACTAAAAGGAGTGAAATGATGCCCAATATTGCCACAGCCACACATGAAGACATGAGGCTTTTATTGTCTCACTTTTGAAAGAGGAAATCAGAATGTATTTTTCTTTCTATGTTTATCTTGATGTCCCTTGATGATCTGCTGTCCCTCAGGGATCAGGGACAGCAGAGTAAACATATCAGAGATTCCTCTCTCAGAGCCTCAATATTTAACCTGTGTTTAAATGTGTGAGACTAGCATGCAGACTTTGGTATCACATATGACCAAAAAACGAAGGATTAACTGTGGGACTAATGCTATAAATATAGTGACACTTGTTGTTTGAGAATACAACCTAAACACAAGAAAAAAGCAAAACCTATACAACATAATGCAATCTAATACAGCACCATCACAAACTATAGACTCAAAAATGACCAGAGAGTTGAATCAGCACAAATCTGAAACAAACTGAACATTAGGTAGTATTTATTGCAGGGCTATCAGGTTGCATTAAAGAGCAGATTAGATTGCATTAAACTGTATAGATCCTGCTGTTATTGTGTCCTTTACCTAGATTTAAATAGAATAAACCTTTTTTTAAACAAGCCGTACAGTTTACGATAAAAATTCTCAGCACAGAATATAGCTTATCATGTGTATTTTTCACAGTATGCTTAGTTGCCAAAATTTGTGTATGACACTGAACACAGAGAGAAGTGAGGAGGGGATTTAGTAACTATAAGCAAAAAACCACTGACTGAGATGCTACCAGACAGAGCTCGCTAGCACAATACCCATTATTGCCGCGTTTTTCATAGATGCTTAGTGCAAACTCTTTGTGAACTTGATCACTGGCCAACCATTGTCCTTCTGTAAGCACCATGTTGACTAAAACCGCTGAGTCGATGAAGCTACTACGAGGTAAATATATTACGAGGAAATTGAGAATCTTACATACCCATGAAGGGTATCGCTTTCTTTGATGACGAATATAAGAATATGTCTAACAATTCTCCCCCCCCGCCCCCGCCCAGTGCAATTTCACACAATATACAGTACACATATTATATGTAGACCAGTTAGAGACTATTGCTTTAACAACTCAGATTAGAAAATATTAAAGAAAAGAAACAAAAACACATAATGTGGCTACGTAGCCGTACAGTTCTTTAGGACATTTATATTGACACACTTCCATTTTGAGATGAAAATAAGATAAGAAAGAAATTCACAGAAGCTTCAGGTGATATAGAGCAATGGGTCTCTGGTTATAACAAGACCTCAGTTGCCTGATTTCTGTACACAACATCTTTATATACATCATCATGATCCCATGTCAATCAGGTTGATATTCACCCTATTTAAAACCATCTCAAGTCCCTTTCTCTTTTACATTAATTACCATTTAAAAGTGTTAAAATGACTCAGTAGTCCAAGCTTCTTCCTTTCAATTGGCACGCCGCCTTCATTTTTTATGGGCTGTCCCTCGCCTCCCATTGGGTGATGCAGCTGTCTGTCAAACATCTGGCCCGGGTGTCAAGCCTTGGCCTCCAACATCTCGAGGAATAGTTTGTGCATGGGGACTTTGCCCTGCATTTTGATGCTGTAGAAGTGCTGAACAGCTTTGGTGGCGGTCTGACGGAGCAGAGGCAGGGTCATTAGCAGCTTGCCTGCTCGCCGAGGGTCCTCTGGATGCTGGGAGCCCTCAAAGTCCTGCAGAGCCTCGTGGAGGGAATCCTGGAGCCTTTGGACGGCCTCAATATTCTCTATGTGCATGGAGTCTGGAGCGAGAAGGGTGGTGGGGAAGGATGGAGGGACAAAAGAAAAGATCATTTATATTTGCATTAAAATGAAAAGCAAACATTTTCTATTAATCTGCAGGATGACAAAAGATATACAGCTGCGACAAGAACTTGGTGTTTTGCGGCTTTAAATTCCGCAGCCTGTCTTTGCAAACATGCATTTTGGAGAGAGGGTTTCTCTTGTTAGTGGTTAATGACGCTCCTTAAATAAATGCCTATGCATGGCCAGGACTCTAGGGAGAGAGAGGGAGAGGAACTGTAGGTCTGTATAAATATATGGTGGGACAGGAAAAAGATTCATTTCTTTGGTATCATGCGACCACATACATCCCCCCTGCTAATGAATTCAGATGGCTGCATTACTAGGATATCGTTCAGCTGAATGATGGCGGCAGATGGCCTTCATTTCCATAAGAAAGAGCAGTTGGCCCCCTTATGTATAGGCACTAAAATAAAACCAGTTGAGACTTATTAAAAACTGCTCTCTATGTGTAAGTCTACAAGTCGGGGAAAAAAACAAAACAGGCTTGTCCTCCAAAGAACGAGCTGACAGAGTGTTTTAATGGACAAGCAGCGGTTTGCTTTCAGCCAATTTCTCTGCACAGACTCGCAGTGTCAGGTCTCATCTGTGGATGTATCATATCCACAATTCATTAACCGATAGATAAAATTGTACACAACAAAATGTGAATTCAATTCAGTATCATAATTGAATCGAAACCATTCATCTTGGTATATCTAACGGAATAAGATGGACTCGTCTCATCCTAAAACACACTGTATTACTAAAGCTAAACCAAACGTGGTTGCTGATTGAAGTGAGTGAATTAGATCAGCTCTGCTATGTGTCATGAAAGTTGTGGAGTGAAGTAAGACCGTGTACAAACATGTAAATGAGGCAGAAAAAAGGAAAGTACAAGGCTAATTATGTTCCTAACTGACTGATTAAGTCTCCTTTACCAGTCGCCTTCTGTGTAAATTGCGTTTCTATCTTGGGAAATTAACTAGGCTATGTGGACCGCACATGTGTTCCAGCACTCTTCATTTGAAACCTTCATGTTAATGCTGATCTGATCCTCGTTTGGCTGTGTGAGCATGTGTGTGTGTGAAGCGGAGAGAGGAGGGGAGAGGGAAAGAAAGAATATGTTTTCAAATGTGTGTCAGTGTGTGGAAACGCAAAGGGAGCGTTTTCATGTGAGTGTCTGTGTGTGTGTGTGTGTGTGTGTTGAAGGAGGTTATGGGCGGAATGCAAAACTAACTTTGAAGAAACAATTTCCATGTAATCCGTCAGC
Source organism: Dicentrarchus labrax (assembly GCF_905237075.1). Taxonomy (NCBI): domain Eukaryota; kingdom Metazoa; phylum Chordata; class Actinopteri; family Moronidae; genus Dicentrarchus; species Dicentrarchus labrax. The sequence goes on along the minus strand of NW_026136708.1, from coordinate 11,723,613 downwards.
AGCCTGGCGTCAATCCCGTCGATACTCCGCTAATTACAAAATCAATGGCCATGAATTTCCACAGCTGTCACACCCACAGGACCCCTGGAGCCGAAGCTCTCTGAGACTGTGTTCAAACGAGCCGAGGCTGCCCTCTCGCCCTCCCTGAGCCCCCCTCTCAACCCCTGCCATCCTCTCTCACACTTCTCCCTTACCTTTATACATCCCCTGTCTTTCCATCACCCACTCCTCCCCTCCAGCCCTCCTCTCCCATTTATCCTCCCCTCTCTCCACTCTCCCATGGAGAGTTTGTCATCAGAAGACTAAAGCTCTGGGCTCAGCATTTTTCATTTTTCAGTCAGGCAGGAGAAAAGACTCCTAACAGGCATTGATTAGTGGGGGACAGGCCCGGCCTCATGAAAAGCAAACTGTCGATACGGGCGCAGCATCTTCACATTGGAACAAACGAGGCCCGTCGCTCCCCAACGCTCATTCCACTCCACTTAACACATTTTATTGACAGCCCCTGTTTTCCTAATGAAATGCTAAATATATCTCCCTCGGCTGTGGCACGCTGGCAGCTACTGTTATGGAGATGGAGAGAATGAGAGCGCAATGTGACAGTCTCACACACACACACACACACACACGCACACACGTATGTGCACACAAATTAAAATATAGATACTCACACGCACACACACATTGTGAGAGTGTTAAATTAAACAACCGTGCCTCTGACCTTTTTGTCCCCTGTTATCAGGTATCCTTCATTGTGGAAGTGATCGGCTCACCAGATACAGACAACCACTTGACATTTTTTTTTGGTTTATTTCTTTGTTTGCTTTAATTAAATGCCAACTATCTAGATTTATTTAGGATTTAACATAGAGATGTACCTTCCTACCGAGCTCATGGCACCTTCGGGTTTGTAGAGCAAAATAAAAGATTTTTTGATATTTGGCCAAATTACTGCAATTTAAATGATCTTGATGCTACCTTTAAATATATAATTTCTGTTATGTCAAGTGCTTTAACCAGAAGTTATCTAAAGCACACACTCTTTGTTTTATAGTTAACGTTCTGGCATATTTTCAAGTATGTTTCTTTTAATTTCCACCAAAAGAAGCTCATATATTGATGCTATATAATGTTTACACAGAGTGAATAAACCAAGACTCATTCAAATGGAAGTATTCTTGATATCTTCCCACATTTGCTCCAAAAAAAATAAATTGTTATATCAACTAGAATTTAATATATATAATATCTATCAAAAAAGTTCTGTGTGTATGAACAACTGCACTGCAGTGGGAGTGAGGTTATCCGTACCTGAGTTGGCGAGGGCGATGGCTTTGAGCGTGACAAACTCTTCCTTCTCCATGCGCAGCTTCTTGTAACGTCGCACCAGCGGCAGGATGGCAACGTGCAGGTCCAACAGGCCTGAGATCCTCGCCTGCTCCTCGTCTATCACGTAGTCCTCTGCGTACACAATCTCGTCCTCGCAGGGCAGAGAGCGAAACACGATGCTCAGCACCAGGATCTCCATCCAGGCACTCTGCAGAAGACTCATCTGGTCTGCCAGTGAGAGGGTGGAAAAACCTGCAGGATTAAAGAAAAAATGTGTTGGTTTTTGAGATTTTCTTTCCAGGTATTGCTGAGCACTCACACTTTACAACCACATGACAAATCATGAGTCACTGCACTGTAATTGGCCGTCTCAAGCCCTTCATATGTTTTATGGGCTATGTACTGTATATAATGCTGCATAATCCCCGGAGAAGTCCAACATGAAACAGAGGCCGATGAGTGTATGTGGTGGCTTAAGGGAAGAATATAAATCAGTCAAGAGTAGAGGCCTTTGAAACGTGAGCCGAGGCTGCTTCAACCGTCAACCGTCAACCGTCAACAGTCGGTCCTTCTGCAGCCCACTACATAAGTACATGAGACACCGCTTAGTGGGGACAAATCCACTCGTAAACCCAACCATCTCTTGTTCTTGTCATGGCGAGGACGAAAGTATACAAAATGAATTCTTCTTTATAACAAATTAATTCTGGATTTTAAAATTCTCTGCTATGTCTGTTTGTGTCACAATCTGTCACAATACAAAGTTATTCATCAAACTTATATGAGTCGTAAAACAGTTTCATTTTTTGGGCTATCATGCCTTCATTAGAGTAGTTTCTTTATATGAAGTTAAGCAATTAGTCATGTGAATTTTCAAGAGGCATTTTGGATTTATAAATAGGTACTTTAACCCTGAAAAGGTTAACTAAGGAGTTATATATTTGGCAATGTTTACACAATGCAAAAAATCATATGTGGACCACACTGGGCCCAGTACTGAAAAGATTCACATATAGTCACATCATATCACATAACAGAGTCACATATGAGCAAAACAATCCAAAGTGGGCCACTGGTGCCTGCAGTGTGAACGTACTGTATCCTTTGAAGCCATTTAGAGTTTACTGGATTACATTTGGTCTTAAAAAATATGACTTTTTAAGAAAATTAATTTCAGTTAAAGGGAAGATACAGCATGTTGAGGTCAACATTAGGTTTATTGAGAAATGATTGAGAGCCATCCATAACTGCTGAGCGATGGAAGAGATTTGAGTATACTGTGTTTTTAAAGATGTTGAAATAGTATAGATTCAGCCAGATTTTGTACTTAAAATTAAGATGCAATGTTTTTTTTTATCAATTGTGGAGTAAAATACTGCATTTTGTGGAAAAGTAAAAAAAAAAAGTATCGTTGTAGCTTTTTTCCTAAGCTTTTCACAGCATCACACGGCCTGCATCTATGGAGGAGTTCAGCCTAGAGTAATTTATTAGTTTGTACGTATGTTACGTATATCTTCTGTTTGTAGTCATTTATGTTTCTTTTGTAAAGTCAAACATGAGTACCTGATGAACTATATACAAATGAAACTAAAAACAACCTCAGATTCCACCCTGATGAAACGTTTGGGAAATAAAGCAAAGTATACTGAAGAAGAGTTGTTTTTAAGTAAGAGTATTATAGTGTCTTAAAATTAGAGCTGGTTATCACATGAAGTTACGACTGTGTCATAAACACAATTACTGGGATTCTCTCTAAATGAATGGCATACAATTAAAAAACAGCAAAAATATATTCCACCTGATAAACTCCTTCTTGGTCTCCTTTGTCTCTCGTGTTCAACCTTCTGAGCTCGGGTTAACAATTCATCCAAGATCTGGAGGTCGACCCATCAACGTTCTTCTCTAACATTCACACACACCACATCAAACAGACAGACATCTGAAAGGACCTCAGCCGCCACAATACCTTTCACCACTCTATAGTGAATAGGAAGGTGATGGGGGGTATTGACCAGGGCCTTGAACCCACCACTCTGCTTACTTAAATCTGAGGTTGTATGGATGGGGGAATGGGGCAGGTTGACTTAAAAGAGGTCCTCCCGATGGTTCTTATCAAGCAAATAGAGAAACGACGAGGAGAGAGAGAATGAGGGAGAGAGAAAAGAGTGCTGGGGGTGTCATTGATTAGTAGATTGTAATCAGTCCACCAAATGCGAAAGGGGGATCGATCCAAGCCTCAGATCTGACAAACAGACAGCTGATGGAGGACATCCGGTACACGTTTAGTGGGGGGATGGAGGGACTACGGGATCACGTAGATACTGTAGGCTGCATTAGGAACTCTCTCTATCTCAAAAGGACACTTTTGCGAGGGAGGTTCAATGGCTATACTTAACTAACAACGTGAGTTAGAAAAAAAAAGATTAAGACAAAAAGTAATGCTTATTTATTACGATCAAACCTCTCAGGAGCACTATTTATTTTCTTATTCATGTTTTTTTTTCTGCCATACTCCCTTTCTTTACCAACTGTGTAAAAGAACCTCTATTTTTCTTCCCCTTCATCATTCTTTTCTTTTCCCGCAGCCTTTTTTTCTTCTTTCCACTCAATTTACTGAAGCGATGGAGTGACTTCCTCGCTCCCCGGGGGTCGCCTCCGAGCTTCAGGTGCGTCGCCCGGAGGTGGCTGAGTTAAGTGTCACTGTGGAGGGTGATTGGCCCTGATGAAATATCAATATTTCACCCTACTGATTTACTGCCGTTTGACCAAACATGACACAATATTGAGCAAACTGGGGAATGCCTGTGTCTCCGTCTCTGCAGTTTTCTCCCCTTGTGATGACGAGAAGCACGAGCAGAGACAAGTGTTAACACAGGTTTTCCACTGCACTATGAGAAACCTATGATAAATTATTATCTACTCTTCCGCCCTGCAAAGGCAGAGAGCAGTAAAGAAGAAATTAAGGATATTGAGTTTATAGGCTGGCAGGCAAACTGTGTAAGAGACAGAAAGGTTGTAATGCCTTAATTTATACTGTTATACTGATTATAAAGAAATCACTGTCATAGACTCTACAGGATACCTTAAAAATGCAGATAAAGCACTCTGCCATTCAATCAATCTTCAGCAAAGCCAGGGACAGGTTTCTTTCTTTCTAAATTTGTCATTTTGAACTAGTTTGTGTTACAAAAAATATATTTTACATAGTTATAGCTACAGTTCATATAGGTTATCTTTATAAAATAAATGTAAATAATATATATAATACATATTTCCTACATTAACATTAAGGGTTTTTGCTGCTGAAACCAAACCACATGGACAAACCTAGTGTCCATTATGTCTTTGTAACACAGGATTAAGGGACGGTGAATGTGAAAGTTGTAAATCTACATCCCTTGATGTTACAGGCCATACTGAACTACATTACACCACGTGTCTATTTCTATAAGATAATCCTCAACATACCGTGGGATGTTAGTGATTGTTTGCAGAAAAGGAGAGTGCTCTAGCTATGCAACAGTACAGTACAGGTACAGATCAGATAAGTAATTGAATCCCTATTCAGTACAATGAAGAGACTGAGTGGTTGGCAGTGAAGCTTGAAGCTGTCATTGAGAGCTAGGTCTAAAACAGACAGCAGTTCACTCTCTATTCATTTAGTATCATTACAGGCCTCCTAAGAGCCCTAATGGGCCTAATAAAAAGACAGAGGTAATAATGAGACTAGAGGGCCCTATATGAGCAGGAGGAGCAGGAGGGGGGTAGAGCCAGGGGAGCAAGAGAACAAGGAAGTCAGAGAGTGTGTGTGAAAGATATGATGGTAGAAAGTGTGTGTGTGTGTGTCAGAGAAAAAGAGAGGAAAGAGAAAGAAAGCGCAGAACTGAGTGAACATTAAATACCAGAAGGTGCTGAATGCCTCGCGATGTTGCCGTGCATATAAATCTACACATGTGCACTTACATGTCTGAGATGGTGTGTGTGTGTTAACAGCTGCACAAATTAGTGGCCACACTTGACCCCCCCCCCACAACAGGGCTACGATTCTGTTTCTACTTTTCACGACAGTGTGTGTAACATCCAATCAATGCCTGCCTAGTGATGAGTCACAGCCATTCTCTCCAACATATTTAACTAGGAAAAACACATCTCCAAACAGTTTTGTTTTCTTTTTATCAAAGCTTCTAATTTATATTCGGTGCAAATATTTTCTTTCATATTTAAAAAACTAAACTTGTGCACATTACAGTACATAGCAAGTATGATTATAAGCAGCTCTACTATAACCACTAACATCTAACAGAAAACCTATTCAACGTTGCATGTTTCTTTCCAGCTCTCCACATCTGGATGTTGAAGGACTTTTACATTAATGGAGCGATCTGCAGTAATGACTCTTATTACCTCATCGTTAAGGCCATTTGCTCAGTGGGCTATGAGTGTAATGGTGGGAGTGGACTGTTAAACTGTAGGGACCCCTTTTGTCTTAATCGTTACTTGGTGACACCCTGACCTGGTGGCCCCGGATAAAATGTCCCCAGAGTGTCACATGCCCCTTTAATAACTCTGTCAGGTCTGGATTTAGATCTTCGTAGCGTACAAGATCAATAGTTATACATAGAAAATGTAACAGAGATTGAGGTCCAAAGATATGACAGTATGTAAACCTTCTTTCTGCACCCCTGCAGCTTTGACTCAATTGAAGAATTTTTGTAAAAGACCCTTTGTTTTTACTGTCAGAAAAACATCAGGTCAGTGATTTTCCTTTTGTCCCTCTTGAAGCATCTTCCCACTGCAGCAGCCTTTGCCTCGTACCCAGTGTCCCTCAAAAGCTAAAATCTCCTAATCAGACCACACAGCTCTCCTGTGGATCCCGGGGCAGGTTTGGGATCAGCACACCTTCAACCACCCCCAAAGTGCATTAATTAAGGTGTCAAATGTAACTCTGATGACGAATCAGTGATTAGGGCGAACCCTGGACAGAGCGGAGAGCTAAGCAGCTGGTTAGTGATGTGCATCCAGTTGATCTGTTTAGTTGTCTAGTTGTAAAGGAGAAATTAATTTACTGTATGATAGTTGATTATATTGTTTTTATAATTGATTAATTGTGTCTGTTTTTCAAGCAAAAACATGAAACACTGTTTGGTTCCAGATGTAAGGATTTACTTTCTCTTAGTTTTACATCACTGTAACTTAAATAGCTTTGGGGTTTGCACTGTTGGTGAGATAAAACAAGGCATTGTAAAGCTGTTTGATCGTGCTCTGAGAAGTTGTGATGTGCCTTTAATTGATTGATTTAGAAAATAATTGGCAGTTAATTGGGAATGAAAATTGTTTGTTGCAGTTCTACATTATTATATTATAATACTTGATTGGATCAATGAGATGTTGACGCTCCCTTTAAAAACGTACCAGGGTCCAAAATGTCTGTTTCAACTGATAGAGACGAAAAGAAAAGATCTTTGAACATTTGCATAACAAGTCTTATTTAAGAATTCGTCAACAAGGGCCGGGGAAATCCATCAGTATTTCCCTAAATAAATCAATTTTACAATAGGCTCTGTGTAGTCCCCTTAAGTAAGTAAGAGGATTGCTTTCTTTAAGTCTGGGATTGAAATGGAATACATTGACATAGGGGCGGATCCCAGCTCCCTCCCCCAGACTCTCCCACCCTACCCAGTCAAATCAAAGGTTTCAGCTGCTCTTTATTGATTAGATTTTAGAATATGGGACTGGCTTCTCCCTTAGGTGCAGATGAGTAGCAGATGTTAATTATCCTGTGTGTGTGCATGCATGTGTGTAACTGCGTGTGTGTGTGTATGGTGATTATATGTATGCAACAATCGGTGAACTACTTCAGTAATCGCATACTGTATTTGGTTCAGCAAATTAAAGTACAAATGTGGCATTACTTATCTGCTTTACCAACCGCACAAGACCTATGAATTTCTTTATCTTTCATGAATCCAGTTATTAAAACTCACAAATTACTACAATAAAACAGTGGGGTTTTTTTATTTTATGAACCAAAACAACTGGTGAGATAATCCTGAGATAAATGTCTCATTTCATACAGTTATTTGTTAGCTATTTTATCATTTTTGTATTTTGTTTTTATCTATTGGTTTGGAACATTTGGCTTTACAGATTTATTAAGTGCTTGAAATAGTTGCAATGTCAAATTAAGAAATGAATATGTTCAGAAACCCGTATCCCAGACAGCACAGTCACTCATTAGCAGTCACATCTCTCTACCTGGGATATGTTTTGCCCAGCCGATGATGACCACCAGTTCGCGGTCGGCCAAGTCGCACAGCGTGGTCAGGGCCTTGATGTCTCCGTCGGGCATGGTGGGGTCAGGCATGGCATAGATCTTCTCTGGCTCCACCACCAACAGATGGGAAACGATCTTTGTCACTGGAAGGAGGGAAGGACGGGTGCAGAGAGAGAGAGAGAGAGAGAGAGAGAGAGAGAGAGAGAGAGAGAGAGAGAGAGGAGAGATGGAGAGAGAAATGTGTGAGACAATCAGTATATACAGATTTAAAACCTTGACACAACAATTAAAACAAATAAATGAATAATTACACATTTGAAAAGTGTTTTTTTCTATAATGTCAAATTATATGGTGCAAAATCTGAAAAGGTGGCAGGTTAGCCTTGAGATTAATCTGGCTATAGCATAACTAACCCTGATTGGCTAGTACTAGTTGCCTTTGTTGGTTGGGTTGGTTTAGGCGTTAGGACTGAGAATGGTTAGGGTAAGAATATCAGGGATAAGTCAATAAGAGGCAGATAAAATTCGTAGATTTTTTCTCTAACGCCAATGAAAATCCATCTACGCATTATCAAGATGCCGCTGTGCACAAATTCCTCAATGTCATATTTTAAAAATTAATACGTTTCTAGGGGCAGTATTCCAAATCCCAAGATTTCTATAATTGCCCCAAGTTGCGATATTGCTGCGCTGACATCAAACAACTAAGGGAACCACACGAGAGTAACCAAACTGTGTGACTCACATGGCTTTTTGGCTGGAGGGGGGATGGTGAGACCGAGGTAGGCGCTGTTCTCTGCATCCAACCTCCGTTTATACTTCTGTCTTCCCCCTCTCACCCGGTCCAGACGCACACCTGCAAAAAAATATCAAACAGGTATAAATGGCAGCACATCCAAAGGTCCTTTGAAGGTTATTTAGCAGGATACTAATCTGAGCAAAGAGCTACCCTAAAACTGCAGGTTCATTTTTACCTTTATCATCTGAATCTGACATATTTAGATTTAGTTAAAATGCCACAGGGCCAGTTTTATGCCGTTAAATCCACTATTATAGCTACAACTACTTCTAATAATAATGTCCTCTTATCATATATTATGCTGAGTCATAGATCTCTCTCAAGCATTCCAATGTTTATATTCATTTAAAATTCATTATAACATATCTTATACCGCCAAAACGGAGGACTATTTCTTCAGTGTCATATATAGCTTTGCACAAACATGTTTTTTCGTGTCATAGTATATTCCTAACTAATATACCAAGCACATCGAAGAAGACTTTCAAATAATGTAGTAATTTATTCCTGTATTTGTAATAGTGCATGCAAATGAGATGATAATTGAGACTGCTGAGTTTCTTTCCTTTCTTTTTGACCTTTTAACTGGAAGAGGGACAGTTCAATACCTGCTTGTTACAGATGGAAGAGTGTAAGTATCTAGTTAGTATACAAACGGACATATCTGGGATTATCTTGAAAGCCATCTCAGAGGACACATCTGACGCACCTTATGTGCTGGATTTACACTCTTGTATTAAAAGTTGTTTGAGCATTGAGGGAGAGCAAACAGATTTTACATGGTCAAGTGGAATTGAGTCGTGTGAGATTTCCCAGTGACTCATATAAATTCCTTTGATTCCCCTGGAAACAAAAGAATCCGATTAGGATGGTCTTTCAATTTCCTGACACCGACTATCCACTAACCTAATTACCCACCGTGCCCAGAGGGAGCTCATTCTTCCCAGCAAACACAGTGAGATCATTTTATGCCTGGCAGATTGAAGCTAAATCGAGAGCCCCTCTCCTAACACAGCTTTCCATTTGTACGCCTTAAAGTAATCAATAAGGCTTGCAAATAGACTTCTTGTTCTTTGAACACATGTGGATGCGGTTTTAATTAGTCAGTTAGGCAGCTAGGAACTGGGTTTGCGATAGATGGAGCTTTAGTTGTTGTTCATACCATTACTCTTGGTTAAGGTAAATTTAAAATTATAAATAGTGCTTCAGGAAACTGTGTCCATGTACTCTAGATATTAAATCAATTCAATAGCTTCTCTCTATCTAATGACACACATAGGCCTAATAAAGGGATATGCAGTTAGCGTATGTAATGCAAAAACATATTAAGTGGGTGTATTCCCTAAATTCACTCTACTGTAGACTTAAGTGACAGCAAATTGTTGCTGGTTTTGTCCCTGACATGTACCACCATCCACACACACACACACACACACACACACACACACACACACACACACACAGAGTTTTCCCTGCTGCGGGCTGCAGGGTCATGTGGCTGCAACAAGCGACAAGTGACCAAACAGCCGGAGTTAGAATTCCAAGATCTGCGGGGGCTGTTTGAACTGGAACATCCAACTGGCCCATAATTAATAGATGCTGACAAGAATTAAGAGCTCAGTGCTAACCAGTTTCAGTTTACAGCTTAGCGGCGCAGCAAACGGCAGAGACCCAAAGCAGGAGGGCAGAGAGAATGACAGAAAGGGAAAGAAAAGGGTTTGATAAAGAACGGGACGGTTGGGGAATAAGAGACAACGAGCTGCTGTTTCTTGGCTGAATGTATCAGTTTTCTGCAAGGTCTCTGTTTTCCTTTCTCTCACTTTTCCTTCTGTCTGTCTCTTTTTCTCTCCCTTTCAGCATCGGGTGTACATCAACCTTCCTGACAGCCCTGCCTGTCCCAGCCAGCGCCTGATCCGACCAGTGCGGGATTATCTCCTCCCCATGTGATACGGCACAGTACTGAGAATCTGACCACAACAAGACAGCTGGATGAGGCCCCTTGTAGAGGGCTGTGGAGGGAGGGCGGTAGGGTGGGGGGGGTGGGGGGTTGTGTCATTGTCAGCACCACATTCCACACCTCAGGCCCAAAACCACTGCAGCCTCCATGCTACAAGACAATCGGGTTCAGCTTGTGCCTTGGTAGTGAGAGACCCGGTGACAGAGATGCGGGTGCACAGCATCCAGATCCATTTTTTTCTTTTACTGTTGCTGGCCCTTCATAAAGTGTGGCAGCCAAAATATGGATGCAGGGGGTGAGGTTATGGGGTAAGAGAGCGTGGGGGAATGGGAGGTGGTAGAAATGCGTGTGCTGAATGTTATGAGCTCGGTAAGATCATACAGTACAGTACAGTACGCTCATAACTTAGTGCAGACTGTGAGAGAGGCGGCCTGAGACACAAAGATACTGGCTGGCAGTCCATCCTTACTATGTGTGTGTGTGTGTGTGTGTGTGTGTGTGTGTGTGTGTGTGTGTACATGTGTGTGGAAAGACGATGAGGCATGTTTGCATAGGAGCAATCTTTATGGCCACCTGACCCCAGCTTCCCTTTCACATTCAATATCTTTATTGACTTGTGCAACCTTAAAGCACATTCCTGATTGAAGCAGCTTTGGTTTCCTTTATGTGGTGGGAGCTGTGTGTATGCCATGTGGATTTATTTTTTTTGTGTTTATTATTTCTTTCTTTATTTGGATATGTCCACATAAAAAAAACAACAACAACAATTTAAAATTCATATAGTTCATGGGAATATGACACCAATGTTGTAATTACGTGGATTACTTGGATTTAGACCATCATGGTCTAAATATGCCTTTTCTGTGCTGCCAAGAACAAAATCTGGTGGGGAAATAATTAATATTTTATTTATCTTTTATTTGGCCTAGAAGGAGTAACAAATTACAAATATTGAATCTCAAGATACTAGAAATACCTAATAAAATACCCACCATGTGTGGTTTAAATTATACCATATAACACCCCACTGCTGTTAAAACCCTCAAATTCACAGACAAACTACGGACAACACGAGTTCAGTATCCTTAATGGCTACATGCCTAAACATTGTATAAATTACACAGCAGAACAAATCAAACATGAACAATAGAAATAAGCAATAAAAAATCCTCCCAGAATAAAATAAAGAATAAAAAATATTTTTGAAAAATCCCAAACAAATAGAATCACTCAATTTGTGTGAGACACAGAAGAAGCTCTATCGAGAACAGATTTCATCAAACAAATGTGCATCTGGCCCCTACAGTGTATCAAGCATGTGTGTCACTATATGAACATGTGCGTGTGTGTGTGTGTGTGTCTCACAGAACTATTTTCGTCCCCTCACCTGTCAGAGGCGCTTCTTTCTAGAGAATGTGTCAGAATTGGCTGGCTGGCTAACGCTGCCAAAGGGAGATTAGGAGCTCCCTATTTTAGCTGGGAAAAATCAGAGGGATGCAGTGTGCGCCCCCTCCTACACAGTCGCTCACCCTTTACAAGACACAGGGACCTTGCCCTTCCAGAGCTGCTTCTAAGGGCCGAATCTACAAGCCTGCACAGAGCTAAAGGCACTGGACAGCTTTTGTTTGATTGCACAGAGTCTGGGTAGGCTGCAGAGAGAGAGGGAGAGTAGAGGAAAATTGGTACAGGACATGGGGAAGAGGGGGGCAGGGTGTATCAGGATGGTGTCCCACCTGCTCTGACCTCTGATGGGCTGACAAGACAAAACTGGAGTTGTTCTCCCATAACCACACACAATGGCATTGCTCTCTTTATCATGTTTTACACTTTTCATAAATCTGAGCCGGCGTGTCCACAAGGGGTATTACTGTGAATTACTGAGCCACACTGACCACAAATGCGCCTGTAATCGAAAACATCTGCACGGCTGGAGACGCCCGGGTCGATTCAGGATCCCCAGTGTATTGGCGCAGCAGGCGTTCGGTTTTGTAGTGTTCACACGGTTGTGTGTTGAAAGTGGGCGAAAGAGACAAAGACAGAGGCCGAAGGGTGACAGCAAGGATGTACCTCAAGGTCCGATTCCATGTCACTTGCCAGGGGTGATATACATTTGGCATGTGTGTACATGAATGTGTGTGTTGTGAGTCGAGTGTGTGTATCAGAGGGTTGTAAAGAGGTCAGCACTTCGCTAAATCCCCTTCTTCAGAGGAACACGTGTTAGCCTCCGTGTCTGATCTATCACCTGCCAGACAGTGAGGACAGGCCAGTGCAGAGCCTCTGGGTGGGCACTGACTCTCAGCTGCAGTCTGCCAGATATATCTGACACCATAAAAAGCAAACAAGGCCCCATACATGTGCCGTTAGATAGACAAGTTTGCGCTACAAGTAAAAATCAAGAGGCAAGGGGTCAGAGGGCAGACTGTCTTTACAGTTTAACTCCCTTGAACGCACACATGTACAGCAATACGGGAAAAACTGAATCTGGCTTTGTAGACATTCGCTGTTCAAATGTATCGGCTAAGACTTTAAAGGCACCCATACAGTATAGACTTTTGCAATATCTTTATTTTGATGATGTAATCTTAGCGTATAGATTGGTTTCTGATCTAAGCTTATTGATTGGAAAGGGACCTGACAGTCTGTGATATTGGATATGGCTTTACTAATCTTTTGTGTATGTGGCTGGAGGAAAATAAGGCTGTAACGTTACCCCGGTAGCCACGTTCGCTCAGGAAAGACTGCTGATCCCTATCTGTGGTCAGGCGAGGGCGAGACAGCGGTGTAGGTTGCCAAAATAGTCTGGCAGCTTGTATTCATCCACCACATTACAGCCGTGTTAGAAAATCCCCACAAGCAAAGAATACACCACAGAAACACTGAGCTAACACTAAAGCCAGCGAGCACTGGCTTCAGAAGAGGCTGAAAAAAAGGCTTCTGTATTTTTTATTGAAATTGTTAAAAATGACAGAAATTCAGTAGGCCAACAGAGGTTGTACGCCTCGGTTTCAACAGGCCATATTTTTTAAACATGCTAATTTGCTAACATGAGGATGTGATTACGTGTTTAAAGACCTACGCAGATATTCTTGCAGCAATAAAACTATAAAAAGCTCAGAATAAATGTGATCCATGTTGAGCAGAAAATAACAAGAGTGACTCAAATAACAAAGTCAAAAAATGCCCATTCAGTCCAGAAAATTCTTGCATCATTTAACACCATACGGTAATGCTATGGGGATATTAGCACTGCTATTAGCTGCGGGCACTGACTCCTGGCAGAAGGGACTGACACCATACCTTCCGCGAGTTGTAATTACGTGAGAGTTTTTCCATTGGACCTGTGACCTTTTATCAGCCTCAGCTGGACATTTAAGGGGTCACTGAGCGAGCGGGGCTGGTTTCCTCAAACAGACGCCTGCCCCCGCTACCTTCCACGCAGCTCATCCAGGCGCTCTGCTGTGGCACAGCAGTAAAGCCGGATCTGGAAAGAAGCCTGTCATCTACAATGAGTCTCTTTGATTTTCCTCTCATATACAAGATATAAAATGAATCTCTTGTCACAAAAACTGTATGCTGTTAGGAATAGGAGGGATGGAATTTACGCTCATAAATTCCATAATGTTTTTGCTGTACTGAGCTGCTTCTTCGGAACAGTTGAGTTATTTGGACCCACGCTGGAATCCAAACACACCTGAAGCCACCAAACCGGGCGTTAGAGCTGAAGTCAGCTGATTAGCGGCAGGTGTTACAGGGAGGAGGGGTTTCCCCTGCCCACCAATGGTGCTATAACTGTAGCAGCTGGCACTTTATAATTCAGGATGGCATGCTTAGAGCGGAGCTTAGAGGGTCCTGGTGGAAATATTAAGACACTTTTAGAACAACTAATCACATAAGTTCTCTCAACATCTTCTGCAGTGCAAGGCATTTCTTATGATACTACCGCACTGTAACTTTGGGGTGTTGTTTGTAATGTGAGCAATGATAAAAAGAATTCATGAGGAAATAACTATAAAATGTTAATATTTGTACGCCAATAGCTGTAGAATAGAAGAAATGACACCTGCATTCGTATGTGATTATTCCTTTTCCATGACCAGCCCTTGGCCATGTGTTATTGGTGATCTCATTACATGAAGTAGGGCAAGCCACTGTCCCCCCACTGATTCCATGATCAAAGCCCCCCCAAGTCTGTAAGAGGCCACGGCACTATGCCACGATTAAATGTCCTTTTTCCTTTTAATTGAATGCCATTACTTTCAGAGAATCACCTACTGTGCCACATGTCGCGGTGGCTGTGATGCTGCGTCTCATGAGTGGCAGGCGGTGGAGGCTACGCCGTCAAATTCCCCCTCTCTCACTCACACACACACAACGACTGTCCACATCAACGGCTTAGCTCGGCCTGCCGCAGACAATACCCCGCCGTTTTTCCTCTAAGCATGCGCTAATAGTTTCAGCTTTATTTCTGAAGCAACGTTGTTTTTTCTGGCTGAGAGTCAAAGCCTCGGTGTGAGATATTTGGGCCGGGATGAAGACATCAAGAGTGGGCGCATGTATAAATAGTGTTGTAATGGCAATACAATGGGTGACCCTTGAGTCTGAGATGAACAAACACAGCTACATCAGTACATAGTGAAGCTGTATTAGTGGAAGTGAACCAAGAGCCTGACATACAATCTTGTGTTACCAGCACAGATTGCAGTTAACTGCTGCTGGCTTCTATTATGAGATGTGTTTGGTGCTGGCAGAACACAACAAAACTGTATGACCATGGTTTTATTTTAGGAAATTTATGACTGTTGTGTCTCTAAGTAGAGGCTGTAAACAAATTCTTTAAATGCTCCTTTTTATGTTAAGATATATATCATACAATCAGTATGGATGGCAGTGGGCTGAACTCCAGATCTTAACCTGCTGTAATTTGTCTCCAAAGTGAGATACAATGTTATACTTGTGGAGTCTTATGCTGGTCCTAATTTTATTAATGCCACCGGAGCTCAAATAGTATTATTAACACACAGACACTACTGTCAACAAAACTCTAAACTAAGTGTGGTATTGTGGAACTAAAGCACAGACTTTGAACCTCTGATTTGTTGCCTATATTTGCTAATTTTGGCAACATTTAAGTATGCCGAATTAGCAATTAGCAGCTTACGTCTGCAATGTACCCATAGATTTGCAGACAACTACCACTACATTACTTTGACACTGAAGAAAACATAGAAATTTTACGATTCTCAAGCAAGGTCTGGAGTTATAGGAAGCTTTTTTTCTATGATTTCTAAGTTGATTTGTGTATGTTCATCTGAGATGTTGATATCCTCGGAAAGTTTAAGTGACACTAAATCTAAAAATGTGTTCATCATGTCTGCGTGTTCAAATTTGAGTGAGTGAGGGTTGCACCTTAACTGCCTCCATGTGTGACACAGCCACTGCCGCACCGCCAACTGCTGACAAGAGGGCCGAATAAACATCCAAACTATAATAACTAATTTCTTGTTGTTTTCAGAACGCCTGCATTCGCCTGTCCCTTTCACCTCATGCACTATCTTTGCCTCACATACTGTATCTCCCTTCGTGCCTCACTGTTTGAAAACCCCTCTGCGCCAGGGAAATACATTACATGGAATTCAATAAATAAGTGACACATAATACTCTGCTTCCTTGCACTCACCACCGGTGTTTAATAATAATTTATGAAAAAAAACTACTTGTCTAAATATTAATGTTGTCTTGTAATAGTAATGTTACAATGCACCAGTCCAACACTGTGAATGGAAAGGTATGCAATGTGCTACTTACTGCCATCTTTGATTTTAATATAATTAATTTCACCGACTGTTTCAATCAAAGTTTTTTTTATCTTTGCATACACCACACATCAGTGCAATTCTGTCTGTGGTGTTACAAAGAAAACATTGAAAATACGCTCTGGAACACATTTGATATATTTGGTGTCAGAGAGAAATTGCCTAATGTGCAGTGAAGTCCCAATTCAGCAGTAGGTATTATAATACTCTCTACAAAAGCATAACTTAGAGCTGGACTCTATGCATCAGTGTGCAATAGTTCCTCTAGCTAAACACACAAATGCAAAATAACAAACCCCCAAAAAAAACCCTCTTTCCCTGGAAAGAAAAAAAGAAAAAGAAAAATCTATCGGCTAGATTTTCCCTCTGTACTCCCAAAGGTCTCTCAGTGGAGGAGAAACAACACATGCAGGAAGTGAGGTGGGATGTTCGGAAAGCATTTAGTGGATCAATATGCCAGGCAAAGGGAGGGGAAGGGAGACAGACAGACAGAGAGGGAGAGAGAGAGAGAGGGTAACGGAGAGAGACACCCAGAGCCCAGGGGAGAGGGAAGTCTTAGGGGAACAGCCTGTGCTTTTCAAGAGTACTGTTACACTTCTCAGTCAGTCTTGGTAGGAACATCCAACTCAGCAGCTTTTCCTACCCATCTGAGTTAAACGCTGAGCGGCTCAGTGTGTGGAGAGGTAAGTAAGGCTTGTGGGTGATGTCATGGTGTCTCCCAGAGGCCATAGCCAGCTTTAATATCTGATCACTGACCAGTCTTACTCCCAGTAAGACTGTTTGACGTCTATGTTCAAAATTTTAATATTTTCTCCTAAGATCAAGATAGAGGACCCAAAATATTACACGTTTATTTGTTAGCTTTAAGGTTAGAACCTACACAGCATCTTAATGTTTTTTTAAAAGTTTCATATTTTGGCTGAGCATAAGACTTTTTGTTACCGTATAGGACAGTTTAATTCTTTAAATTATAACACAGAAACCAGAATAATGAAAGTAAGATTTGTGGAGTTTTTTTTTTATACTTTTAGCATTATTTCTTGAATTGTTGAGACCAATAAGGCCTTTTTAAAACCTCACCAGGGCTGCCGCTAACAATTATTTCAATTATCGATTCATGTATTTATTATTGTTCAAAATTTGATCTAAATGGTTGTCAAAGTAGTTGCAGACTGACTGTTCCACCAATAAATCTCTTAAATGATATCTGAAGATGAAATAAGTAACAAAAAAAGAAACATAAGCAAAATGATAAAAACCAGTACTCACCTTCTTTCAACATGCCAACTTTAAGACATTTCATGAAGCGGCAGGCCTGACACGACTTGCGTCTCCTTTTGGTGATCTCACATTCATTGGTGGCCGGACAGCTGTACTCAATATTCCCTGAAGAAGATTAAAAAAAAACATGTTGTCATTAATTCTGTGAGCACAAAAGCTGCATATCGGCAATTAGGAGGAGTTAGTTTTAGAATTATTGCGTGGGAAAGGAGACTAGATGATAAATGGTAAACAACAGGCACAGAAAGACAGTAAAAGACACCCACACACGCAGACATACACACCTGTCCCAAGGTGACCCCGTGTGACACTCCTGAAGGAGAGGAGGGTTTAGTGGCATTTTGATGGGACATGTAAAAAGCACCTCCCCGCCCCCGAAGTCCCACCCCCATTCTGATTCACAGATAAATTAGCTTCATTAATGCAGAGCGTCCTCTCTGCAACGCTCACCACGACCCCATCCAGCCCATCCTTCTTCACCTAAAGGATGATGGGAAAGCTGCCCTCCCTCAACAACACAAGGGCTGAGAGATGGACGCACAGACGAGCGCTCTGCATAATGTTCCTCCAGTAAAGACCAAGAGCTACAGTTAGACTCGCCAATCTAAGGCGCCCTTATCATGTAACAAAGCTCGATGTATTATTCAAGTCCGTGTCTACGGTTGTTGGCTCACTATGGAAATATTTCCTATGCAATTTAATCACTCGGATCCAAAAAAAGCCAGAAACGCAGACATATTGAATCTGCTGCCATGAAACTGCTGCCTGTTTTTCTCACCAGGTTTCAGTGAGAACAGGGTTTTTCAGAATCATTAAGCGGTCACTTCAAAAGTTGATGTGACCCCAAGAATCCAATGACAAATCCTCTTTCCCAAGTATCCGAATCCCTTGATTGAATGTTTAAACAATGTCCCGTAAGTCCAGAGATGTATTAATGGTACCTAAAAACAGCAAACCAGGTGTTGTCTGTTGCAGATCTGCCAGAGCTGCCCCCCACCCCCAACACACACATACAATCCCCTGTTGGTCAAGGAGAAGGTGCCAACATTTGTCAGGATCCCTGGCATCGATGGTGCCAGCAGGGTCACATGCACAGTGAGGGGCCCAGGGCACCATGCCAGGATGTTGGCAGAGGCTGCAGCTGGTTTCAGGGTGGGTAAAGTCTTTAACTGAGGCGTTAGGAGAGGGAAATACAGTACAGTGCAGGGCTTGTGTGCAGAGGCACACACTGTGTACCGATTCTATCTTACAACTAATTGAATACAACATGTACTTTATACTAATTGTCATATTATATGGTTTGTGCAATTAAAATACAACAATTCAATGACTTGGTTCCCAATTTTTTAATTTACATATATACTACATACTGATTCTAAACAGGTTTTAAATATGTATTTTATGAAAAAGTCACCAAATGTAAATGCCGTACACATAAAAAGTATGCATATTAAAGGTCCAGTATGTAGGATTTAATGGCATCTAGTAGGAGATCGCAGCTCCGTAGCTTCACCCTCCCCTTCCAAGAGCGAAGGAGACACTACTGTGGCCATGAAACGCTCGAAAAACGTGAACTCTACACCCAGTGTTTGTTTTGTCCCTTCTAGGGCACTGTAGAAACATGGTGGATAAACATGGCGGACTCCATGGAAGGCAAACTGCGGTGTCTGTAGATAAAAAATGTCTTATTCTAAGGTAACAAAAACATTACGATTCTTATGTTCAGGTGATTATACACTAATGAAAACATACCTATGAATATGAATATTGTAGATACATTATGCAGTTACTAAGTAGAGTGGAATTAGCAGTATACGTTCTGACGGACATCAATCACTCTCTACCTTTGCAATACCAAAAGCCAATTAACTTCACAAAGACGTTTTTCTTGCTTCATTTTCTGGTTTTTATTAACTTCCTCGAGCTGTCTCATCAACATCTGCTGTTTGCAATTTGCAGCTGTGAGCACACTGTGGGGAAGTAATGTACATCAACATTAAGGCTGTGTCCTAAACCACTCCAGATTTACCAAAAAGTGCACTTTATCTATAACATCCACCTTGTTAGTGTCCAAAATTTTCCACTACAGAACAGAAACAGTGTCCATGAGATGTACATTAGTTTCTTTCTATGCATTTACTGTTGTGCAGTGCTGATGCAAAATACCTGAAATCTCAATTTACTGCTCACTATATAGTAAACTACTCAGTGTCTGAGTGAATTGTTTTTTAGTATGCATGGCATATTATAAATATATATATATACATATATTTTTCATCATATTTTTTATTCATTAAAACGTAAATTGTGCAAATAATTCAAAGAACGATAGAGCGGAGGATTTTCATCCGTTCAGAAAAGGTCATATTCCTTTAATATTTTTACGATTATTAAAGGAAACATTTTATACCTGAATGGATCAAAAATAACCTGTGTGTTCCTGATTATGTGTGTATGTGAAGGGTAGGGGGGTGGGGGGGGGTTGCATTAGGGGTCCACAATAGTCTTAAATTGCCTACCTCTAAAAGCTCACTGTCGGCATACCCTCTTAGTTAATCAGGTCTTGTGTCCACCTTTATTTCTCAAAGGACATTTCAACCACTCTAATATCCTTCCTTAACCTCTCTTATTTTCCCTCTAAATTTTGATATATTGTTATGCCATGCTATTATCCACGCGCTCATCTCCACTCAAGCTGGACCTCTCCTTGTCCTCCTCCTTTACCGAGGCCGGGACCCCCCTTCCTGATTACCATTCCATTAAAGCAGCTTCTCCTTTCAGTGAATGACCACGTCCCCTGTCCCTTGTCCCTCTGCCTTTTATTTGGAGGACTCCTCGGCATCTCTCTCTCTCTCTCTCTCTCTCCCCTTCCTCTGTTATTGCCCCCAATACCACGTGCCTGAGCTTCTAATTGGCCCCCCCATCTCCTCCCCCTTGGGTGTGGGATGGAGGGGCCCGGGGGCAAAGAACAGATCTACACCTCCCGCCCTCCTTTCTCGACTTTCTCCCAATGAAATGCCTGGTTCTTAATTACAGTCACCCAACACTGATTGTTATTGACTGAAACTCCCGCGGCTCAGGACGAATGACGGACAGATTAGGTTCATTATGGGCCTGTCCTCCACGAAGGAGAGTGAGAGGAAGAAGAAAAAGAGGGGGGGGGATCTGTGTGAGACGACACAAAGTCACACATGAACACTATTTACAGTCTTTCACTGTATCGCTGGACACAACCTTCAAATGACCAATAATTAAATGATTGATGGTGAAATGCCAAAGTTGAAACTATTCTTTGTATTTCATTTGTCCTTTTAAGTCTTTCTCACTAAAATGTTTTTTACAGTCTTACTGGTTTGTACATTTTCACTTTGTACAATTCGTAAATTAATAATCCAATATGTTGACTGAATCCCTTCAACACACTGAATTCAGCCAGTAATCAGGTAGGCTGTTGTCTCTTAAACCATGTCCACACTAATATGGATATGTTTGAAAATGCATCTTTTTTTTATCTATTTTGCAACTGAACCTTTTCAAAAAATGGTGACTCAACTGTCAGTTGAGTCACTGTTGTATACTTGTGGTGTCTAACAGCAGAAACAGGAAGATATAACATCTGTAAAGTGTGTTGGGCTACAGTCTAAGACCGAAAGTGATTACATAGAGAGCTTTACCCTGAAGACCAAATGAAGTGACCAACTCTCAGTAAAATTAAAAAGGGATTCCAGATAGTTTCAGACAAAAAAAGTTTTCAAATTTAAATGCCTTGGTGTGGCCAAGGCCTCACTAACCTGCTGTCTAACTACATCTCTACAGCGACAAAACCTGCAGATAAAATTCAAAATTCTGCATCTCGGTTTGCGGCTTATTATTTCTGTCCAAGTGATTATTCTGGATCAGCTCCCACACATGGCAGAGTCCATGCCAGACGTACGATTCACATGCAAACGCAAAAAAAAATCACAACCCAGAGCAGATTTACAGTCTGGGCCTAATGCCTGCTGTAGACTCTCGTAATCACTACCTCGTATTAGTCCCATAAGAGCAGAGGGTTGGATACCAGCACTGAGGAACACGTGGAACACATGACAATGGATTCCTCATCTGGTCAATATGCTTTCCTGGCAATCACAACTGCATGGTAAGGCTAACAAAAAGTATTTAGAATCACCATGAACAAATAGCACTTTTGTATTAAACACTCTCTTTGCAGAATATTCAACCACCTGGGAAATCACAGAAAATATAATTATTCTCAGTTTTAACTGAGAACGTACAGACATTGAAGATCAGCTCAGGTGAGCCAGTAAAAGTTGTAAGAAGAAGTGGAAAATACCTTGTATCGTCCTTTTGAAAAAGGCTTTGCAGGCCTCACAGGAGGCCACCCCGTAGTGGTACCCTGAGGCAATGTCGCCACACACCAGGCACAGCCTCTTGGGAATGGCATTAAGCATGTACTCGCACTTGATTGGCGAGTCGTCCGCCACAACGCCGGAGCAGTCCTCGTAGCGGCGTAGGCAGGCTGCGCCACCTCCGAGCATGCCAGGGTTGAACATTGGCGGGGAGTCCAAGGCGTGTGAGTGTCTGCTGCTGCCGTTAATGTAGCCGCCGCTGGCGTCAGAGTTGCCGCTGGGACTGTGGTGGCTGCCGGTGTCTACTAGTGAGGAGGAAGGGCTGGAAGGCTCGGTTTTGACGTAAGAACCACAGCTCGAGGATAAATGTCGATCCTCAGAGGGCATTCTGGTTAGCAACCTGGATAAACACACAAAGGGTGAGAACTGCTGTCAGTTTTGAAAATGAATTCAAAGTAAATTTAGTGCAAACTAGAGCCGCTGTAGGATTTAAAAGGGATACATGGTGACAAAACCTGGTAATCAAACAAAACTTCTAAATTCTGTAAGGACTCCAACTCATCGTGGATCATTTAATCTTTCGATTAAATTAAAACAAACTGGAGGGACAAACAAAATCAGTGATATTAAAAAGGAACCTGTTTACCTCACATACAAATAAGCGCTGATTTTCTAGAGACACAAAGAACCTTACATGGAAGTAAACACATCAAAAAACGGCTGCACGAAGGAAATTATCACCACTGAAAAGTCTGTCAAGATGTACTGAGTGTCGCTTTCTTCCATCATCGCCTGATCATTGTGCGGGAGATTCATCAACTGTGATGGAGCGTGCCGCTTCATCTGAGTTTGATAGATTATGTTACAGACACAACCATTTATGTGTTGGAATGCCAGGTGATATACTACAGTAGCTTATTTCTCTCAGGCAAAATGGTAACTAACGACCATGTCAACAGATGCCCCATACATCTTGCAAACAATGCCCACAATTGGTCGGCTGCCAAAAGTAAATGAATGAATGAAACTTCAGAAGGCTGTTAATGGACAGAGAGAGAGGTGTTACACTCAGCATATGGAGGATCATGGGTAATACATGACCCAATCAATAGTCCCGGTTAGTTTGCCAAAGGACGGTGCCGGGTTACGGTGGACTTCAGTGAGAGGTTGGAGAGGTTGAGAAAGAGCCACTGACCTGGGATTAAGTTCCCTATTCCCAAATTTCATTAGAAAAAGTAAGGAAAAGGCTGAGTTGTGAGAAAAATTACTTAAAACATCTTATCTCATATCTTCAAGAGGGATCCTTCCGCTGTTGAGGTTCTTGCCTTTTTCTCTTTTAAAGGGCTATTTAAGAGTTTTTCCCTTATCCAAATAGAGGGGTCTAGGATCGAGGGTATGATGTACAGATCATACAGCCACTTGAAATCTGTGATTTTGGGGCTAAATAAAAGATAAATAAAACTAACTTGACTGAAATTGACTTGACTTTTATTTGCCAAGAACCATCATATGTGAAACAAACAAAAGGTTTCTGGAGGACTATGTTCCACTGCTCCATGTGTTTTATTTTAGAAAGAAAACTTTTTTAATGCAGATTTTATTTGCTAGAGCTTAAAGAGGATACAAAGTTCTTTATTTGCCATGTAAGATTTTATGCAAGAAGTTATGTACTTTGCTTGTCGAGCACTTGTATGCACTAGTGACAGAATAAATAATAACTACTGCTACTATTACTACTACTATTGTTGGCCAATAATTTCTCTTCAGGGCGGTACAGTGTCTGCATGTTGCTGCACTGTTGTTTCAATAATATCCTCTCACACAAAGCATGAAATGAGGCCTGGGTCTGTGTTAGAACTGCTGGCTCTGTCTGTCAGAGTCGGCGCTGATCTTACACAACTTCAGCCCTACATGCTTATAATATTGGGTGAGAACAGTGGAAAGCCATGTTAAGAATGTCTGAAAATAACAGGAAGTTAATGCTGACCAAATTCCTCTGAAGTTCTCGCCTTTTTAGCTGCCAGGGGCTGCCCCTGTTTTCAGATTTGGTGTTGTGGTTAGGAATGTATTTTCCCTCTGCTGCCTCTTTGCATAAGTGTTTATATAAAGCCATGAAGTCATCAGGCCCCTGACAACATGAAACCTCCCTTTTAACTGCTAACGGGTAGCGGGTGGAGGGAGGAGGAGGAGATAGCCTCTACCCCTGGGCCCAGATCAGATCTATTGATCCTCTGCTTCCTTCCTGTTCCAGATGCGGCATGAAAAAATAAACCCTCCTCTTACGGGTCCCAGACATTCCTTATGCATTTTTAATCAGTCAGGACTGTTAACATAGTGCGAGATGGAGCGATACAACATTATGTTAGTCTACATTCTGAGGCTATTGCGGTTTATAAAAGATTCACAGGGCTCATGTTAAACCTTGTTAGCAATCAGCATGCACCTACAGTCAATTGGAAGGTATATTTTCTCCCATCTGAGGGAATTGGAGAGAGCGGCGTGGTAACAGTTAATACATCATCGCAGCCAGATAGGGGGATTCCCTATGGAATAGTACATTGTGGCATATGTAAAAAGTAGTTCATTCCACACTTAGCACACAGTAACGCTGGGGAGATGTTTTTTGTTAGGTTTAATGGAAATTTCTAATGGGTCCTTTCAAATCTGTCGAAATGAAATAATGGCACGAGCCACCAATTCGCACGGACAGAAATAGCTTCATAGTTTCATAATTTGGTTTCCCCCTCTTATTATAAAAGAGACATAGAGTTTTCTAAGCGCAGCCTGACTCTCCTCAACCTGCCCCGCTTCCCTTGGCAACACACACACACACACTCAAAACACGCACAAACGCATTGCACCTAATATCTAATGGGGTAGTGTTTGCTCCGCCGCGCAGAAAAATGGTACAAACCGAGCAGACAAGCAAGACTCATCAGACAGACGTGAAGGTCACCTGCCTTCTCTGCTCTGCTGTTCTTACAGGCCCAGACGGTCCCACAATGGACACTCGGAGCATCAGACACACAGGTTTCACTCTGTCCACCACACTGAAAGAAAGAGAGCGTCTAGACATGACTGTTCGTAATGTTTAGTATGACTGAGACGCTGCCTGGCCTGCTGTGCACGCTCAGATCAGTGACCATTTGATGTTTTTTTTTTATTTCAAAATTTTTATTTTGGAGCCAAAGTGTGATGGGTGTGAAAATGTCCCACCAGAGCAGCTTAAAATCTCAAATGTCTGTGTGTGCATGTGTGTGTGTATTTTGGCATGCCTCCTAATGCTGGCAGTGTTGCAGATCCCCTGCTTCCCTACATAAATCCTGAATCCATCCACCTCTTCCCTAAACCATGAAATATGTTTTCCAGCTTCCAAAATTCTGCACAATAAATTTTTTACCAGCAGTAAAAAAGAAAAAACGCATATTCAAAGCAGTTCTCCACAATGACCTCATGCTATCCTAGGCTTGTCGAGTTAAGGGTTAAAAATCCTGTTCTCCATATTTTACTATGTATTTTCCCACTGAGGGGAAATATTATTGTTAAGCTTGGGGTTAAGCTTGTAGCAAGGAACACAGCGTAAATCATGGTGCTGAACACACAGTCGAACATGGAAGCGCAGAAGGACAGAGGCAAGGAGCCATGCATGAAATTAGTTCATTAATCTTTCTATGATAGGCTGTCCTTGTTTGGGGCAAACTCTATCAGCTTTAAACTGAGTGCCCCTTCCTGCCTGACACATAGATTACACTGTTAGTCCGCAGCCGAGGTGTCTGGGAAATGAATGGTCATGCGAGCGGGAAAATGGGGTAGCGTGTGTCGCCCAAGTGTTAAGTAGTAACAACAACATGCGTGTGACATAGCGTTTGGCACAAATGAAGGTCATCAAAAAAACGTGTGCGCTCTGAAATTTAAATGCATGATTCATACGCTGCTGTGAATAACGTGGTTGGTTTTTAAAGGAAAAGACATTCGTCAAAATATATTTTTAAGATAATTTGCTAAATTTAACAGTAGAAACACGTTTATTAAAATCTGCAATCCATCTCCGGCTGTCTGCTCAAAGCTTACAGCTTTTTTTAAGTGCAAACACACCTAAATTACAGCCTCTCAGCCATAAACTTAAATATTACATATAAAATTCTAGTTTCTATCAATTCCTACATTTCTGAACTTTAAATTCACCAAGGTCTGCTAACATGTATATTAACATGTTTACTGACATGCATTAGCTGTCTTTGCCTCTTAACTGTGGATAGTTTAACTCAACCAATCGACATTCTTCGACTTCTCAAGACTCTGACTGCAACTGCAGACTATTTTCATTAATGATAAATCTGCCAATTACTGTCTTGATTAAACATGAAAAACGTACATCACAAGTTCCCAGAGACCATCTTCATATGTCTTGTTTTGCCAAACCAACAGTCCAAAGTGCAAATATATTCAATTCTCTATCACAGAAGAATAAGAAACCTACCAAATATTCAAATTTGCGGAGATTTGAGGTGCCGGAACAATCTTTTTGCCAATACTGCTCTATTGATTAATTGATAAATTGTTTCATCTCTAATAGAGTTAAAGCTGAAGTTTGTGTTTTGTACTTTAACTGCGAAGAAATTTTCTGCGACGCAATTATTCCAGCGAAAGTAAGTGAACGCAGCATTCACCTACCTAGCTAGCTGATCAAGTTCCATAGCTGAAGAAGACCAGGCAATCTCAAGGACTAAATAATAATATTTACCATAGATTTGTGTCCACGCTCTTTGTCAATTTAATTTTGAAAGCTGCTGTACAATGACATTTTTACTTTCTTACAAAATCTTCACTTTAAAGTTACCTCTTCTGAGAAAGTTGGTAAGTTCTAGTACTCTGTTTATACTGCATGGCATTATATATATATATATATATTTTTTTTTTTATATATTTATATATATATATATACGTTGTTTCTGCTTCTCTGTCTCTCTAACACACACACACACACACACACACACACACACACACACACACACCCTCACTTGTACACAGAACTTCCAGCATATGGCCTTTTCAATGTCACTGCCACGAGGAGAGATTGCATAGATTTCCCACATGGATGATGTCTCCTTACCTGGAGTATCAACCCCCCATCTACATACACGTCCACCACCTCCAGGAAATTGCTCTCCCTGCAAAGTCAAACACACCCCTAACTGCCTTTTAAAAAGAGACAGAAGAAGGAGGTTATGGGGGAGAAAGAATAAACGAGCAGAGACTTAAGCCGTCATTGGGAATCAGAGGGGGACTCATGAGGGACAGTTACGATATTGATTTCATAAATAAACAGAGATGGCCATCGATCCTAATGTTATTTTGCATTTCAATTACTGCCCAGAAACATAACCTTCAAACGTCTGCTTCTCCACAGTAATAACATCCACTGATAATCACAAGCGAGTCTTGTCCGGCGCAAATTGGCTTTTCTCTCTCTCTCTCTCCCTCTCTCTCTCTCTCTCTCTTCGTTTTTTCCCCCCTCCAAATGTGTAAATGACACAACTTTGCATTTGCCTAATGGTATTAGGGCATGGGCTGAATTTCAAGTGAGACTCAAGCTGATACAGTAAGCGCTCCGGTCAATTGACACAATGCAAATTAACGTGGTGAAGAGGAATTAAGTTCACAATGTGAGACCTCGTGAAGCTACGATGAGGCCCATTAAATTAAACATGCTGGCTGACCCACACTCCATGATTAGATGCACTGCTTCTTCGCTCTCTTTCTTTCTTTCCTCTCTCTCTCTCTCTCTCTCTCTCTCTCTCTCTGTGTTAATTTCATTTGATCAATAAAACAAACTCATTCTAAGAAGTCCTCTCTGCTGCTTGCATTCAACCTGTACACGTGAAAGCCACACTCATGTTTTGATTGAATAGCGGCTGCAAAAAAAGCGTCCATCTACATCCTGATGAATTCAGAGTCCTTGACAGGCTGCCTAAAGGATATATCTATATCAAGAGGGGGTCATGACATGTAATGAAGTTATTTCTCCTCGTGCCGTCACACAGCACCACTCTACCATAGAGCTGGGCTGTACCCTCTTATGCAGCAGCCATGGCCATTAATAAACACGTCAGTCTGAACGCTTGGAAAACAGCGTCATGAGGAAATACAGGAGTGTTTTGAATTTTTTTATTTTAAATCCGTGGTCATTTTCGTGACCTTCACCATGAAAACTCGAAGCTGGTGGTAAAAGAAAAGTTGGATGGAAGCTGCATTTTTCCCCCCCATAATGTGAACACAACAGAGCCCTGTCCCACCACCTGCTCCCTCCATCCGTCAGTGGACTAGTAAGTTCGGTTGGCTTCCCAGACGATTTTACTGGTTCCATCAGCCAACTATCAGACTTAAAAGATGAGATAGAACGCACCCCGGAGTGATGTTTTAATCATTTTCATCCATTTTGGCACAAAAAAACAACCGTGACTCTTAAAATGCAGTGATAGCTGTTTCCACGCGGTGCAGGAAGGTGTGCTGGAAGCAGCCAACTTTGTCCACTCACTCCAGTGATTAAGCAGATTGTAACACTCTGGCCTTCACAAGTAATAACACATTCACCACTGAAGTTACCAAAACATAAACAATTTACTATTTCTGACAAAAAGCAAAAATGCCTTTGAAGAACGTATAGTAGTCGTATAAGTACCGATAAGACCCAAATTTATTGGTAACATATCAAATATCTAATAAATCTGTTTCCAAATGCACTCTGAAATTACCACCATCAGGCCATTTCTTTCTTTCTTCCTTCTATTTTTCGGACTGCATATTTTAAAATATTGTCTCTTGATATGATGTTTGATGAGACACTTATTTGTCAAGAAAAAATAAAATAAAATAAAATATTTATCATTTATCAAACATCAGAGATTTCTTTCTTCTACACTCAAAAGTGTAATTATGTTGTCACACTTTTGCAAGACAAATGGTTGGACCATGGAGATTTTATCTATTTATTTAAATATTAGATATTAATGACACTGACTGATCTCAGATGCATTATAAACAGAATATGACCGAGTGCATAAGAGCCGGGTTGTGACACTAGTGTAATATATGCAGATGCAACGCATAATAAGAGGATGTGCTTCTCCTAACAGACACAGTCAGGTGTTTCCATGATATGGCACCGCTAAAATTAGACCTCAGGTCAGTGTGTGATTCTTTGGTCTCGTTCGTATGTGCGCGCACGTGTGTGTGTGTGTGTGTGTGTGTGTGTGTTTGTGTGTGTGCATACATTTGACCGCCTGTGCTTATGCATTCATGTTGGTTTGCCTATATGAAGGGCACCAATGAACAGCAGGTGGAACAAGAGATAAATGGATCTGATGTATTAGAATAAACTGAACATAAACAGCAACTTTAAGTGTAAATGATGCAGTTGTCAGAACTGCCATGTCTAATCATACTGAAACCACGGCTAATCATAGAGACATAATATGGTTGAACATTTTTAAAATCAACAATTACTTGAATAAAGAATTTGAAAATCATGTG
The DNA here is from genome assembly GCF_905237075.1 of Dicentrarchus labrax. Taxonomy (NCBI): domain Eukaryota; kingdom Metazoa; phylum Chordata; class Actinopteri; family Moronidae; genus Dicentrarchus; species Dicentrarchus labrax. The sequence goes on along the minus strand of NW_026136708.1, from coordinate 11,694,275 downwards.
TCAGTTTACTAATGAAGATATTAAATGATATACTGTGTCTAAGAAAAGAAGTGTCCACCATGAACACATTTTAAATAATAATTTATAAGCAGCTAGCAGAGGGAACTTTTCTCTCCCCTCATTTTTCAAATGATGTCAAATGACAAAAAGTGTAGAGAAAGTTTAATGGACTCTGGTCCAGTTTTTGTCCTTTAATTCAAACTTTCAGCTGCAGGTTATTTGGAGTTAGGTTACAAACCATGACAAATTTAATTAAAATTTGCTTCAGAAAAACACCAAACTGTGATTTATAAAGATTAAATCGTATATTCAGAACACTGAAACGTCTAATACATATAATAGTACAATTAAATGTTTCAATTTTTTTATGAATTACAAACACTGTAACATTAAACATCTGAACTATGAGTCACTTAATGTTGTCCTTGATAATGGTAAAAAAATGACAAACTATCTATATATGTGCATATACGTTTATTTATTATTTCTAGAAATGCCTGATAAGCTAGTATTAGACTGTTGGTAGAATAATATATTTGCCTCTTCAGCACAGATGTAGCGTGAGAGTTGGACACCACAGTCGTGGGACCTTTCACCTCGGGCCAATAGGTTGGTTGTAAGGCCAAAAGTCTTCAAGGGATTATTAATAGTATTCCCTGAAGACAAATCTAAGTAAGCACAGCTTTATGTGACTATAAAACCACAGATTTACAGTATGCTAGTACATGAGCAACTACAATTACTTCCAGGAGATAAATTGTATGACAATATGCTTTTAATATTTAGGTTGAGACACTTTTTTTTGCATAATTTACTGTATATTACACATTGTAGCTTCTGTCACAATGCTCTTTTGCTGAAAAAAGAGTGTGTAAGTTTCCTATAGTTTACACTAATGTTGACACGCTGTTTTATTTATCATGGTTTGCACTTCTTAAATAATGTATAATCAACATAGCAAGTTGAACTCCCTCAGGAAATGCAGCATTAATTCCAGGAAGAACTCAACTATAACCAGTATAAATATGTTGAGTGCTGAATTTTTGACTTTGTGGGGTTTCTGGGTGATGCCAATGTGTCATAAAAAAGTGCCGTCCTATCAAATCTGACCCCGTGGTCCTGTAGTTAACGGAGGAGGCAATGTGAGAAAAACCTTTACACATTTAAACTGTATGCATGAATACATTCACATATATACGTGTGTGAATGTACACACACGTATGTAACTAGCTACTGACTCGCCAAAACACACGTGCATATTTTTGTGTGTGTCCAAATATGCGGGGTATACAGATGTACACAAACCTATGATCCCACAAACACAGCAGCACACACACACACACACACACACACACACACACACACACACACACACACACACACACACACAATGTACACACTAAAAGCTGGCTCAGGGTCACTGTAGGTTAATAGCATCGTACTGTCGCCTTTGTCTTTTTTATAATTTAAATTCAGCTTAAAATGTTTTTTAACATGTAATAAAAAATATGATAACTTTAACCCACAGTTTTAATTTACTGGATGTGTACTAAATGCAGTTTTACAGATTGTGGAAACTGATGATCGTGCGAAAAAGAAGAGCTGAGGGTTGTGGTGGGTTTTTCAGCAACACTGCAATCTGCACATGAATTACAATATTGAATGTCAAAGCCTTAAGAGACAATACATGAAACGCATATAGTTAATTTAAAAAGAAATGAAACCCAGATCTTTTACCTTTCCGTGAGATATCAAAACAACTGACAAATTCTCTAAACATTTGTGGTTAAACATGACACTCCTGAAACCATTTATATTGAGTCACTTAGCAATTAGTGAGATTAATTAGATTGTAGTATTTAATTAAATGTATATTCACCATAACATTATGTGTACTGCACATTCCACTTGAATTGTCAGTGTTGTCTATTTATTATTTTGGTTAAATTTTGTATCCTAGTACAAATCTAAAATGAATTAAAAAATTGACCAACGGTACTTTTTAAATGTAGCATGAGATACATGCAAAGTGTATAACATCTTCAGCTATTTTTAAATAATTGTTACTAATCCCTTCTAATAAAAGCAGCTACTTCTGAATGCAAAAAACTGTTTCTTTTCTCTTCCTAAACAAATACAGACTGATTTTATTTTACTTTTAGCAGTTTGTTCCTCTTGAATCTTTCTGGAGTGCAGCTCTGAGTTGTTATAGGCAGTTATAGACTGTACTAAAACAGATTACACTTGTTTAATATTACAGAAGATTCTTCTTTTTAATTCGTAGAGAGTGTTCTAGACTTTGAAATCTTCCTAATCACAGACCTGTAAATGGTGCTAAGCAGGTTAAACCTTTCCAATCCTATCTACAGCTTAACATTAAGAGGATCCCAGTAAAGGATCTCCCCGTCCAGTCAAACTTGGTCAAAAGAACAGCATCTTTCCATGCAAGAAGTGTAGTAAAGAATGACTGGTACTTCATTTGAGATTTGAGTTTCTTTGACTTCTCATTACTGTAAAACAGGCTACGTGATCCTCGCACTTATAAACTAAATGCACAATGACAACATGCATATGTAGGCGGGAAATCTTATTTAAATAGAATGAGCTGCATTTTCTGTAAACATATCACCACAGTGGAGATGATCTGGTGATTTATCTAAATTTATAAAAATCACAAACCACATAAAAGTGATCAAAGCTTGAACCAAACACAGGCAGGCAGTTATCCACCCCCCTCAAATATATCTGTCTCTCAAGAACACACACTCTCACACGGACTGGGCGACAGAATAGTCACAGTTTTCTTTCCCTGGGACACCGCCGGACACTGGCTGCTGCCAGAGGATATTCGTCTGGATATTGTCCGCATTAATCTGCCTCCGGCTCTTCCCTGTGGCTGAGGTTAAACCCTGGATCCTGATGCAGAGCTAGACAGCTGTAGGGCAACCGTCCGACCTGGACTCCCTGCGGGCTCTGCTACTGCAGCCTCACTGACAATATTGAGCTCCGCTGTCCCGTACACGAGGAGGTGGAGCTGAGACAATGCGAGGAACTCCCTGGTTTTTTAAATAGTTTACTTCATGCGTCATATTTTTTTTCACATGTGATTTAAACACTGATTTTTGCAATTTTTGTGGGGTAAAATTAGAGGCAAAGAAGTAAATTTAATTATATCACTCAAATAGGAACAAAAATAAACAAAGAAAGGGAAAAAGGTGTGGAAAAAGATGCACCTACTGGTTGTGGTAGCAGAGAGGGTCAGGGATGCACAGTTCGGAAACATCCATCAGTCCACGTTAAGCATTCCAGGTGTTGCAATAAAAAACAGATAAACAAACAGCTGGGCAAAAGCAGGACGAGGAGATCAGTTCCTAAGTCTCCACATATCTTGATGAAATGTTGGTCAGGTGTTCCTGGGTGTTGTCTCCCCTCCCTCCCCTGTTCAACACACACACACACCAAAAAAAAATTGAAAAAACCTTCTGCCTCGGCCCCCGACAAACTCCAGTCTGCACAGGTGCTGCACACTCAGGCTCAAGAGAGCGTGTGGAGAGAGGAAGAGTGGATGTGATACAGAAAGAGGAGAGAGGAGGAAGACCCTGAGGTAGAGATGAAGAGAAGAAACAGGAAGAAAGTGAAGAGAAGAGGCGGAAGAATAAAGATCAGAGGAGTGACGGATTGAGAAAGAGAGAATAAAAGCTAGAGACAGATGGATGGAGAGCAGCAGTGGTGAGAGCGCACTCAGGCTGAGTAAGTCAGTCAGGGGATTGAGTCTCCATTGAAGACATGGGGGCTCTTTAAGAGCAGGGGGGAGTGGTTTGCTGCGTGTGGAGCAGCTGCCATTGGTCGCTTTCGGGAAGGCTGTCCTGAGAGCAGCCAATGGGGATGAAAGATTACTGAGATGGGACGGGCTAATGGGCGAGCAGTCTGTGTCCAGTCATTCACAAGGGAGCGCTGCAAAACACAGGCAGACCCCCCAGAAAGACAGACAGATAGACAGATGGATGGATGGCTGGCTGAGGAGTTTCTCAGGTGTTTACAAGCTCAGGAAGCAAACTGAAGTGAACAGTAGTAATTGACAAGCAACAGAAGTAGCAGCAAGTTCACTGAAGGTGATTTAAACAGGTCTGTTTATGGTTGCTTTAAAAGGCTCAGTGCCAGCTTACTAAGCTAAACTGTTCCCTTTTCTCTTTTATCCTCTCCTCCTGGCTTTCCACAGCCTGCCCTCCTCTTAAGTAATGGCAGCTGCTTCCCACAGCGTTTCACCAATCACACTGGGAAGAGAGGGGATCTGCCAATCCCGAAAGAGGCAGGATGTAAGAAACTGAGAGCGTTAATGACCTCGGCAGGAATGATAATAATGATGATGACGACAGACAAGTTTGAGTGGATCTTTACCACGTCTGTGTAATGTGGCAGCCATCAGAGGAAACCCAAAGCCCCCCCCCACCCCCCCAACCGCCCCCTCCAACCCACTTCATCAACCCACATTTTCCTGATCGATGCGAAACCCATCACACGCTCTTATTGATCACAGCGCTGCTGTGTCGCCAGAAGCCTCGGGACAGACTCTGGTTCCCAACAGACTTTTTAAATAAAAAGGAATTATAAATTTGAACGTTTTCTTTTCATGTCAGTCCATATCAAAGTCACAGGAGCAAAGGGCGATTGCTCTAATAAAGGAGCTGTGCATTCTCAATTAAATTTCTGATCAATATTTTGGCATTTAATGTACTTTCCTGCAGAGGAAAACCAGGATATTCCCACTGATCTGATTAAGACATCCAGACATAATCAATAGAGGAGATATGTTTATGTTTTTAATGAGGCACAGAGAAAAGAGGAAAGACTAATGTTCACATGACATGTAGGGTTTCACATTAGGGATGAATACTGGAGTTCATTCAATAAAAAATAAATGTGGAAACGTTATCTTTGATGTTTTTAAAGAATTAAGTTATGCAAAGTATGAGAATGCATGTAAAAAAAAATCTCCACAGGACATTTTATGAAGGTAAAGCTGCTAATTTGGTTAATTAAACCCATTTTAACTGGAGAAACATCATCAGAATTAACATTCTCATCTATCAGGGTTGTTTTATTTTAATTTATTAAAATTTTTAAATAATTCAATTTTATTTTGCAGTTCCACTCTTGTGTCTGTGTTGCCACTTTTCTGTGGTGGGCCATATTGTAAGTCCAAGGCTCATCTGCCTCCCTCCCTCTCAGCCAGCCAGCTTACACAGTGAGGGGACACCTGGCTTCATAGCATCTGACAGGAAATCTATTGAGCGCACAAGTCTGTAATCCCACGATCACGCTATCGCCAAGCGAAGAAACAGTAATCCAATCATTAAGTCTGTATTTAAGCAAAACAGTGTTCAGCTCTACGACCAAGAGTGTGTCCCTTTAAGTAGATCACAGCGAGTCTGGGATCTAAATTCTGTGCATTTTGAGGCAGCAGTTTAAGTTTTCATAATAGTTTTTCTCTCATTTGCTGTTTTTCATTCTCAGTGATGTATTCCCCATCGCTTGTGCCTCTGAATGCTGGAATATGGTCTTAATTTAATAGAGAACAGATGGATAGAAAAGGGAATTGGGTTTATTTTTGGAGAGAAATTTAGGCTAAAACAGTAAGCACAACTGAAAAATGTGTGCACATAAAATGTGAATTGTTATCGACCGAAATGTGTCTAAAAGTCTAAAAGCAGATCCGAAACGCAGAGATTTAACTGTCTGTGCAAGCAGCAGCTTGTTTCTGAAAAGTGAAAAAGAACCAATCGTTATCCGTCAATAAATAGTAATTACATATTGTGTTGAGTTGAGGGACACAATCTCCCTGTCACACTGGCTGTATGTAATTAAATTCCTGATTCATGAGCACACTGGTCTTTTATGTCTAACCTTCTGACCTCTCCAAACACACTGTACCACGTGCAGCCCGGTGGCTCAGCAGGAAGCTCCTTCCTAACTTTGTGGCTGGAACTGCTGCATGTGAACTTCTTGACAACAAAAAACAGATTGTTAAATACAATGATGCAGAAACAATTCAGAATGTACAAAATAGGAGCGTCACAAAATTTTGATATTGACAATAACAGTGATATTAAAAATACACCTATGATAATATTCTCTCTGAAAATTATTTCTGTTTCTTTCAGTTCTTGCTTTCTGGTTCACACTCAGTGTAATTGTTCTTTTTTTACTCTTTTTCAGTTCTTGCTTTCTGGTTCACACTCAGTGTAATTGTTCTTTTTTTACTCTTTTGCACAGTTACGGTTACAGACTCTTTCCACCTTCCTCCATTCGTGTTTTCAGTGTAATTAATATGACAAAAGAGACAAAACACACAATAAAAGTTAAAGATGAAAATTTCTATAGATATCCAAATTATTGTGAATTATTTTGGCCACATACATCCTGTTGTGAAAATCGGATATTGTGGCAGCTGTAATACAATACAATTAACTGAATGAATTACTAGTGTGAATTATTAATGGGGCTGTATGTTTTGCAAAGGAACTGATGGCTGTAAAGTTTTATTTAACTCATATTTTACATCAACTCCACTCAAATAGCTGTTTTAATGAGCTCATCACATGACCTTACGCTGCTTTGATCACATTACTGATTTTTAGTGAGTTATCAGATAGTTAATACTATATGTAAGCTATATGACAGAAGAAATGAACAAAAAACTATTTCTTTAATATATTTAGTCAGTGATGGTTTTTGCTTAAAATTATTAGTTGGTTATAGATTTAGGTTTCAGTTTTTATTAGAATGTTGCAAATTATGACTAAACAAACTGTTTCCATTCAAATCAGAAAAAAAGCTTTGAATTTGTGCTTATCTTATGTTATTATCTTGTGAAGGCTATATGACAGAAATATTATCATTAGCTTAGGATAGTCATGTTAATAGCTACTATTTCACTAACAATATATTCATACTGAGGAAAGTAGAGCAACATGCGGTGCAGAACTCCACCTCCACGGGAGTGTAAACACTGAACCATCCACCATCAAATTAAATCAAAGAAAGAAGAAGATTCTAAACATGTTTCTGTGCTGCACTTTTGTTAAGTAATTACATTATAAAACAGCTATAGCAATACAGAACTGTTTTATATAAAGCTGATAATAATAAGAGGGACTTTTAGAGGTCAAGGTGACAGATTATAAATTGAATTCTACTTGAGTTATTAATATGTTTAGGTCTACCTCTGTTTTTGGTTAACTTTGCACTTATGTTTTGGTTTTAAGATTCTACTGCTTGTTTTATGTTTTATGTATGCCTTTTGGGACGACGCTGGAAACATGTGTTCACACTTCAACTTTGATGCTGATTCGTAAATAAAATCAAATACATATTTGAAGATACAAAACATATTCACACCATGAAAGCACCAATATTGTACAGCGATAATGCAAACCAGGCCAAAATACTATATACTTTTAAAATGTAAGTGTAAAAGCTTCAGCTCCACCTCCAGAGTGAACCAAATCATCACGAATGTGTCTTCATCCAACTACTAACACGCAGCACTAAACAGACCCTGAATCCCACAGATCCATCATTTGCACATTTCCCTGTCGCTGCCACACACTTGTTTGGCTCGTCTGCTGGAGGAGTGTGGAGAGGGATAATTACTATAGCCACAGGGCTGCATTAATCAGCTGGGTGCATTTGTTGGTTTTTATTATGTTCCACTCCCCTCTCTGGGCCTCACTGGCTGAGCCACCAGGACTAGACAGGGCTGGTGGAGGACCACGGCCGCCCCGCTGCCCGTTCACGCTGGGTTAATAAATGCTATTAGCCTCTATCTCTTGCCTCTTAATTTCTCATTTAACTGAGGACAGTTAAAACAAAACTACACGAGCAGCGGTGTTAATCAGGGACTCGTAGCAGGACTCAGATATCTTGATTGAGAGAGCTGGACTCACACAATGAAGGGGGAGAAATGTATGCTGGGATCTCTAGCATTGCGAGTAGACCTATTTTTGCTGTGGCGCTGCTTCATCGTGTGCAATATCCATGCAGGAAATTCACAAACAATTATTTATTATAGTTGTGGTATGATTTGATTCACTGATAAGTGGCAGAATATGTCCAAAAATGCTGTGTGAAATCATGTTTATTTGCTTATTTTACAGCTCTTACATTAGAATATGTTGACTTATCTAATGTCACTACTTGCACTATAAGCGTTTGTGGGTACATGTATTATAATTATATTAAGATGAGGAGTTGATACTTATATCAGGTAAGGAGTCAGATGAAAGACTTTTATTACATATAATTTTACTTTTATCATCATTTTAAGATTTTTTTTAAGCTATTAAATTATTGTCCGCTTGCACTGATGATGTATGGAGGAACCAATACTATCACGGTTGTTCTCACTGCACCATTCATTATTAAAATGTGTTCAATCATGATAAGACACTTTGGTTAAATGCAATCGCCAAATGGCATATATTATCTTGAGGACATTTTTCTAACCTGCATTGCATCTAAGCCATGATTGTGATTCCAGCAAGAGCAAATGGTCTCCACTGTGTTTAATCACATCAGATATAAACAAAATCAATTGCGCCACCAAGCTCTAATTTTAAATAGCTCCTTGACACCAGTCGAATCCTCTGCGACTCGTCTACATCACCTGCATAACACAAGAGGGTCTGGATGGAGTCACCTCTAAAGCGAAGCCAGGTTGTGTCATTGCCATCCAGAAACAGGATCAATACATTCCTCTCAAGTTCATTCCAATAAGGCAGCTGGCAAAAACTGCCGTCATGGTGTCAGCTTTTTACAGCTTTATGACGCTTATGCATACGTAGCAAGCCTGCTGCGTTTAGACCATGCAGATAAAACAGCTAGCGCCAAGAGAAGTGGGTAACTTTACACTTTTACTATGAGCTTCTGCTGGTCAAACGGACTGATTAAACAAAACATAATAAGATTTTATTATCTGAGAGAATAATATATTTAGATTTTTTTTAATATTAAAGCATTTTTGAAACAGAAAATTGAAAAACCAACAACTAGCTTCATGTTTAAAAGTGTGGAAATGTCTGCAAAAACAACACGTACATTATACGTGCAGGCAACAGTTGTGACAAACTAGCAGAATGTGTTGAATTCGTGTCACGGAGCTGCCAGTTGGGCTCATACCGACTTCAACATCTCAGAACACCCACAGGGCACTAGTAACTCTTCAATTACCAGCTTCACTCTGAGGAACGCTTAACTTAGTACAAAACTTTCTGTTTCAAATGACTTATAGTGTGTTTGATAAGGAAATTATCCTCTTTGCTTGTCCCGGTCCCACGATAAAAGAGGCTGTTTTTTTACCTCCACGGACGAAAGGATCGTCAAAATACTTAAGACGACTGTTGTTTCACAGGATACGCCGCTGACTGTTTGAGCGTGCTTTTAGCTGCCGAGAAATCATCCAATTATTTCAGCGCATAATTTAAATAGCTACTGACAACACAAACTAGAAAGCGTCAAGCGTATATGAAAAGTGAGGGAGAGGGGACAAAAAAAACTGTGCAGTGGATTTTAAACTGCAAGAGTTGCAGCCTGTTTACACACTGCTGATGAATACAATACTAAAAACAAACATTTATGTAAAGCGGCGTCCGTTGGCAGTAAATCTCATTTTGAAGAGAGGTTTGGTATTCCAGACTTGGCTCCTCTAAGATCCAGGGATGACTTTCATTTAGTCTCACCTCTCCATCCAACTGGGGTCACCCCTGTTGGTATAGCAAGCACAGCAGTCACATTGCTCCACCATGCGCGCAGATTGCTTACTAGAACCGCCTGGAACCTTTCATATTTCCCAGTCAGCATTTTTACAGGATAATTTTGGCAGCCTTTAAGGATATCGCTGCCTTAATAGAGGATAAAAATAAACGGGTGGTGGAAGGGCTATATCAGGCTGGTATAATCTTGTATTCTATACTGTGGAGCTAAACGTCTGGCTTTGGCTCCATTCAATGAGATTAAACTTCTCCCCAGTTGATTCCAAAAGACCATTTGTCCTATTTTTAAAACTAGAAAGAGCCAAGTATATCTAAAAAGGCCAGTTAAATTGATTAAAATACTATGGTGTAAATGGCATTACAGAGCAGCTTCTAAGAATGTCTTTGGTCTATATCCCATTGAGTGATTCTGGTCAGCAGATTTCTATAGATAGTTTGTCAGATTCAGTTTGTATTTGTACATGTGCGCACGCCTTGATGTGCACTGTATGTGTGCATCTGAGCATGTGCATACATATACAAGTAATGTGTGTGTGTGTGTGTGTGTGTGTGTGTGTATGTGTGTGTGTGTGTGTGTGTGTGCGCGCGAGTGATGTATGAGCATATTCGGATATGTGTGTGTGTGTGTGTAGTTATGGCAGTGAGTGACTTCTGTATAAGAAAGCTTGTCAAAATGTCTCAAAGAAGGAAACAGCTTAATTCAATCAGCGCTACCGCTTTCAAGACCACATGGGAGCCAGCTAATGGTGTTAGAAACTTGAAAAGTTGGAAAAATAAGCTTGAGGAAGTTCTCACTACCTGGGAAAGAAGTCTGTTCCTTGAGGCTTTCCTATACTGTAAGATAGTAAAAGCTCCACTCTTCTGGGCCTTGTTGCTTCTCTGTGAGCTCAAATGCTGGATTTTAGTTTGTGCTCCTCCCATGAGGGGCAAAGCTTTGCAGAAGTTAGAGGAGGGTTATATGAAGTTCAGTGGAAATGTTTTTTTGGAGTACTCAGCCAACTTTTTAATAAAAGACAAGAATATGGATCGAGATGTTCTGCAGAAGCCTGTTTGGAAGTGAGTGGGGAGTTGGAGAATATACAGGTTTAGTTAAATGTGAAAAAAGCAAGGCCTCTTCTAAATAGGCATCCTGTGGGCATTCCCCTTCAGAATTATGAGAAAGAGACAAATGTTATGCCAGAATCTCGAGAAAACATGACAGTCTGTGTCTACGACCGTGCTGTGCAGTGAAAACTGTGGGTCTTCTGTATAAGGCATGCACCTCGTTTGTTTTATGCGCCCTTCCCCCTTCTCCGACATTCACCCCCATTAATTCCATGATTGTGTCTTCCTCTCATTTTCTCCCTCGTTATGCATTTAATGTTTCCAATTTGCCGTCATCACAGAAAAACGCCACAAGAAGCTATAAATTCTTTTCTAATTCCAAATAATTAGGATTACACGGACCAGTGGTTTTCAATCAGTGAGATCATCTCAATGATAGATGGTAGGATAACTGGTCATTGCCGAGACATAAATATTGTGTCGTTCAATTAATTTGGTCTAATGAGGTGTCAAAGCTGCCACTCATCCATCAAATACAATTAGGAATAAACACATATGCATGGAGATGGGTAATTAATAATTAGCAAAGCAAAGAAAACAGTATTGGTTTCAGCAGCCACATTCAGAGAGCAATTTACCACAGCTGTTTCTTCATTCGATTTTTCAAGTGAGTGAGACAATGCCACATCAAAAGAATTTCAATCAATTTTTACCCATTTTGGTGTCTGATGTTTGCTATGCTTCCTGATTCTGCCAGGACGTGTGTCACTTTAGAAAACTGTCATGAAGGCAGCAGAATCACTTTAAATTAGTTTAACCTTTAAAAAAAACAAAACAAAAAAACCCTTAATTTAGGTGCCTTTCATCCAAATGAACCACAACTAGACCTGGAAACAAAGCACACTTTTTGTGAAAGTGCTCCTAAAACGTGATGGATCGAGTTCTTTTCTGGACCAAAAAAAGAGGAAAACATTTATTCTAGATCTTGGGAATTGGGGACTGTCATCAACAGTTTGTCTTCATCTCTCTCTAAAGCCCACAAGGCTCATTGTCCTAAAAAAGACATTTCATACAGAGAGTTCATTGTCTTCCATTTTCAGAAGGCAGTCAAGCATCCTGACAGAATTAAAGTTCAGCGCTGGGATGAGACCTCCAGTATGAAAATAATAATTTATTCTGCCAAGTTCAAAACATAATGTTCCAGCTGTCAAAAGCTCTCATCAGAATCTGTCACACAAACGTAGAAGTATTTGTGACCCATTCGTGTCATCTCTCTGCCAAAAGGTCCTGCTCATTAAAGCCCTCTGTGGCACCAAAGTTGACACCTGTCAACCAGGAGCAGTGGGTTAGTTTGCCTTTGACACAATTATAAGGCTTCACCTCCACACCTTTGGGCATGTTTGTTGAAACCCTGAAACAACCACGTTTAAGCTTTACTGACAATGTATTACATTTGTTGTCCGCCAAAATATCGGATCTTGCAATACTGTTTGTAGTACTAGAGCGTTATTAAACTATTTTTAAACATACAATTTTGTAGTTTCTGCCGTTAGTGGGTCCCTCACATCAAAACCACAAAAGACCAAGTATGATGACGTTGTGAAGTAGCGTCGGATCATGGGAGTTGTTGTCTTCACCACCATTGCCGTCATTGCAGTCAGCTTCTCCGGATTCATTCAGTGTTTATCATTCAGGAGGTTTACACCAGGAGCTGACTTATCCACAGAGGTCTCTGAACCCATACAAACAAACCAGCTGATTAAAACCAGTAAAAACTGTTTCAACTTAAAGATCACTGTTTCTCCAACACTGTTTTTGGCCGTCAGAGAAGAAGGGCTGCTAGCCGAGCTCAGCGTGTTTCTCTGACAACTTAAGATCCAGGAGTTTGATGACTAAAATCCTTCATCTAGTTAAAATATATGATAGTTAACAACAACCATAAAACTGGATAAGTTATGAAAGCTTCTGGCAGATAACTGGTGAGACGCACCATTACCTGAAGAAAACGACTTTCTTCTCCCAGATTTCTCTAGGTTTGAACATTGTTGGAAACATTTGGGATAATGTAAGTACACAACTCAACAAAATATATAACATATGTCTTGTGTCTATGGTAGGGTGGCCATTTCCTTCACATCAAAAAGGAGGACACTTTGCATACATGGGGACACGCAAGCAGATATTTGTTTGGTATGATCCGGTTTTAAATTTTAATGTTTTTCCACCAGATTACATAAAGGTGCAATAATAAATATACAAGATACAGCTCATGACAACGTGCCCTTCCAATTCAGATAACATAGGTCTAATAAACATCATACAGAAACTGTTCTTGATGTTTTTATCTGGATAGATAAAGGGTAAAAAAATGCAGCACCTTCTGTTTCATATGTATAGGCTTTGCCTATATGAGCATTTTCAGAATTTCAGTCTAACAACCGACGTTAGCTCACGTTAGTTCTCTGTCGCTGAGAGCCTGATTGACTGGTGGTAACAACTGCAGTTATCGTGTGGTGAATCAACACATGGCTCATTTGAATGTTAAAGTTAGCCATGTGTTGATGACACGAAAATGAAGATTTAAATTACTTATTTTGACACACATTTTTAGCCAATAAGTATTAAACAAGATAATGTGTCAAAAGGCAGACCTTTTTTGTTATTTTCTCAAAAGGAGGACAAATGAGTGTCTGGCTTAAGGCTGCGCCTGCAGCCGAACAGGACATTTAAAAGCCGGACTGTCCGGCTTTAGGCCACCCTAGTCTATGAACATATTGAAAAAAAAAAACAACAAAAGCTTTAAAGAGGCTGAACCTCCAGGTTACGAGCCACTGCACTAAACATACATACATAACAGTAAAATGCTGCTTACACATTGATGCATAAGTATTAACAATCTATTAATGTCATATATAGTAATATATGATTCAGTTTAGAACAGTTTTTACAACTTTAACTTTTGCATTTAGCTGATAATACGTTTACTTTTAGTAGGAATTTGGAATTTAAATACATTACTTTTAATTATATGTGTGTGGTATTGGCAGTTTTACTTTTATATTAAGGATTCAAGGACTTCATTCACCACTGAGCTTGCTAAATGTGTGGTAAGTGGATCCCGAGTTTCGATTATTTTGTAGCACAGCTCGTTGGTATCGCTGCAATGCAAATGAGAAGACAGAGCATGAAGATACTTCCACATCATGTCTCTGTTTGGGAGCATGGTGGTCTCCCAGTGAATTTTTACTAGTGGACTAGTGGATTGAAATGTCCACACTGCTGTTGTTTTCTCATTGGGTATCTGACCTTGCAGGCAGCAGAACTGTCAGACACAGACCTATATACAGTTCGAGTGGATGTCCCAATTTCAGGAGGCCAAATTAACTCCCAGCAGAATTCTGTCTTTTAATGAACAATTTACAGAACAATATTTATCTGTGAATGTGTCTCTTTAATCTGTCCCTTACTGATGCATTTACATATTAACAAAATTAGGTCAATAAAACCTGTAACGATTTATTAATGTATGATACGGCCCTGCAGTGTCCCAGCTAATGATGGCGGAGGCGCGTGATGCAACAGAAGTCAGTGATGTTGTCTTCCTGATGTAAGAGTCTACATAACAGGCCAGAGACACGGAGACACCCCGATGGTTCAGTTCAGCAGTAGTAGCAGCAGCAAAGAGGCAATTACCCAGAGGCATCGGGGCGAAAGACAGGAGGAAAATCAATACATAATTTCAGCATTTCAGAGGGTGTTTCCTTCAACTGACTCAATGTCTCAATTCACCAGTGTGAATTAGTTGTTTTTTGAGTTAATCTCCTTTTTGTATTTCATATTGTACAATGAAAAATATTAATAAATGATGATTTACCTTTAATCCCTTTACTAGTCCCAGGTTATTTAAGACAGTTTCAAGAGGATGAATGCAAATGCAGTTGGAATTTGAGTTTACTGAATGTGAGGTCTAGCATTAATAAGAATTGACAGCACACTGCCATGAATTTTTAGTCTGAAAAAGCTGATTCTAAATTCACAAAAAAAGGTTACACAGACACCTCTGTGCATCCTGTGAGTGGCATATTTGGGAGGAATTCACTTCACCTGACCCCGGGTTAAGTGTCTGAGAAGAATTTCATCTTGTCCTATCAGCAGAGGGGTGTGTGGTGTAAGTTCACACAAAGTTTACAGCTACCACACAATACCATTTTGTACCCTGTCACACTCTGTTATGGAGGCGGCCAGATGGGCAACCCCTGCCTACCCAGCGCCAAGATGCCATGGTTAAGTGACAGCAGCCAGACAGAAAAATGAAACAAATCAATAGTGGCGTCTCTTATGGAGAAGACCAAAGCACAGCACAACATGATAATGAACACAAATGCACTCAAGCGTTGAGGCTACCCCCAGAGAGGCGCTTCTTTAAATTAATGTAGGTTAGTATGATTGACTAATCGCCTACTAAATTAGAAAAGACAATATCATGCGGCTTTTGCTGCTTCTAAGAGCTTTGTCTGTTCTGACTCATAGGAGCACCTATGGCCCATGATGATTGTTAAACATAATGGTACACCTTCTTCCATAACCTGGCAATTATACCGCCTGCAAAAACTTCAGGCATTATCTCCTTACAAAATAGTAAAAGACCCATTTTCAGGATTAGATATGGCTAACTTTTATGTCGTGGATTTGAATATGAAAAGGAGACTGGTGGGGAGTGTGGGGAGCCCAAGGGACCCAAACACAGACTTCCTCTAAAATGTTAATCGTTTGGCTAATTGAAGGTATGTTCTTTGTCGGCTCTGCGTTTTGGAGGGTCCCTTCTATGGACCGAGTGAGCACAAGGTAGCAGGGCTTTCAGATGTTATTGTATTTGACTGCTGCTGCACTGGGGTGCCAGTGGATTTAGGTGCTTTTAAGATAAGTTACGGGGACACGCGCGCACGCCCAGAGACGTGCGTGGAGACACACGCAAACCTGCATGTATACCCACCCGCCCGCAAAGCGACACATGCACACACGCACACATACACTAACACATGTACATGGCGACCATTTGCATTTCAAAAGAGCATAATTGCCCAGGGCGGTGGCAGGGGGAGCGTGGCCTCAGGATTCCCCGAGAGCACCTGTGAAGTTAACGAATCATGAGTATAGACTCAGCCCAAGCTCCTGTTTCATACAAGCATATTCATACCGACATCCTCCTGAGTAATAGGCAGGTAGGTAGTCATACACCTTTATACAGACAACCCATTTTCTCCTTGTTGCAAAACTCCTGAAATCATCCTTTTTGTAAAAAGACTTCTCCCTCTCCCCTTGTTCAAGGATAATTTTTAATGGTTTAAAATGTTGAGCTCAGTTATTACCCATTTTACATTCAAGCTGACCAGCACTATGATTACATGATACACACACACACACACACACACACACACACACACACACACACACAAAGGAGGAGTTTACATGCAATAACTTTGTTACCTTTAAGCCCACATTTACATGCCGTCAGTGATCAGATATCAGATTCCTCCTCAATACTTTTAAAACAAAGCCAATATTTTAAGGACTTTAGCTTATTAGATAATGATGACAAGTTTGATTTAGACTTATTTATTTCGGTTGCAGTTTTAGTTTTGTAATTATTCAGCATACAGCTATGAGTAATGGTCTTTCCTTTGATCCCTCTGCACTGCCGTCACAGCAATATTTTCCCCATGCTGTGTCTTTGTCAAGGACACTGTAAAAACCCTTTTGGAAACCCTGTTAAGTGTATGGCCAAGAAATCTGTTTACTCCACCAAAACTCTATCTGTGTTAATCAGGTTTCTCTTAATCCTCTTGTACCATGTCACTACTGTTACAGTGGGAAGATAAAATGCAAACAGGAAAGTCTGAGTTTAAAATAAACACCCAATGTGGTTTATTCTACACTCCTTAAAATTATCAGGGCGCCCTGGTAGCTCACCTGGTAGAGCTGATGCCCCATGTGGCTGAGTCCTTGCTGCAGTGGCCAAGTTCAACCTGTGGCCCTTTGGTGCATGTCATCCCCTCTCTCTCACCGCCTTTCCTGTTTACCCTGACATGTCCTGTCAATACAGGCAAAAGAAAAAAAAATAATTAGCACTATCTGTTTTTGACTTGAGCACAATGTTTCATGGTATTGCTACTTTACAAGGTAGTGTATTATCTTGGTCACAATTCGTTAATAACCAACTGCACATGGATCCTTAGAATGGATCTTTAGCTTATATGTAAAAAGAGTAGAGCAGTGGCTCATTTAGAAGCTGGGTTCAATCACTTGTTCACTATAATGATGTTACGGTTTGTTGTCTGGGTTTAGTTTGAGAGGAGAAGCTAAAACATTGGAATCTTGAATATCCTGGAACTAACAGTGCTGACAGAACGTAATTGAACACAAGACATTTCTTATTAACGTTAATGCAACAGGTCAAGCAGCTAAATCAACTTCTGAACAACAGATCCTGAAGTTGTACTAATCAGGAGCTTCAATGTGTGACTTTGCAAATTCATATAGTTTGTCGAATAAGACTTTGAATTGTTTTCACAATGTCTATATCTAATTTGATTCATCATAGTTTTTGTTTTCAGAATATCCATTTTTATGATTTCTGAGTTTATAAGAGATTAAAACTGCATTGCATCAATGGTAAGGGCTAGGAAAACACATCAGTGCCAAAAAAAACCAATAATAATCTAGATACCTAAGTGCATGTAAACACACTGCAGGTAGCAATGACCAGAAACAGACAGCACACATAGCTTTTACTGAGTGTATACATAGCTTTGAACATTCCTGCCAGACTCATGGCGGTCCATTGGGGACGGTCAGGAAATGATAGAGGAAGCTGAGGTGATGCTGAGTCTGTTACTACATGGACTACAGTCAACTGAAAGCTTAGCTGCCTCGTTGCTAGAAAGACTGATGGCCTGGCAGAAGTGTTATTTGTCTTGTATTGCTGGGTGAGCCCTCACGTCCACTCAGGAAGAGATGAAAGAGGGACGGACGGTCTGTCTGGGAGAAGTGCTAGCAATGTGGTGGAGGACAATCTGTCACCAGCAGTCATCACTTAACTGAGCCCAGAGCTGCACCACTCACTCAATGAGAACCTCACCAGACTTAAATGGGAGCGCTGGGCAGAGCCAGAAAGAGACATGATTAAAAATATGTATGAAATGAAATGAAATGAAATGCAAATCTTTCACTCTTTTACTTAAGTATTGAACTCAAACATGCGAATGTGGGACAGCAGACACAATTTGACAAAAAAGATCAAACAAGATCAGAACAATAACAACAAGGAATATTCAAGATGATAAACTACATTTGACTCTTATTTCACCTTTTGTACAAATAGTCATATCCCATGTTAACGCCTGTGTGTCTCACAAAACACACAAACACACTGTAGTATCTAATAGAAGCGGGCATTGCACGTGGAGGTGAAGGACGTGCAGAGGGGCCGCCCTGTCTCATGACACAATAAATGACTGTGATCCAGGTTCCAGCAAAAACAAGGACTGCTTTTCAATTCCACCTCTTTTACCCAGATGAATGATGAACCGTAGGTAAGAGGTGCAGTGTTGTGGTATTAATATACATCAGGGGCAAGAGCGGCACACTAAATCAGGAGCCACAGTGCATTTGTTATTCTAATGACAAGCAATAGCCAGGCTGTGCGGAGTCGGGAGATCCTAAACTATGAGGGGACCAAACTAAAAAAGACTAAAAGAAAAAACAAGAAAGGAGGGATGACTTGGAGACTGAGATTTTGCCATTTTAGTCATTAGTGTACTATGTCTGATGTGTTTAAGAGGGGCTTTTTACTTTAAGCAGCAACACAGTCAACTAAAAATGGAAAGGATGACAGATTAGGCCCCATATGGCATGCTGGAGTACAATGTTTCCCTATCCTACACAAATAACACACAAAAGCGGTATCTGAGTGCTAAAATTTAAAATATAACCCAGATAAAGCCACGTTTCAATAAAGGCAAGCCTCTTTTTAAAATCACATTAGGGGCTCTTTACTTCAAATCACTTTTATTCATCTCCGCGGTGTTTTAACCACCAGCTGCTCATCTGACCCGATAGATTATAAATCAGCTTTCAGAAGAAGATCGAGTGAAAAGGAGAAGAGAAGACGGACGATTCTGGTGAACTCTCCGGATTGAATAATCAATAATGACAAAAATAAATGGCCTGACTATTTATCAAAGTCTGTGGTCAGCACTATAGCAGAATTCCTGTAATGTATATTTCATACACTTTTATACTCATTGATTACCTGCCCTGTAGTTTGTAAATTACGTGTATATTGATCTGCTCATCATACAGTTGTGGCTTTTACTGTCGGCCATTTGTGCCACTGATAAAGAGATCAGGATTGAACTGTGTAATATAAATCTTGAGCCATTTTCTGCCAATATCACAAGATATTATCAGGTAAAATATATTTACACTATTTATAAAGTAAAATTTTTATCTCAGAAAACCATTTTAAGATGCTGACAGACTGCTATAACAGTACATTATGTATAATAAAAACTGATAGAAAGTCAAGATTGCTGCACATGTTAATGAACGTTTCAGCTTCACGGTGCCAGTATATGAGTATTGGTTGTCTCTAAATCTTTACTGACATGAAACATGAGATAGACAGATAAATAGATATACTTTATTTATCCAAAAGGAAATTTAGCCATCCAGTAGCTTATATACAACACACAGGAATATTTTAGAATAAAAAGAATGAATGAATGAAAGAATGAAAAATAAATAAAAACACAGCAGTGATGTGAGTCTAGCCAGCAGAACTGCAACAAAGAGATGTCACTGTAATAGAGTATGCGCTAATGCAGGTAGGGCAAATGTAAGGTGATTAAAAGTGAAAACACTGTAAGAATAGTGATAACTATGGATACTATAAACTAAAATACAGACTGAAGAGAAATATATAAACAAATACAAACACAGACACAAAAAAGCGCCATTTCTACAGCATCACAAGGTGATTGTATCTAAAATCAAAAATATTGATTTGAAGGTGATAAATCAAACATTAAGAAATACCAGTGGCAGTCAGAACTACCATTTATTCTCATTATCTGAGCTTATGTGTATATTCCATAGGGGGATTGAAGTCAAAAGATGAACAGGAGTGTCCCCGTGAATCCGAAGATTACATACTTACAGCCTGCGAGGGAGGGGGAGAGTTAGGGTGGGAGGGGAAGAAGCAAGGTTTGGATCGATGGCGCCAGATCAATGATCAATAGGCCGCTCTCACCAATACACTTCCTGCTGACGCTCAGAGCTCTGGTTACACAGATGAAAATGGGTGGGCGGGGCCAGAATGTGATGATGATTTATGTTAGCAGGGCAGATGTTTCATTTTGGAGAGAGACTGTCTGATAGACATGGCTGAATGTCGCTGCCTGGACAGTGAGTGAGTATTTTAATGCTCATACCAACAGACCGATGCTGGTCTGCAGGCGACAGTAAGGTCTATTGGTACAAATCATGACTTCAAGAAAGTGGAACAAACTCAAAAGGAAGTAGTTTTAGAAGCTTTTTAGTGATGCTTTCTTTTTAAGAAGTCAAAAAGCCTTTAGAGGCCTCAGTGCTGTATAAGTAAAAGTGCTGAAGACATTCAACTGGATGCACAAATTAAATTTGTCAACCAAAATCAAGTAAAATCCATCACTTAAGTGTAGAATTGGGCACCGGCAAGGTTGAATATCTGAAGAGGAAGAAGAAGTACTTAAAGGCTTATTTTGGTCTACTTCACAAGTAATGGCCAGTCATTTTTAATATTTAAGCCAACGCGTGCTGTTGCAGGCCAAAATCTATTTTGTACAGACACTACACTGAGTGAAGAGGGTGCAGTAACTGAAGGGGGAAGATAGCAAAAAAGATCAAAATCAATATCAAACTGGCTGGGCAACCAAGAACAAGGCAATAGATCATTTCCCTGCAGTAACATGGATGATATTTTATCATTATAGATTATAAATATACTGTAGTATCTTCATCACAGTTTATGTTAGAAATTCTCCACTGTAGAGGCTTTCTGTCTCGGAAGAAGTGAAAATGTGGCTATATTGTACAAGATTGAAGATGAAACACTTTTGAAAGATGATAAAATTACTCCATAAGAGAACTGTTTTTTTTTTTTTTCATTTTCAAAACAAAAGGCACATTTTTAACCTGTATGTCAACGGTATCTTTCTTCTTTTTAAAATCAGATGATGAGTTAAATAAGCAACCTTTTAATTTGATTTATTTTTGTTTTGTCATGATCCATAAGCATACACACTTACTTCACAGCAGTAGCTAAAGCAAAACAAGTCACCTGTATTTTACAGCAGTGTATTTGTCTAAAAATGTGTGTATCACTGCATGCATGCGTGAATTGGTGTCATGCGCTTGCTGTAAAGTGTAGCTTATGTCACCAAATGTCTCTAAACACTTTGGTTCGTTGTTTACAAGGTTACACTAACAGAGAATGACAGAAGCAACATTGACGGAATTCACCGTAACTCTTCCCATACCTTTCTCACATCAGTGCAACCTATACACAACCCTGTGCACATACGCTGAATTGGACACGTATCACATGTGCGCACACACCCGGACACACAAATGAGGGCCTCGTTTCGACCTGTCAGTCACCCATGCCTCTCACAGCCAAGGTCTAGTGACAACTGTTAAATCAGAGCACGCCTTCATCCCCGCCATGGCTAATGCTGTTAACTGTAGAGCAGCATCTCGGCTAACACATCCTGGGTGACTCTAATTACCCCCGAAAGAGCCCCGCTCCTCCTTCTGCGCACATGGTGCCCAACCACATCGTGGTGGGGAGAACAGGCCAAACGAGAGCGTAAGGAAGCACTGAACAGTTTCTATTTCTTGTCAATTTCATAGTGAAGTGCTAAACTCTCCTCCTGAGCTCTATTCGATGTCTCTAGCCACTGTGCTTCTGTAATGGGGGGGGTGGAACTCAATAGAGATGTAACCCCCACTGCCCCTCCCCTCCTCCAGATCCCACCTTAAGTTACCCCTTGCAACTGTGTCCACCCGGCTCTTAGCCATGGTAAATTGGGTTAACGCTCACTAAGTGTCCCATCGTTAGCGCTGTTAATTGACTACTGCGTGTGATAATTAACAGGGAGCGGACTGCCTACCTCGCTAATCTTATTTAGGTCATTTGCATTTAAAATGGTTTTGGTCTCTGACAAGTTGAAAAAAAAAAAAAAAAAACACTCTTGAAAATCATGCTTCACGGGCGAGACGGACTGAACAGCCACTTTACATAAAAGCCTGTGAAATCGGGGGTTGATGCATTTTGTGTGAAATGTCGTGGTCCATAACTGTACTTTTTTTTAACTACCTCCTACATAGAAAAGATACTTGTGGTTTTACTATAAAAGACAATAAATAAGTCTCATTACAGCATCAGAATAACGCAAAGACTTGATGATTTAAAGTTCTGTAAACTAGACCTGCCTGGGTGTGTTTACCAAAGGCATCTTGTCCCATAAAAGTTCATCACAAATCCCATTTCTCTTACTAACTAGTGTTGTGAACTCTTAATGTATGAAGGTTGATTTTGTTGTCGTGCTGTGATACCTCCAGATGAATGTTTCCTTTGTTGAAGCACCTTCTGTCCTATTTTGGCAATGACATGAGCGCTCGGTAGCTACAGGGGAGACACACGACTGAGCACTCCTCCTGATTCACACAAGCATTAACACAGCACATTAGCTCGGCGGAGTAGTGGGAATGAAAGATGGGCTAACACCGCTGCCCCAGGCAAAGTGAAGACGTACACTAAAGCCAGCTGCCATCTATTATGGATAGCCAGTGCCGACCCCCACTGTTGGTGTTACGGGGGTGACAGTGCTGTCCTTGCCGAGGCGTTGACCTTCCTTGGTGGGGAGAGGGCGCTGGGCAGATTAAAAGTGGACTGGCTCACCGTGCAGTCCAGGCGTGCCCCTGATGTTCTGCCCAGATGGTAACCACACACACTCTTGAACACACAAGTAAATACATACACACACACTCTGCTGCATCCTGGGATGGCAGATGTGGGGTACGAACACAGACGCTCCTCAGGGCGCTCAGCCTTCAGAGTCCATACACTCTACGTCTACATTTTTTATTTCCACACACACCCTCACGGAGCAACACGTGCACACACACAGACACACAGACACACACACACACACACACACACACACACACACACACACACACACCACATGCAGTCCTCAGAGGTCTAACCAACCCTCACCTCCTCCACTCTCCTTCTGAGTGTTTCTCCATCACTTAATTCTGGCTGTATGTATGTGAATCATCCATCACTCACTCAATCAGTCCATTGAATTTCATTTAGTGCGGTGTTACACAGGGCATGTGATTGATTCACTGGTACCTTTTCACTGAAGCTTGAATGACACACAATGCTGGTTTGTAGACGCTCGCGCACACACACGCACACACATATATCGCTTGCTTATACCCTGCTGCACTGGGTCTCCATTGCCAGGGGGGGGAGTTGGGTGCCCATGCTGCCAAAGAAGACCCCTCTGAGATTTACTCAAGGTCGCCATGTCCAGCTGGCTGTGCCAACATCTGTTCAGAATGGCCTCAAGACTGGCATGAGAGAGGCCTGTCTACGCTGCTTGACCTTGGATCAATGGCCACATTTGGAAAAATAACTGTTACCACGGTTACTGCTAGCTGACGTTGTATAAAGTCCTTACATGGCAAACATGATTCTTTCCTTTTTCTTTAATCATTGGCTATAATCGAAGCCTAAGTTAGGTGATTTGGTAGTATGACCAAGTTGGGAAAATTATTCGTAGTAGAGATAGACCAGTGAACTGGCCACACTGATATATCTGCTGATATTAGCCTATAGGACATATATTGGTATCAGTGTGTTGGTGAATAAGTAACAGCAGCAGTACAGAAATGCTAGAAATTACGTATTCAGTCCAGCAGAGAGCACTGACAGGTTGATTTGTACACTGTAAAATGTCTCGCTTTGCATCTTGGTTATAATTTGTAGGAGAAAAAAAAACAAATCTAAGAGATCCATATCAAGATTCTTTGTTTATGTCTTGTGTTTTGAAAGAGGAAAACAAAATGTATCCGCCACACCTGTGTATCGGCTGATATAAAACTGTACAAGACAAAATAAAAGATTTGTAGACACATCAGCTTCATCAACACATCACCTGAAACCTGGCGAAAAGGATTCTCGTGATTTTGGTGATCTTGTGAGTCCAGCTACCTCACAAACTTAACATTAGTGGTCAAATGACTGGCCAATGCTGACATTTAGAGAGCAGGGCTGCCAATGGCTGATATCAAAACCAAGAAAAGTCACATACAATTCTATTCTATAGGAAATTCGGGCATATGTTAACAGCAGTTACAGTTACAGTTATAGTACAGGGTTGAAAACCAACTTTTTCACCACCTTCCCAAAACTGACAATCGTTCCACAGCAGCCACACTGACGAGACGACCTGCAGATGTGTCTGAAGACATTTTTTGTTTATCTGCCTTGTAAGCAAAGACATTGGCTGATTCCAGTTATCTCAAAATGCCAGATACTAGTGACAGACCGACTAATCGATGAACATCCAGTATTAATGTCAGGTGAGAATCATTTGCATAACAAGAGAGAAATATTGTGATGATATGCAGTAAGAATATGAAGTTTTAAATGACATACTATAACATAGATGAATATGTTATACTGTATATATATATATGAAAAAAATAAAGTATTGTTTCTCTAATTTCAGCTCTGATTTGATGATGACAGCAAGTTCCTGAAAGGCAAACAACATTTAATCATCGCTGCATCCTTAAGTGTGGTGTTAGTGGACAGAAAAATGATTGACCGCTACCAACACTTTCCTTGTTTTAATTCTTCATGGAGGTTGTTCTCTGCCAGCAAGGCTATCGATTTTTCTATCAAATACGAAAACAGGCATTGTGGAGAGGCCGCAGAGGTCAGTGTGAATTAGAGCAGAGGTGTGTGTGTGTGTGTGAGGGCGTCCCCTCCTCCTCCCCTACATCCTCATTGTCACTCCCCAAAGGCCTCTCTGTTAAATTGGCTGACAGATAATAAGATCATACAGGAGAGTACAGACACAGAGACCTTTGTCCCACAATCCAACAGTCTTACTTCTGGTAAAGCTCCTGGTCGGCATCACAAACACTCAAACACTGCGCAGCGAGTAGAGCACGGGCACACCTGATAGGAAATGAATTCAGCTGACCTCAGATAGAAATGTTTTGGTAAATTTAATATCTCTTGATTGATCTTGAATGAAATGAATTGTCTTAATTATGTTTCTTTAATGTATGTTTTCTGGCAAAATAACTCACTTTGGTCAAAACTGTTTAGTCAAAGCCTGACAAATATTTAGTTATAATATTATCAAGCTATATTTCCTATCCTAACTATCCTTTACAGCAAACACCCTTTGATCTTGTGCTTATTCACAGATTTGATTAATTATTCTAGGCAGTTGATGTGACTATATGGCTGACAATATTAGTGCAGGACAAAGTTTAAACTTGATCTTTTGGATGTTTTGGCATTTCTTATGTTGAAAACTGCTCATGCTGCTCCTGCTCATGGTGAATATAAGACATACCATCCCTTTTCATCTCTATTTATTTACAGAGAATGGTGGTAGTAGTGTGGTTTGCCAATAACCATTAAAAATAAAAGCACGATGAAGGAAAGATTCACTATTTTCTACTGTTTTGGGACTGTTTTCGGTTGTCTACATTTGTCAAACTCTAACAGCAGCTCATCTGTTTGTGGTCCCTACGCCGGTCTCCACTATGCTCTCTTTTTCTCATTATCTTCAAATGTCTTTGCTAAAATCCCGAATGGGCCAATTCTATTCAACCGCTATCTGCTTTACATTTATCTATAGTCTTCATATTGAGATGTGCAGCTCTCCTCTTCCCCCACAACGCCCCTCAATACATCCCCATAGCGTGTCCTCGGGCCTTCTGCCCCAAGGGCTCATGGGATACGAATACTCCCTGGGGCTGCTGTTTTCACAGCCTGTGAGAGAAGCACTCAAGAGAGAGAAGGAGAGAGAACAGGAGAGGCGGCAGCAGCATTTCTCTGTTTGCTTGATGTCACTATAATGGAAATATGCATAAGTGAGAAAAGGCATTGAGGGCCTTTGGGGCCCAAGAAGTACAAATATTTTAATAACAAACACTTTCACTGTTTGCCTCCTGTAACGGCACCTGGGTATTATTTCACATTGAATGCAGTCAGTGCCGAATTCTGTATGCATAAAGATATAGATGTTTTCGTCTCTTACTGGAAGTGATTTTCATGCTGTGGAAAGTTTTCCTGGTGATATGTCCTTTGGAGAACTGTCATTAATCAAAAGTCAAAGTCACCTCAGATCTCACATTAGAATAGACCAGTTTAGCTACGGCTGAAATTGCAGCTGACCCCTCTTGCCCTGAGCACTTATTCAAAATCAGCAACACGGCCATAGGGGGCTAAAACAACTAAATTGAGTGAGGTTGCAAGAAGCTAGTAAGAGTACTGAGGGAAAATACCCAATAAAACAATGCCAACTGGCAATCTCAAGGGTTTCCGTCAGCTTTCTAATGTCCTGATGGGTGACTTATAGCTTTGTATACGCTATTAATGTAAATGACAGAGGGGTTATACTGTGGAGAATAAGGAAAAAACCAAACATAACAAAAACGTGGGTGTCTTGCCAAAATAGTAACCTATGTCCAGTGCAAAGGTCTTTGTGGTCAGAAATAGAACTGAAAAGCCTCTGATGAAAGGTTGAAAGCTTCACAAGGTAAAGTTTCTCCTGGAATTGAAAGAACAAACCCAGAACCAAACTACAACCATTGAACAATAATAAAAACTTCAATCTACTGTACAGTACTCTATTAAGTCTAACATTACAAGTATATTCTGTTCAAAACAGGAATGTTTGATGTCCATCCACAAATAAAAAAATATATATCTGCATTATTTGTATTAGAGAAAGATTTTAGCCAAAACTTATTTTCAGCAGTGTCAGTCTTCCCGCGATATATGGCTTTTTGTACTATCATCTATTTATAAAACTAACAGCACATTTGCTCCAGACTTGTATACACTACATAAATAGGAAAAACAGCTTCAATGGACCCAA
This sequence comes from Dicentrarchus labrax, assembly GCF_905237075.1. NCBI lineage: Eukaryota > Metazoa > Chordata > Actinopteri > Moronidae > Dicentrarchus > Dicentrarchus labrax. Next base: position 11,667,226 of record NW_026136708.1, on the reverse strand, counting down.
CTGCTTCTAGTATCAGTGGGTTTTTACAGCCTGAATGGATTTGCATTTTAGTTATTCTTGCATTGCTCACTCTCAACAGCTGAAAAGAAGTCAGTCACAGACAATTAAAGGCCTCAATAATAGTGGACATTTGTGTCCCTATTCAGTGTGTTTGGTATTGGTGAGAAGAAAAGAAAATACAGAAAACGGTTCGGCTGAACAAGTTAGACTCCCTTCTCGGATTTTCATAATGAGCTGTCAGTCATTTCTCAGTGCCCAACAACTTTCATCTGCCCTGATTCCTCCCAACCTCCCCCATTTATCACTCCTTTCTCTCTTCTGCGACACACTCCTCCGACGCCCCGTGTCGTTTATCACGTCCGGTGGAATAGAGTTTCTCCAGCTGTCAATTTAGGAAATGGAGTGACGAGCGAGACCCCTGGGACCTCGCACTAATCTCAGACTGCAATGTTACGGAAAATGATGTACATCTCCAGTAGCCAGTTACACTCGCATCCGCGGGTGCACATGTGTACATCCATTACCTGTCCTCACCCAAAATTCATCCTGTCAGTAAACAAACAACTAATCAAACGCTGCAGCAAAAGTCAAATCAACTTATTTATCTCTTGTAGTGATATGGCAATGAGATCACACTTTTACTATCTTTATGGAACCTAAAATTATACCCAAAGGCTGAAAAAATCTACTCATCACTGCTCTACTTTAAACAAATGCTCTTTCACCTCAGTGGCGTTCGATAAACTACTACCTGCCCTGGGGTTTTAACGGTCAGTGCTGCTGTTGCTGTCAGAGCCTGCAGTGAAAAATGCCAGTGTCAAATAGTTATGCGTCCCATGGGGAACAGATATCATAGTCGGTTACATGACAGGTGTGGCGGATGAGCAGTGAGTGAGACCCCTGCTCATCACTCTGCTGACCGGTTAAGGCAGCAGCAGACAGCACGCCATACAGGCTACTCTCCCGCTCAACGCATACACACTTCAGGTCCACTGATAACACAAATCTAGAAAATTTGAGGCAGAGGTCTGCAGATAATGACCAAGTTTCTACAAAACTGTTAATCTACATCATAGATTTCCTTATGCATTTCAGTATGATGCAGTGTCTTCTGTTTTACAGTCAACGTAGCGATTAAAATATCCTACTGTATAATTCTGCATAAAGTACTGTCCCCACCACAGTGTGAGGTTGTGCGAAACAGTACTCTACTGGCAACAGTGTAGCAGTTATTCCATTGGTTGGCCACTTGTAATCACCCTTGTGGTTTAAAAGGTCGAGGGGTCAGGGGTTATGGGAGATAAGGACCCTAGGGACCGTCATAAAACACTTGCAACACTTCAGCCCTCGTTTGTCATGCCAGAGCTCGATTTCAGTCATTCATCTTGGTTAGGAAAGTCTTTTCCTTTAATAGACATCTTACGTCATAGTCCTGCACTGTGGCCACAGTCTGCACCCTAAGACCAGCTTTTAGATTTTATTTTTACAGTTATGTTTCAAGCACGATGCTCTGAACATAATTATACGATAATCAAGCTGACTGTATAGAGTTCTTTTTTGTCCTGTACAGAAAAGAAAAGACTCCCCGACTTGCCACAGTTTAAGACGAATGTGTGTGTTTATATTTCTGTGTGTGAAGAAACATCCTATATAAATCTACAAGGGCCGTACTAAAAATAATTTTTCCTCCCCCTGTGTCTTACACTAACATAAGTTTGAGGTTTTCAAAGTCAAAACACACTTCCTGAGATTGGGTGGTAACAGTGACTGCTCGCCCTCATTCCACATCTGCATTGTATTTTCCTAAATTTGCCAGCGCAGAAAGGAACAATCAAACGACCGACAAAACAAATGAGATTCCCTTACATTAGGCAACCGTGTAATCACATTTCCCATGTTGTCTCTTTCCCTATATGCTACGTCCTGTCGAAATTGGAGCCAGAATGTAGGCGCTGCATCAGGAGGGTCACAGTGCAGCCTGCTGCAGGCCTCCCTCCGTTAGCTCTGCATACAGAGACGTTCGCTCCCACTGAGACATCTCATTTAGTGCATCTGCAAACAACATTACAGGTGGAAACGCTTTAGGAGATGTCTTGCAAGCATTAATCCCATTTGTGTCCTAACCCATTTCAAATGTGCATGCCACTGCACTCATGAAATGAGAGAGACGCTGCGGCGATCAAATTGATGCAACACAAACATTTCCAAGGACTTCAGTGGACACACAAAGGAAATGTCATCACTGAGAGGATCTGCATTCAACGAAAAGAAAAGAAACTGGTGGCTTTAAAATGAGAGGTTGATTTAATAAACCATATATGTGGAAATCCAATGAATAATACTCAAAAGGTTCTTGTGTAATTTAGGTGCAAGAGGACAGAATATCTATTAAATCATACAAGTATGTATTATTATTTTGTACAAAATGCTAATACAGAAAGAAACAGGGAGCCTATAGGCAATGGCATCATGTCCAAAAATCCTAAAATTAAACAGTAACAGCAGCAGGTGGTGACACAAATAGTTGTATCGGGCTTCTATATGTACTTACATTGCTACTCCTAATTAAATCTTTCTAAATCCACGCAATTAATTTTAAAATACCAATAATCTTCTCAAATCCACTACCACAACATTTTACATTTTCTAATTTTATTAGAGTGAGAGTTAACAAAAAACATGAACGATCATGAGAAGAAAATGTTCATATCTCTCGGCAGGTGGTGGTTGGAATAAATAAACAACAAAGAACGCTGCACAATTTCTGCTCCACCCTTGTTCGCTGAACATCATTTTGAGCTTAAACGCAAAAGAAACTCACTTGATCAGGAGACATGACGCTCAAAACATTAGAAATGAGTGTAGAGAAAAAAGCTGAGGTTCTTCTGTTTATCGAATCATTTAGACTAATAAAAATGACCACGACTCTATCAGCTTTTAAATCCAGAATGCTTCAAGTGACACTTGGAGACGAATTTCAAAACTTAACTAAACAATAAAGATATACCTGCAGGCAATGATGGATGTCATGTATACCAGAAAGTATGAATAAATATTAAATGCTGCCTGTAGTTAAATACTACCCTCTAGTGGGCGATACAACATTGCTGGATGTCTAGTGATGACCCAACTAGAGGAAGTAAAGGCTGTTTTTTATTACCTAAAAGGGAGGACGATTGTTTACAGATTTTCTCGACTTCTTTGCTACTTAAACTTAAATACAATTCAGAACAAACATAGAAATCAGCATGATCACTGTTGAGATTAAATAGTCAGTCTCTAATACGAATTCACTCCATCCTGATTCTCCAGGAGAGCAAACAAGCAAATGATGCTGATCTGCGCAGGATTTCAAAATGATTGCACAAATAGTTGACATGTAGGTGAGATAAATGCAAAAACCCACTGACGGAAGAACAGTCACATATCAAACATACGCTGGACTGATAATCAACTGTTTCTACTCTCCTGTGATACTGAAGAACAAGGCACAAACTAGAAATTCAGCTTTTTATTCACATATATATATATGATGTACCATAAAGGAAGGACATTGTGCAGAAGGAGGGTTAAACATGGCACCAACGGAGGGCTTTCTGTTGAGGTGTGACAACACACCGGTAGACAGAAAATCATTAGTCAACTATTTACATAATCAAATAATTATTTCATTCATTTTTAAAGTATAAACACCAAACATTCCCAGGTTGCCGCTTCTCAGATGTAATGATTTGTATTTTTCTTCTTTTTCTTTTTCTTGTGTTTTATATGATGGCGAATTGCACATATTAAAGTTTTAAACTGTTAGTCAGGCAAAACGAGCAAACTGCGTAAATTATTATAACCTCTGAGAAATTGCTAATGTCGTTTTTGAAACTATTCGTTAACATTTCACAGACTAGACGACTAATCATGGAAATAATCCGCAGATTAATTATTTGTTGCACCCCTGCACACCTGTATTCACTCTGAGTTAAACTACTGTCGACTGACTGACATACGCCACCCAATCCCCATCTCTGCCTGCTCTTAGCATTCTTCTCCTTGGTCACGTCCAATTAGCTATCCCCTAAACACTCTTCTCATTAGGCTAGCCATAATCCACTCATCGTGCCTTGATTTGGCGAATAAATCACACTGAGTTTTTTCAGACTTTTCCCTCTCTTCCTCCGCCACTGCTGCTGTCTTTTTAAGCTCTGTCTCTCCCTCAGCCTCGTTAACCCTGTCCAGAGTTTCTACGGTGACAATCTCCACCAGGCCTCCTCATTGGACATGGCAGCCGGCAATTTGCATGCCAGACTATTTCTCTTCATCATTGGGCCTCTTTCTCGCTCTCTCCCATTCTCCCTCTCTCTCTCTTTCTCTCTCTCTCTTTCTCTCTTTCTCTATGCTGGAAGAATAGAGAATAACTCAGCAACTGACGGCAGACGGCATGCACGTCCTTGTCCTACAAGGTTACGAATCCATTTCATCTGTGCAAGAGGGGAGTGAATTAAAATAAATGATGGCCGGACATTTATTGCATTCTGGGGGTGAAGGAGGGATTGGGAAGGAGAGGCACAAGTTGCGGAGTGAGACTTGTGTCTCATACTGAACCAGACTGGCAGACAGTTTGATATTGACTGGCATATAGCGTTGGCACAAAGAATGAAGACAATACAAAACACAATAGAATTATCCGCCACAGAGCTGAGTTTGAATCGGGTTGTCTCTGAGCAGACCATACTTCAGTCCGAGCTGTTGCTCTGGGATCACTCCTTCACATGTGAGTGTATCCAGCATTGTATGTCATATCTTACTAGTCAGTGATGGGAAGAGCCCAAATAGACCTGTGTTACAAACCGTCCAACACACCGGCCATCAAAATCTGTATCTCACAGTGGATTATTGCTCAGATCTTTATATTTGTTTCTATTCTTCATATATTATATTTAACACAGGTTTATTTTCAGAAACTATAATTATATTTTACTTGTGTATATTACTTAGAAATACATACATGTCCCTTTGAACCTGCTAACTAAAAGCTCTAGTTAAATGTTGTAAAACTGCCTTAGAGTAGCAGTGTGGAGCATATTGTAGACATAGAAAAAAGGCAGCATTTTCTTTTATTATTATTTTATTTTTATTTAGTTTATCTTTGTAATGAGGGAAAAGGGATTTTATAAACCCTTTTTGCTTTCATCTTCAAGATGTGAGTTACGCGCTTAGGATAACAAACCCATGTATTCTTGTCACTGTCAAGTTTTGGATTTTACAAAATGTGTCAATATAACAATCCTGAAGTAGGATAAGTCCCTGATTAGACCCCCTCCACGCTTTTATTTAGATCTGAAAGGCAAAAATGGTTCATGGAACAGGGTTTCTTTACTGCAAGATGGATGGGGCCTAATATTGTGTCAGTGGCAATAATGCTGGTGCAGAAAAGAACTACAAGTAGACAAAAATAACATGTTTGCATCAACACGGTCTCTGTTATCAATTCCCCACATCAGCTTTTATTCTGCTTCTATTTTATATTCTGCATCTAAACTTTCACATGATGACTACTCTATAAATCTATAGATACTTTGTTCTATTAAGAGTTTATTTTGTCCACACTTTGACTGTTAGACAGTTTATAATATTTCTAACCTTGGAATCACTGCTTTCATTTAAAATTCAGCACTTTGATGTTGTAAAAAGGACAGGGATAGTGTTTATGGATGTCACTGGAGAACCACTGTGCATCACTCCTTGTTTCCGTCTGCGTGTTCCAGAAATACATCCTTGGACCCAAAGGATTCCTGGCTAAGTGACTTTTTTCCTGTTGACCACAAAGCTATCAATATGTCTGCCTCTTGACACTGCCCTATCTCTCTCTGGACACGGAGGCCGGACTCTGAATGCTGACTACTGCTCGCAGCACAACTCTCCTGGACCTCTTCCAGGACACTCCATTGTAATACAGTTATTTTTAGACAAGCCGACGCAAATAAATATTTATAGTTGTTTGCAGGTCAGGGGTCTCAATGAACCGCGAGGTGGATAGCAGTGAATAAACTACAGTATGTAACTACGTAAGCACGAATGAGGGTTCAATAAAGCAGGTCAGGAATATACTGATGGGTTTTGATATTTAAGGCTTGGCACTTGCTCATATTTTAAAACAGAAAAATATACATGAGAATTGTGATCTATGGAGCAAATTAAGGTTGAGATCATATCTATCAATACTAATACTGGTTAGGCTTCAAAATAACTTAAGTGGAGAGCTTCCTGGTGCCTTGTGGGGTTATTCATTGCAATGCGGTGGTAGATTTTTACTCACACTTTCCCTGAATGCAGCTTTCTCATTTTCCCTGACATCTGGATGCCTGTGATAATAGCCCTGGCACTGATCACTTTTACATTAAACTTCGGTCTGAATGGAGATGTGTGTCACTGGAAATTATTACACTTGTCACTTCACTCCACTTCCTATCAAATTTATACTTTAGAGCAGATATTTATATGCAAAGAGAGTGGAATGACCTAGACAAAGCCTTGGCTGGGGTGATGAAGGAGTAGCACAAGAAGGGAAAATTTAAGGTTCAAGGAAATGAAGAAATGCTGAAGAAGCCAAAATGGTGATTGAATGGTAACATTTTCCTGTGGTCTCCCCCCCCTGACCAGAATTTGGACAGAATATGGGGGAATATTGTGTTTCTGTCATTGTTCATCTAGCATAACTTTGAGTCTAAATATAGGTTATGTAAGAAAGGCTCGGGCCACACATGCAAGCGTAGACGCCCGGAACACACACATGCACGCACACACACACACACACACACACACACACACACACACACACACACACACACACACACACACACACACACACACACACTCACACACACACAAAACACACAAAACACAGTGAGTGTGTGCTTTTACTTCTGTTGTTACTATTTTTAATCTTTCTACCTTTCAAAATAATTCAGATAAATTGACTTAAAATGCTCTTAAAATGTTTAATCACTGTAGAGACATAACTACTGTATTTGTATTTTGCTGTTATTTGATGTTTAAATTGACTGACAAAGAATTAGATGATTATCCACTAATTGAAATAAAATGGTAATTCATCTGACACTGGCATCTAATTATATCAGAAAATTATGAGAAATACCAACTTCTTTATTAACCTTCACTACAATAATTTTAACAGTTCGGTGTCTTTATAAAGACTAAGGTATATAAAGCAAAGATGACTCGATCCAATGTAAATATACAATATGTGTTCAAATCAAAGCCTAATATGAGCAGATGGATCTACTGAAAGTTGAGTCTGTTCTGCTTTTTGCTCAGTTATTCATCACACAAGAGATTGTCGTCAGAGTGTGCAAGCAGTCAGACAATACAGAGAATACAAAGAAGTCGATTTTAATTTCTGAAAGTGATGGTGTACACCTCTGTCTCTGGGACCACGTGTACCCATAATGGATCAGATTCCGCCAGAACATTTTGTCCTGTGCCTTTCTCAATTTTCTGACTGTCTCAATAAAGAGAAAAAAAAGAAATAAATAATAATATGGTGGACTGCCCAATCTGCTTTACAAAACCACATCAATATTGCCATTACAGTAAAATGTCTCACAACAATTAGTAATCTCGAGTTTCAACAGTCCGACAGCCCAAACAGCGGCGCGTTTTGACCTTCCTACCGACCAGCCAACCGGGTGTCTGTCAGTCAAGGCCGCAAAAACAACCGAGCTACTCAAACACTTGTCATCATCCCTCATCAGCATCTTGATTGTTGAGGAGGACATATAAGAGGGAATGTCCACATACATCCAGGGGCCTCTGATGTGACAGCAAGGGTTTATGGGATAGCAACGTGAGAGCCCCGCCTGCTTCACCTTGACCCCGTCGTCCCTCTTCCACCGCCACCGCTACTCCTCTCGTCTCAGGCTCTCCGGTCTGACCTCGTCATCCCGGGGCCTCTGGCCTCGCCTCTGACGGCTGAGTTATTACCATAATTACCCAGGAGGCATTGCAGGGAGCGGCCACATGGCAGAGGCCGCCCATGTTTAACAGAATATTTGGGTGTTTTATCGACTTTAACTCAGCACTTGGGGCAGGCGAGAGGGGGCCTGGATGATAAGAAAACCACTCATGTGGGAAATGAAGAGGACCATTTCACAGACTGAACCAAGAAGGGGATGAAATATACTGTTAATGCAGCAGTGGCCAGTGCACATATGTCATATATTCTCTAAGACAAGGTGTAAATATGCTCATATATTCAGGCGGTGTCGAACAGAAGGACTTTGGTGGAGATGACTAACATCTAAAAATAGCACTTAAAACCTTATATATATATATAATGAAAAAAGGATTGGGATTGCTTTGTTTCAATGTCAAATATTTCACGTCCTGAGGTGGAATGCAGGCAGATTAAAAAAGAAAAAATATATATATTATATATTTTTCACAGCAGGGATGTTCCAAATTGAAAGACTGAAAGGGTCCAGTTAGGGGAAAATGTACTGTTTATTTCACAGTTTTGTTTCATACTAATTTCTGTAAATTCTTGGAAGTCTACGGGAGCAGCAACTTGTTCAACATTCATTCTGTCAATACAATACAAATTTCATAATGTCATTATACTTACTGTAAAATTCACCCCAAACTGTACTATTTCTTAAAGAAAAATGTTTGTTTTCTTCCCTTGACAATGGCAAATTCAAACACAGTTTCAGCTATATGTAACATTTTAAGAAAGCTCTTTATAATCCATATCTATACTGCCATGTCTAACAAGCCAGGAGGCCATGCATATTCATACAGCAAGAGTGAAAAGTACAGCCCAACCTGCCATACACAGGGCACGGGGGCCATTGGCCTCTGGCCAACAACACACAGAGAGACAAAGATTGTGTACAGTACAAGTACACACTTCTATTAGCATCTGTATTTACACCTAAAAGCTCAGTCAAACCCACACAGAGAAATATAAATACACACACATTCACACACGCCCTCACCTGCTCAGAAAGGTCAATACATTAGCATTCCAATACATACAGTATTCAGACTTTCCTAGTCCTATATAGCTACCCATCAAACATGTCAAAGATGGCACTTAGCCGTGTGTGCCCGTGTCTTATTATGCAGACCCATCTGTGTGGGTTCAGAGGTCATGGCCGGGCCTGGCAGGGGCTACAGGTGAGCAGATGAGAACAGTAGGGGCTCGGTTTAATTTAGCTAAGCACTACAGGATACAGTGCGCCCCTGTACCTGGGAAGGACAAGTTGAACTTTTCACACTGTGCCTCAGACTCATCATTTCAATGGGTGGAAAGTCAACGAAAATGAGTAATAGAGTTTAAAAAAAGCTTCTGACACGGAATCTGTTTCTTTGTGGCTGAGGTTTTTTGTTGTTGTGCAAAACAAAGACAGACAAGCACATAAACACACAAATCTACGTATACACAGGGCTCTGTCACCAAGTCTCTCTGCTTTTACCTCCCTTTGTTTCTCTTTTCCCTCTGTCTGACACACATCCAAGCACACAATACACACAGACATATTGAAAGAAGATGACTGTCAGCAGTGTAATCTGTGTGTGTGTGTGTGTGTGTGTGTGTGTGTGTGTGTGTGTGTGTGTGTGTGTGTGTGTGTGTATGTAATAGTGTGAGGGTGTGAGGGAGAAAATCCCTAATCTGGCATGGACCAGCTTCCTGTCTAGACTCTGCATGAGGAGGCCAGCACTAACCTGGCCAGTGCTGTGAGTGTGTATGTGTGAGTGTCTATGTGTGTGTGTGTGTGTGTGTGTGTGTGTGTGTGTGTGTACATACACATTACCATTGTGTTTGCGTGCATGCTACAAATGTATGTGTGAGCACAAACCTACATTATGTCTATGTTTCAGAGAGAGTAGCTGCACATTATCATTGTTCTTGTCCAAACCAGAAAACAGACATTAACCTCTGGCCTTCCATATCTACTGTCCAATGTCTGTTTTTAAGTGGACAACTTCCAGTAAAGCTCCTTTTTGTTTTCTCTGTTATTTTGACACTTTCTCTGCCACGCATGCCAATGCTGCCGCGATTCCAAAAGTCAATTTCCTCATTATCCAACTTGCAGCACTTACGGGAATACAGAGGTGGGGGTGTGGAGGGTTAAAGTTGGAGGGAAGTGGAAAAAGGCCTGATGTGGTTTTTCTCTAAAATTCCATATGTAGATCAAGGATGAGCCAGAGAAGGACTATAAGACTCGTTTTCCTTCCTTATTCTCGGTCCTTACTCACTACAGCTAAATATATTGGTGGAAGCTGCATACTTTAGTCTGAAACAGCACAAAAACAACACTTGAACTGAAGAAAGTTAAGTCACTGAAAAAGAATCCCTCATGGTTTGGTAACATGATCAAACTGAGCTGAATCATAACTTGAATTCGCTGACAGCTTCTTGCCATCAATCATTTGCACAAACCCTTGCCATTAGTAATCACAACAAACATCACTGAGCGCAGCAACTTTCTCCCGTCTTACTCACACTGAGTGCTAATCAAAAAATGCTAAGTGTGTTTAGCCTTAGCTTTGACAGTATTTGTCTGGAGTGTGAATCAACATCATGGACGTTGCTATTTCATATTCATGCAGGGGCCCAATGACACCTTGTCCTCTGCTTTCCAAAAAGGCCTTAACTCAGCAGATCACCACCCCTTTAGACCCAGATGTAAAGTGAACAGTCTTCACCTCTGTGACATCAGGCCGCCACAATATACCGTCTTATGGGAGCAAGCCGTCATGGAGGCCTGCCAAAGACCACAGCTACGACCACGGTAGCCAGAAAGCCAGGAAGAACAAATGACAAGGTGATTTTTTAGGGAGGAAAAATAAACAGTTAAATGTACATATTTGGGGCGAAAAGTGTTTTTTCAGCACTTTTCTTTGCAAAACTCAATTCATCAATGTTTTCATTTTTAAAAATGAAATAAACATGTTCAGTTTACTGCATACTTTTGTCTTTTTCCTCCCATCAACCCTGTTTTCAGTAAAGAACCTCTGGTTAAAGCAGCGGCAAACAGACAAAGCTGGTGAAGAAAGTCAAGCAACTAGTATGCTAAGACCCAACCAGATATTCTGATTAGGAGATGTTGGAAACCAAAACAGATGTAAAAGTGAACAAAAGTGAATATTGGACTTACATTCACCAGATAAAAGTCGATTCCAACAGGATGTGGACGTCCCTCCATGTCTCCTGCATGGTTGCCAACACCTTAGCCATGTGAGGGATGTGCATCTCTCAGCTGATTTGAAGGTCTTCTGCCCCCTAGTGGCCAAAAAAAAGGTAACATGTAAAATACATATACCATTTACATTATATTCATTTAGCAGATGTTTTTGTCAAGAGAGACTTACAGGTAACCTCCACAGGAACAAGAGCCAGAGTTTCTGTGCTGCAGTACCATTACTTAAAGTGAGATTATGTAACTTTTTGTTGTTTTACAGCATCCATTGCTGCAACAAGTGACAAGAGGATTCATAAAGTTAACAAAATGACTTAGTAATGTCCGTTATAGAGCAATATCTCACTAAAGTTAACCAGCATAAGCTACTGGTCATGTGAGACCAATAAGGCTGTAGCAGCAACACCCCTGAGAGGGTTGAATTGAGCAGTGGTGCGTTTTATTGCTTATAAATTAAACTTTTCATTTGTCAGAGGAGGAAAATGATTTTTCTTTTTTTAAAAGTCACACAGTCTTGCTTTAGTGTTTTTTGCTTGTTTGTTTGTTTTAAATCAGAGGTCAGTAAATGGTAGCAGAAAAGGGTTGTAACTGCTATTCAGACTTCAGAGGAGTTCAGAAAAGGCAGAATACAGATTTTGAGTATACCAACACAGACAAAAGCCTTTACCTGCACGGATATGTAATCAACTTAAGAATTGTACTGGAAGACTGCAGCAAAGAAAAGACATCAAACTCAGACACAATAATAACAAAGTGACAGACAAGCTTTTGTTGGATCCACGTGATCTCACCTTAAGTCATCGTCTAGCCGGCGTGGTATTCCTTTCCTATGTACATGTATTAAGACAACCGATGACTAACACAGATGGTGGACGAATCAAATGAGTCATTTGAGTTGTATGGCTATGACATATACACATCATTGTCTCCGCTGGTGTGGGTTTTAGGGGTCTCCTGTTAGCATTCCTATCCAACTGACTCCCAAGTATGACTCATAGGCTTGTTACCCCCAGACGAAGCAGACTTTACTGCGCTGGCTTGTCAGTGTGCTGTAGTAGGGAAATCTGGCAGGATGCTGCTTAGTATTTGGGGTTTGTCTGACTCCGTCTAGCCAGTCTTAAGCAGTCTGACAGTGTTTATGTGGTCAAATGGTGAAGTCTGTCTGCTCAGTAGAACCACAATAAAATCTTAAAAACTGTAACAACACAACAGTCGCTAGAAGAGGTTCAGCACTACAGCTGCAGTAACTACTCTGACAAGTACAGTGAGCAGGAATGTAACCTACATTACGGGGAATAAAAGAGGACATATTCCTCCGTATGGCTACCAGCATGTGTTTTTGTTTTCATCCTCTGGTCTGTAGCTGCATTCCTTTTCCGTGTGTTGTGCGAGACGGAGAGATTGCCGGAGAATGACTCACTAAAACCTGACCCAGCAGTGAGGTAATCACTGGAGGACGCTTGGAGTAAAAGTGAACTTTGATGGTGATGTCTGGGATCATGTCTAGGAATCCCCAGACAGTTTAATACAACGTGTGTGTGAGTGTGTGTCAGTGTGTGCGGGATGACATAATTTCTGTGCACCAGACAAAGTCCATGTGATGGTGTGTGTGTGTGTGTGTGTGTGTGTGTGTGTGTGTGTGTGTGTGTGTGTATGGCCTCCTGATGAAGACTCACTCCCCTTTTACTCTCTTCACACAAACTTCACTATCTTAATTCTGCCTTGTTCTTTTACATTTCTGATATGACTAAAGAGAGGATGTACTGTACTGTACTGATTATAATGATGATGAGTCATTTAATACTAATACTAATAATTTAATACATCTGATACAGGTTCACACATAATGCTGTATATTTTTAAATTAAGGAACTGCTTCATTAATTGAATTAGCAGAAATGATATTACAACTAAATGTTTCACAAAAAATACATAATTTATTTCCCCTTAGGAATTTATTTCACGTACAAAATACTGTTGTAGGATTTCTAAAATCTCTTTAATTAAGCATTAAATAAACACTTCCTCAATTTATGACTGTGTATTGAATTGCATTAGATTTTAGCGGTCAAACTAATAAAGAAGCCACTGATTGTACATTTTTATATAACATGATCCTTTTAAGATGTTTAAGATGTTGACTTTCTGCTCTTGTGCAAGTACACAGACACAGACAGCAGACATTGTTTGTTAAGCAGCATCACCTGCTGGCTTAATGGAGAACTGCCAACATTACAGTAATTGCCAAAGAATGAGACAGAAACGACAGCAACACAGAAACAGAACGAGAAACCTCTTTATGCCATCAAAACAAGTAAATGTTCAGTTTACAGAGGGGTGTGAACTGCTACACAGTGTTGATCTATAGAAAGGAGATTTAAATAAGACACATTAAGTAAAGGTGTATTCACTGAGGTGTGCCACACAAACTGGAAATGATTTACTAAAAGAAGATAATATTTCACAAAAGACAAAAGTGTTACACATTAGAAAGGAATGCTTTGTCTTTACTAGTTCCCTTAACCCTTCCATAAAATTATTTTTAATCTTTGAAGATAAGCTGTAATGCAATGCAATAATGTATGCAGTAGTACTGTAGGGAAGTTTGAGACAATCTAATAGAAATAGTTCCACATTGGCTATGAAGACATCTCATTCCCTGCTCATTTTTGAATCGTGCAAAAAGTTAAAACGCCCATTTTGGGTTTGGAGCGCTGTCACATCACTGAGCCAAAGTCATGAATGAAGACAATTCAGCCAAAGCTCGGAGCGACATTACTGGAAACCAATTCCCAAACAATAAACAGAAAAACAATGCTGTTCCTATGACTGAGGCATCAACGACAACAGATACTCAGGAGCTTGATTTTAGAGATTTAGAGCTTTTAGTTTTCTCCTACGTTAACAGCACAATGGAGCAGAAAAACTGCTGATTCAACTGAAAAGAAATTTAGACATCAGTTTTCACAGACATGTTAAAATGAATCCTATCATGCTTTTTCAAGAGGACATTTAATAACAATGTCATGTATCAGACATGCATGAGCATGTATAAAGAGATTCATTTTCATTCACATTTAAAAACAAAAAACAGCAAACTAGCAAAATAAATCAAATGTGTTGTGTATGAATATAGTGCACACAGGCACCTGGGCATATGATTCATGATATGAAGCCAAATATTTACCAAGTTTGGACATTCTACAAAATCATTCTTGCTGAGCAAACTGGTGGGCAAAAGAAACATAGTGAAATACCAGACCCCATGTTTGGGTACGGGGCCTCCAGTGGTTGAGTGAGCTTTGACCTAAAATAGGTCTGAGAATGTGGATATGGTCTATGAATAGAGATAAAACAGACTGTGGAGGGGGGGAGGGAATCAAAAATATAAAGTAACTTAAGGGCCTGCAAATAAACCTTCAGACATCAGTGCAGAAAAATTAATTTTGTGTGGATGGTGGTTTGCAGAGGGCATGGGAAAATCTGCACAGACTGAAGACACTTTGGTTATTTTGAACAGTCATGCAATCATGTCGCCAGAACGTGAAGTCTGAAATTGTTTGAGAGTCGTTTCTGACTACACAATATGTATTATGTGAGTCTTTGTAAGACATCTCCAGCTAAAGGAAGAGCAGACAAAGGACCCAGCTGTTAATTATCAGATATGATTTGTTTGGATTTTGTGTATGGGTAAAAATCAGTTATTGTGATTGCTGCTAAAGAAATAGTATATTTTCAGACAAATACTCATTTTAAACTCTCTTTTGTCCAAAGCAAGTTTAAGACACAATATATACTTACCTTAACTACCTTATCTTAACTATATACTTAAATATATTAATATATATCAAGTTCTGTTTTGTGGATCTATATTTCCCTTCAAACTGCTGTCCTTGAATCAGCCTCAAAGACATACGTTAAGCTTTTATGTTTCAGAAGAAAATACACATCTTAACAGCATCATCATTAATAAAGTACAATATTATAAGACTCTGAGAGGAACTTAATGGCTAAAGGAGGAACAAAAGGAGAACTTATTCAACTCAGATACTGTCAGACATAGCAGGCACCTGCGAGATCTACAACTTCCCACTAGATGGTGCACGACCCAGGCCACCTACAATACAGTAAAGATGACCAGAAGAGACGTCAACTGAGACCTCTGTAAGATCACAATGCATTCTATTAATAAAAATGTATATTTTGGCAAAGAAGGGCCACAAGACCAGATATGTATTCCCCTTCAGACGCCTTAATAAAGAACAAACTGACCAGTATATAAAAAAACCCCTGAAAACTTTCCAACTTTCATATGATTGACGTGTTGATAAAATAAAACAGTTGGCTATTTTACATGTTTGTAATGTCACAGTTGATGCCTGGTGCGTCGCAGTGAGCCCTGTTATGATTCGGGCTCTCCCGGGTGCCTGCGGTCCCTCCTCCATCAAACGTCAGAAAACCAGTCGTATAAAAAAACATGTGAGGCCATACCGACCGCTCAAAGTCGCATATACCTCGTTAACCTGACAGCCTGCGGTCTGCCTCCTCAGAGACAATAAAGAGGCACTAGATTTTAATGAGACAGAAAAGAGGAGAAATATGCCAAGCTGTGGGACCACTTAAATCCACCGGACTGAGCACAAGAATGCAAAAGAAAAGTCCGTTTGCTCCTACAGATATATTTGTGACGGATAAATCTCATAAATGCGGAGCGTTTTCTGTTGTTCGGGACTTTGAATTGAGTAATGTCTCATGGGCGAACACAAACCTGGATTTCTGCTGATAGCAAAAAGGGACTGCCATCTTCATCACTAGTTCCCGAGGAAAGTTGAAAGAAACGACAGCAGGGCTTATCAGTTTGAGTTGAAGGGCTAATTGACACTGACCTTGGCAGTCCTCGCCCGTGAATCTGCACATTTTAACTGACCCAAAGCGAACCAAATGCAGAGAGAAAGATGCATTTGGGTAAGGCTTTACTGTTTGTCCTCCTCCTCAACTGCGCGACTTTGAGCTCGTCTCTGTCAACTTGTGCCACCGTGGATATCGACCATGTGAAAAGGAAGAGGGTCGAGGCGATACGGGGCCAGATTTTGAGCAAACTCCGATTGACGAGTCCTCCACACTCCCTCGGACCGAGTAAAATCCCTTATCAAATCCAGGCGTTGTATAACAGCACCAAGGAGCTACTGGAGGAGCTTAGGAGGGATCGGCAGCAAAGTTGCGGCCAGGACAACACAGAGACAGAGTACTATGCCAAAGAGATATACAAATTCAACATGGTCTACGGACCGCCAGAAAGCAGTAAGTATTACAATTTTTCGGGCAGCTAAGTTTCTATCACTTTCTCCTTTCAGTGGGTCCGTAGTGCGCAATTACGCACCAAATGAGGAGCCCCCCGGTAAGACGCTCCAATCTCTAAACAACAGCTAGGTTCCTGTGTCACCGGTAAACATTAGCGATATTTATAGCTTGTTACCCAGCACCTATTTTTATCCCCTAGTTTTTGATCTGCTGTACATTAAAGATCCCCCCAGCTGGTTTAAGATAAAGAAATACTGTTTGAATAATTGTGCCTGATATGATATTTTTCACCAAAAAAGTTAAATTACTTCGTTAAAAAAATACATCTACTATTTTCCTTTTGTTGAAGGATCCTAAATTCTAGATATCTGCACATAGTGAAACTGAAGGGTGTGCTTGCCCTGTGCTTGGAGGATGTGCTTTGTTACTGTAGTGCTCACCAACCTGTTTAAACCTTGCACCAGTGTTCCAGGAAAGTCACTCTCCTCCTACTCCTGACTCCACTCTTCCTCCCCTTGTTTTTTTTTTTTTTTTCCCCACTCCATGGATCCTGTCCTTCTCCCCAGATGTTCCCACTTCCTTTCCAGTCAGGCCCAAATGAGAGGGACATCTGCCCAGGCGGATGGGGATGCCTTTAGGAGAAGGAGTAGGAAAAGTTAACAGAGGTGGACAGGGAAAAGTTAGATGATGGAAGGACCTCCCCGTGAGCCTGGATAGAAGGGATCCCTCTCTCCCCTGGAGTCTCACTTTACAGGAGGCGGAGGAGGAGGAGGAGTGGGGTCCCGTGAAACCTTTGCATACACTGACACATCACTACCACCCACCTCCACGCTGAGCTGGAGCTTAAAGTGACCCCACTGCCCGTCTTGGCAAGTGAATTACCCACACGGGTGGCCCAGGAGCATTAGATCATTTACTGCGCTGCTCAGGTTTAACTTAGCTAAATTGAGTGTGAAACTGAGCCGGCATTCATCCCCTTAAACCTGAATGATTCCACTGTGCCATCATTTTATCGCCACTAGGTAACATTAGATAACATTTCACTGCTTGGTTAATAACGAGGTTTATTTGGGTTTGTGAAATATTTGTTAAAATTATCAGCAACAGGCCTGTTAGGCTCACATTATTTTTAGTCCGTGGGATTTGTGCTGAACCTCTACTACTCTAACTCACAACTATTTCCTCTATAGAATTAAAAGCTATGAACTGGAAGTGGAAACCTGTGATGAGAGGGACATGTGTCAGCACTTGAGGGAGATTCATACAGCATGTGGTTCGACTGAGTCTGGATTACTGAGAAAGTAGAATAGGATAAATGCTGTGCGTGTGGAAGAGCCAAAGAGGGCCTCATGGTCTAAAGCAAAGCCAAGATCATTGCATCACAGTCCCTTTGAAATCAACAGGTGTTTTTCAAAAGACCTATTTTCCCTCAGCAATGTTCTGTTTTGAATCTCACAAAATGGTTTTGACAAAAACGCCAGGCAGTAGGTGCCTTGATTTGGTGTGGTGGTTCCAGAGCAACAGAGCTTTAAATACAAAGATGTAAGACAGATTTACATACATGTACTTTTTTTCTAACAGTTGGGTGAAGATCACAGTTTCTTTTACTGTCATTTTATGGTCTTCATGCCAGATTTTGATGTGATTAGCTGAAAAACCAGAACGGGAAAATGACATAAAATCACTATAATAGCATAAGTGCTGACCTGACACATAAGTACCTGTATGTGTGTGTGACCTAGTCAACATCTCTACTTCAGATACTTAAAATGTCGACAAGCTCATAATATTCTCCATGTTTTTACTTTTCAATCTTAAAACTGTGGTATTGGCATGGCAGAGTGTTCTTATGTGTCCAAGATTATGTCATACTTGGAAATATGCATTTTGTCAATACCCTGTATATCCACATGCATACACTGAGCCTGCTCACTGAGACTGGTTAATGTGATTTTCATATGCTGGCGCAGTCAAGATGAACAATTTTATAGATTCGTTGTGCTAGACTTCTTATTCTACTCTGGTGGGGAAAACTATTTTCTTCAGTTAAATTACAGTAAAGCAAAATAGCGTACCAGCAGATTGACTCAATATCTTGTTTAAGGATGGACCAATTATTGGCCTGCTCGATTATCAGATCCAATATTCATAATTTTTCAAATTATCAGTATTGTTGTTTTTTCTGTCTGACTGCTGATAAAATAAATCCATCTAAAAATATGCTACTCTGGCCCTGATGCCACCACCTCTCTGTCGGTAGTCACCCCTCTGTAGTCTCCTTTCCCATCGAAACTCAAACCATATATGAGTTTTACTTAAAATATTGTGGATCGGAATCTCACCTGATGACAGGTGTATTTTTACAAACACATTTTGTCTTATGTTGCTTTCAGTCCTCTTGTAAACAACTTAAGCATCAAAGCAAATGACAAACGCGTCGTCCCACACAAATTATGTGCTTCATATAATTTCCTCACTTTTTGTCTTAATCAGTTTAGTACTGTCTGAAAATGTACAGATGGTAACTAATCCAAAGCCTCTTTATCATATTTTTCAGAAGAGGTGTCAAATTTCTCTCCAACAAGTCCTCCAAATGAAACAATACGTAGTTTGTCTTTTGCAACGACACATAGAAGCATAATTTGTTGCCCCATTCATCCACCCAACCCCTCCTCTACTTGAACTCTGTCGCCCTACAATACTGTCACATGACTTGCTCTTTTGCTCCCGTCATAATTACTATGGTTGTTACTTTAACGTATGTCATTTTGGGCCACTTGCTGACATGACGGATGCTGTCAATGCACTCTGATTAGCATTTCTGCATCCAAAGCGGTCTTGGTAACAGTCCGGTGAGTCTTCTTGTCACATACAACATGTTTCAACACTTAGAGGCCTTTATCCTAGCCAGATGCTGGTTGGCTGATTTTGTTACCTTTGGAAAGAGCCAGTCTAGCTGTTCCCTGTGCTCCCAGTCTTTGCTCTAAGCTAACTGGTTGCTGTCTGTAGCTTCATATTTACTGCTCAACTGAGTGATGTCAACGTTCTCATCTTCTCTCTCTTACTCTCGGCAAGAAAGTGACAAATTATTCCTTTAAGATCAAGTAGAAATGGCAGACTGTCAGTGAAGCCAGTGTTACGAAGACACAGCCTTAGGGTGTTGTCCGTTGTGGTATAACAGGACCAGAAGTCTGGCTTATAAATTTTTGACTCTGAGACAGGGACATCACTCTCTTTCCCTCGGTTAATGTGGGCAAACACACACTCACTTTTTGATGGTTTTTGAAGGTAAACTGTTGACCTTTGGTGGATCTGAGGCAGCTCTGTGAACCAACACAAATCCGTGACAGGTGCAAATGAAGCAGAAAGCTGCTGGAAGACTGGCAAATTACTGCATTGAGAAGCTGGACTGCAAACATCGGAAAGATTTCCTTTTATAGCATGGTACGCATACAGAATCTGGCATATGTCAATGACTGAGGTTGGGTTGTGGAGAAGTCATCATGGTCAGAAAGGGGTTTGGGTCCAAAAAGTTGTCAGTGGGACCGAGGATAGCGAGGGTTTTGATACGCAGATACCAGGGAGGTGAAGTCATACTCAGCTCAATAATATTGCTATTTCAATTACAACATTTCTATTTCCACCAAATATAGACAAAATGTGTAAGAGAAACACTGAAGAATTTTGATAAGGCAAGGCAACCACACTAATCATTCACTGTGGGCTGATAAACTTTGTGCCAGCCATTAAAGAGTCAGTAAACACAAGATCATATTTTAGGTGTGGATGGATTTTAAGTCCTCTCGTGTGTAAAAGAAACATTTGCTGTAAATCCATGCCATTATATTCCTATTAAAGTATCGCATTATTTCAACACGTCTGAAGCAATACGATATGTCAAAAACAGAAAAAGTAACCATTGCATTGCCATCTAGAGTTTGAAATTATTACGTCTGCTGCCAACTCAGTTAACAAAAGTACTGTACCTCTTTGGAGCATGACTGAAATTACTCGGGCATCAAGTGGATAACAGTTTGATCCAAAGACTCTCCCAACTGATGCCTCCCTCACCAAGTAGCTCAGCCAGAAAAGTATTTTTTTAAACTTTCTGCAACTTTCTTTTAAATATCAGTTAATCCTTTTAAGTGTTTGTTTAAGCAAAAATGGCTAAAATTCACAAGTTACAGCTACTGAATTATGAGGATTTGCTGCTTTCTTTATCTTATTTATATTTAATATATTTGATTAAAACGAATATTTGTTGCTTCTGCAATTCATTAAATTATCCTAGGGTTTAGGAGATTATTTTCTGACATCATAAACGAAACGATCAGTCGATTTAAAAGAGAAAATAATTGTCAGACAAATCAATAACCATTAATAATATATTATTAATAATACATTCACAGCTTTTGATGTCAACTGCAAACATGAATCAGATATAATTCCACAAAACAGCAAGCTTTGTTTTATGGTAGCAACACCTTGTTCCTAGTCTTTTAAATAACAAAATAAATGATGGCTGAATTCCATTTAGCTGCTTCAGTTTCAGGGTCCTGGTATTGTGTATGCTGGCTCACTGTCACACTGTCATGGTTTACTGGGACTGTGGTTAAATATAACGGACTATAAACCTGGGTTTTTCCTACTCATAATGTCTGCTGAGAAACAGGCCTACCTGTGAATGTTTCATTTCAACTCTCATAAGAAGGAAGTCACAAATCAAGCTTCTGTGATTATGCTACCCAGAGGTGATGTCTGTGTTTAGACATACACTACTATTGCATCAGATCCTGATAAGAATGACTAAGCCTGTTCTCTCACAAAACTTTTATTTTATTCTCTCTGTTCCAGATGATCTGTCCTACTGCCCAAAAGGCATCACCTCCAAGGTTTTCCGCTTCAACGTCTCCGCCATGGAAAGGAATTCAACCAACCTCTTCAGAGCAGAGTTTCGAGCGCTGAGGATGCCAAACCAAAGCGCCAAGAGGAATGAACAGCGGATTGAGCTCTACCAGGTGCGTAAAGGTACCGTTTCCTTGTCCTTCTACCAAGATCAAAAAGGCAAAGCTCACAGTCAAGGCAGCACAGAGTTTTAAAAGTCTGTCTTTACTTAAATATAATCTTTGTTACTAGATAGTTCAGTTCTAGTCTGTCAAGAACGCATCTTACATAAGCTGGTTAGTTGTTCTCCACCACATGATTTCAAGCCCTAATTGACAAAGAGAGCCAACAATAATCAGATTGTGGTTGCAGACGTGGGTGACAGCCAGACCAAAAGCCAAAAAGCTCAACAGGCCTGCAGAATGTTTGCAGAATCGGGACAGGGATCCTGGCAGCCCAGAAAGAATATGGCCCTCATTTTGGTTATGTAGAGGTCTTTTACATTAAGTCCTCAAAACCATATGCAAAGTTTATTAAGCTGTAACAAAGGGTGTGCTGAGTGATAATATGATACAACATCTCTAAGTTGGAGTTAATGTCATCAGGTCCCTATTATTCAGGCATAATATCCTTTGCATTAACGGTCCAATACAAAGATAATTATTTAAATAAAATAATAAAAAATACCACCATATGCAGACAATCAGGAGCAATGTGCAGACAAACCCATGTCTCATTTTACCAACATTATGAACATTTTACTAAGGGGAATACAGGACAGAGTAATTCTTGATTTACTTACTACTTTTCATCCAGATGGGAATAATAAATGTGTATTGTTGTTTTACTCTGGACACAAGGCATGACCTGAAAGACAGGTCAGGAGTTATAACTTAGCATTAGCACTACCTTTAGGCTATGTTAGGTGCTCCCACTGAACACACAGAACAACCACCAAGTTTCCTTTTAACCAAAAGCACTTCGCAATGTCACTAAATCAATATTTTTATACTGTGAAAGAATAAAAAAAACTAGGTGTAATGTAAAAGCGGTTGCATGCAGTGACAAAACCCACAGAGAATTAACATCCAACTCTGCACAACTTTCCACCAGGCACCTGTTTTCAGCAAGCAAGCTTTAATAAATTCTTTCTTACTGAGCCAAAAACAACATTCAGTACAGACAAGGCAAGCAACTAGCTAGCTGCTGAAGAAAGTAACAGCTAGTAAACTTAAGAGCCACATATTTCCACCAGGAGAGAAAAACAGAGCTAAAAGAAGAGTGAATATTGGACTTACATTCATTTGGTGGACACAAACATGACATGAATTTAAAGCTAGCATTTCTGCAGACTCAATCATTTCAGTGGCCTTATTGAATCTAATGTCCCTTTTATTCACTTTTTCTTGCATGCTGTAATCATCATGTAATTATCTTAGCTCATAACATAATTCATTACAAGTTATCAAAACTCTAATTAGATAATTACAACAAAGACATGAGTTTAACAAATGACATCTTCTTCTTCTCATCCTGTCTGGTGTTCACTCTATTCTACATGTTATTTTGTTAAAGCGTGAGTGACCGCGTGTTATTGCTTTGCAGATTGTGAGGCCAAATGAACACATTAGGAAACAACGCTACATTGGAGCCAAGAACGTGCTAACCAAAGGTACTGAAGAGTGGGTCTCTTTCGATGTGACTGAAACAGTGCGGGAATGGCTGATGAACAGAGGTGAGACTGAGGTCACTGTAATTTGTTGAGTCTACAACGATAGCAGGAGATTTGCTGACTTGGGCTTCTTTTTTAAATGAATACTTCAATTGAAAACCCTCTTTTTCATAATTGTTTGCCATCAGGAACTAATCTGGGTTTGGAAATCAGTGTGCACTGTCCTTGCCACACCTTCAACCCAAATGGAGACATCATTGACAATGAGAACGAGGTGCTGGAGGTGAAGTTTAAAGGTGGGCTTCAATGACATTTTGTCTTATAACTTATTGATGCCAGGTGTTGGTTGTTCCTTTAATCTAATTTCTGCAAATGTTAATGCTGTCTTGCCATCTTCTTTATTCATGTTTAAAGTCTGCCTTAATTGTGGCAAATAATATCAGATCATTTGTGTATTTATCACTTTGGGTAGTTTGGTACAATGTGGTTTAATTATAGGTAGTGCTGTCTTTATATTGAAGGTGAACCATTACCCGATTAAACTTTTGCCTCAAAAGACTAAGAACAGACATATATTTTATTTGTTCTTTTAGAAACAATTTGTCAGACAAAAGCCTTTTTTTTCTTATTTTTTCTTCTGCATTGTGTAAAAGAATTACAGGCATGGCAGGTTTATAGTCAATAATTTAGCAAATTGTATGCTCAGATTGAGGGCAATTACGAAAAAAGGAAAAAAGCCACTAAATGGTTGGTTTAAGTGTACCTCGATCATGTCTATAATTAAGGCGTGGATGGAGATGAGGAGCACAAACGCCTGGATCTGGATCACCTGAACAAGAAAAAGGAACAGAACCTGCCTCACCTTATCCTCATGATGATCCCACCCCACCGCCTGGACACTCAGTCCACACGCCGACGCAAGAGAGCGCTGGACACAAACTACTGTTTCTCGTAAGGGATTCATAAGTCACATAAGTCATACATACTTGTACAGTCTTTGGGTCAGTTCATCAAATTCTTCAAATTTCATAACTGCCTGAATGTGAAAAGCTGATTACTGTCATACTTGGTATATGACTGATTACACTACTGTTGTGCATCCTCATCACAGAAACACAGAGGAGAGCTGCTGTGTTCGCCGGCTCCACATCGATTTCCGGCGTGACTTGGACTGGAAGTGGATCCATGAGCCCAGTGGTTATGATGCCAACTACTGCTCCGGGCCCTGCCCTTACCTGAGGAGCTCAGATACAACACACAGCTCGGTAAGAAGTTCCTAACAGAGATACAAAACAAGAGAGTTCGTGGGAAACTTTCCACATTGAAAAAAACAAAAGCATAGTTTAATTTATTCTAATGTTAAGTAGACATACAGTTCTAGCTTTATTTGCCTAGATTTTAGGATATCCACCTCTGAGACCTCTGCCTCCACCTAGAGGTGTTTACAGGACAAAAACGTTAGACTCAATCTGAGACCCATGGAAAACCTGTCTGATCCTGACCGACATACAATAATCCAAAATGGACCCATAAATAATTAGACTTGATCCAAATTGCGATCGAGGAGCCAGATAGAGAGAGAACATTGACACAGAAAAAATAACGTGCCACCAACAAAAAATATTGTTATAATATACTGTTATAATATTTATGTAATTGTTTTACTTCCCTTCACATTCACACTGTCCTTCACACTTAGGATGCACCATGTGTTCAGAGCTGATAGTGAATCAGCCTGAATCCACCTGAATATTAAACATATTGACACACAAGATCAACATGCCTTTCCATAAATCATGACCTGTTTGCTCTGGATAATAATAATTATTCCTGACAGTGAACAGATTTCTTTGGAACTACGTGTTACTGAAGAAATAGTCCCTATAAAAACTGTTGACAGTGTTGAGTGTAAAGTTTATTCTTGACCTTGGTAACAAGTGTGGCTCAACAGCACAGTATGCGGTATTACCCTAATTTTTGTTGTTTTTGCAAATTATTTTGTAGGGGGTGCAGTGGGACAATGCTTTATAACAGTATCTGCTTGTCCTAATTACCTGCACTCTCCCTCCTCTCCCCGTTCATTATTGGGGTAATTGCAATAGCCTTAGTGACAGGGTTAATTTTTAACTTCTTTTAACTTGATGTTTTGGTTCCTGAGCCTGCACATGCACTGTATGTTTCAGCACTGCTGTGTGTCCAAAAAAAACTTTTAGACAAGCAAACATTATTTTATAGACCTTGATCTGGCAGAAAATGTGGAAACAAAGCATATTAGATTGTCATATAGATAAGTATATCAGTCTCAGAGTCTAGCTATTACACTGATTTAAACTAGCCAAGATTCAGACACTGACTATAATACAACTGTATGCTTTATTGAAAGTAACTTTCGATCTCTTCTGTGTGCTTTCCAATAGCTGCTGAGCCTGTACAACACTCTGAATCCGGAGGCATCGGCCTCGCCCTGCTGTGTCCCTCAAGACCTGGAACCCCTCACTATACTCTACTACTCTGGACGAACCCCCAAAGTGGAGCAGCTCTCCAACATGATTGTCAAGTCTTGCAAGTGTAGCTGAGAAGACATGAAAGAAGAGGTAGTATGGCAGGATTTTACTAGATACTGACGAAACCCATGCTCGTTGACTTTTGGACTCTTAGCTGTGACAAATACTTAGACTGACCCTGTGGCCTCTTGGCTTAGATTTGAACACCACTCTGGAGGTCATTCATTGTTAAGGGTGCAGATTTTCCTAAAAACTTGAGGTCATCATTTTTTCTTTGTCTTGTTTTGTTTTTTCCCCTCCCCCTCACTCAGTTCTGGATGACAAGTAGTAATTTTCCTCATAATAACTCACTCCAGCCCAAACCAAACTTCATCTTGCAATCAAAGTATGATTTTAAAATATTTCTTTCTAGCTTTGTGAAGGTTGAGAGCACACTACTAAAGCTAGATTGCAGAGATCCCTGTACAAAACTATCTGTGACAAAAAGAAGAAACAACCGGGAGCTGCTTTATGGACAATGAACGAAGGAGACTTACTTTGTGTTACTTAAGTCACAGTCTCTACATTGTCAGTAGAGCAGCTTTCCTGTTTCTAGCCTTGGGGTGACATTGTTAATAGTCAAATATAGGCTGTGCTCTCCTGAATGGTCAAAAAGTCCTTTTCAGGCTGGATTTTTACCTTGAACTTAATTTCCCTTCCCTTTAAATAGTGGACATTATCTTCAAACACAAAAGGAGAAAGGACAGACTTGCTGCTGTATCCAAAGCCATAGCTGTGGTCAGGGAAAAGGAGAGCTGAGAGAATGCCTGTTGGATTTGCAATGGAAAGTGAATGAACAAAGAAGTTGAGCCAAGCTTTTCATTTTTGGCCAGCCAGCAGCAATGGCCTTTTTTTTGCGGTGCATCTATTAGAATGGATGGAAGAAGAGGATGATGAAGAAGAAGAAAAGGAAGAAGAAGGAGAAAAAGTGGGGACCTGTATGGAAGGGAAGAACTGTGATGGAAACTAGCCATGAGCACACTGCCATTCACTGGAAGTCCTTACCCCTAACAGGTTCAAATTATTTCTGGGACATCAAAGAATATACTGGAAAAGAACACGTGTTATGCAACATGTTTTTATGAGATTTCTTTTACATTAATAGCAGATTTGGTCTGTTATGCAACTGTCATATAGTGATTGTTTCACTAACTGGGGCATAAATTGACGTGTATCTCCGTTGTCCATGGTGGAAGCACTTTTATTTGAAACTATGGCTACTGTTACATTTTCTTGTGATTAAGATAGAATATGCAACTGCTTTGTCCATATGCAATTTAGTTTGACTTATTGTATTAAAAGGGGACTAAATCAGAGCACTTTTCTCCACCAATAACAGGAAATGTCATGTGACTTTAAAAATGCAGCTGTTTACTTCTTGTTTTTTTTTTAAGTCATACTCTCCTGTCAACTCACCTGTCACCCTTCACTCCAGCCAGCTGATAAGGAATCGCATGTGAAGTCAGAACTCCGGTGTTCCCAAAACACTGCAGTCTTTCATTCCCTCTGCTCGGTCTCTGTTTGTTTTGGTGCTCTTTTACAGTATGAAGCCCTAATGGAACAAAAAAATAAAGAGGGAGGGGGGAAAAAAGTCATAACATGACGGTGGCTGGATGTACAGTTAGACCTAATTTTTCTCAGAGTAAGGAGAACGATTCTGAATCCCTGTACTGTTTGACATTCACCCGGTCAGAGTCATCTTGCCTTTAGATGACATTTAGGTGACGTTTTTGGCATTGTTTGATTGACTTGTTGATCGTGGTTATTATTAAAAACACAACATGCAAAAATCTGTATGAGCCCTTTTTAAATCTTAAGAATCACTCCAGCAATTACAATGCATTTATTAAATAATCAAATGTAATAGATCTGTAAAAATATTTAACTCCAAAATAGGAAATAATGAATTTACCCACTGGTCTTGTCTGCCATGTTGAAATGTCATTTAAAATGCTATTTTCTCCAAATGTTTTGGTTCCATATGAACATAATTTTTCTTACTTGAATCTCACCAGTCCCACCTGTTTCCTGCAGGCGCAGTGCAGAGGCTTTTTTTCTAGCAGAGTAATAAATTCAACTTCTCTTTCTCAGGGATTGTTGCTTAACAGCTTTCCCAGGCAAAAAGCAATTACTCTTATTTTCAGAACATATTAATGTGCAGGCATCTCTTTATTTTCAGATTTTTCATAAAATGGTCAGTATAAATCACACATAAACCTGAGAAACGTTTTATACATTTGGTACCACCTTCTAGTTAGCTCCGCCAGCATGACAAGTGCTTGGTCTTTTTAGCTCTTGAATTCATCAGGATGACAATAAAAAAGATCTGTCGAGCATCTGCAAGTATTATGTCTTAACTTATTAACATTTGCAACTAAATTTGTGGTTTATGAGAAGCCCTTGCAGTGTATCCATGAATTAACTACTAACATAAGAACCGCAAACTTATTTTGAAAGTGAGGAACTCATGAAGCTTTATGATTTTATTAACATGTGTAACTGCAGAATTGATTGCATGTGTTAGATACATTAACAGTTGTTAATGAAAGAGAAAAAACACCCTGGTCTTACCTCAACCTAATCCAAACGTTGTTCTTATTACTGGCTTATTATGGATCTATATAGCATTACTATATGTTTTATTAATAAAGCCATTATTTACTCATTATAAAGCCTTTATTAAGGGTGGCTTTTTAGAAACTGGTATACATTTTTATGTCATCTTCTGCTACTGGGCTGGCAATCAGTTGCACAGATTTGGGGGTTGGTTGGGTTGAGCTAATATGGACTGACAAGTAGCCAGAGAGAATTCCCTTTCTCTGTGTGCCCGTTATTGTTCCCTGTCACAATCAATCAGAGATGAACCATGATGGAAACACAAAGACCAGAGGGCACGACGAGGTCTAAAAGCAGGGGTCGGGGCTTTAATGGCTTTGCAGACAGCCCTGTACTAACAAACACACATTACTGGTAAAGAGCAGCCGTGCCCTATGCATGATTGACTTTTAACCTTCAGCAAAAACAAGCAAAGGTCATGTCACTTACGTAAACTGAAGTCCACCATTTGTCCCAAAGCTCTCAGAAGTTTAATATATCACATACACCAACTGCTCTGCAACTACTGTATGTCACTGTTTACTTAAGTCAGAATATGCAACCAAACCTGGGTGGCTATTCACTGGGCGGACTCTTAAGTGAGAGTAAATTAAAATTGCTGATTCTTCCAGAGTATCTTTTCCCATGTCAGTGTAATGGAAGCAAGCTGAGGGGCTATAGCAGTGGTGACGCCTTTCCTAACAGAGGCAGTAGCTTGGCTTGGCTCTTTCTATTCATGCAAGTCATTTTGGCTCACGTAGCGACCGGCTAGCCACATTGTTCAGCAAAGCACCACACAGACAGTGAAACGCTCACAGTGTGAGACATACGGTAAAGCTCACGCTGGAGTGATGGGGAGTGGTTGTCTTAAAGTTTAGAATTTGGTGCACCACCTAAATGGATCCAAAAAGAACCTCAGCAGGTAACTGTATCTCATCTTGCCTCTCTCATTTAATTGCATGCATCCTTTTGAAAATTATTGAATATTAAAAAAAAAAAAAAAAAAGGAGTAAAAATTATCTGGATTCTGCTGAGCATGGACTTTTTATAGCTGAGCGTGGACTTTTTTTTATAGCAGATGGACTCTCAAGGATGGTTTGAAGATGCAGATAAGAGCATTGTTTACTCCTTTTGGGCGCAAACTGACCACCTCAACCCCAAACCTGCTATAAACCTATTTCCAGCTCCCGGCTACTGGATGAGCAAGCCATAATCTGATTAAAGTTCAGGGTCCATTTCTGGGTTGGAGTTTGACTTTCTCAGAACTTGTGCTCTTCCACAACTTACCAATGATGAATTGCATGACACGTAAATGCACAGAGGTTTGGAAAACTCTGTCTGCTGCTATTCCCTGAGCAGATTAACAGATGTGGAGGGAGAAAAAAATTGAGAGGGGGAAGTGAGAGACAGAGACACAGAGGGAAAGTAAGTGTGTGTGTGTGTGTGTGTGTGTGTGTGTGTGTGAGAGAGAGAGAGAGAGAGAGAGAGTCCTCAAAAAGACTGTTGCTCCAATAAAATCATCAGGTCACATCAGACCAGTTCTCAGGACCCAGGGTGGAAAGAGTTGTGTAATTCAGAAATGGGACAAGCACACACACACGCACGCACGCACGCACGCACGCACGCACGCACACGCACGCACGCACACACACACACACACACACACACACACACACTTACATATACACACACACATATATACAAGTCAAGCCAGTGGCCATAGTTACTGGAAAAGAGTGAAGGGGTGAACAAATATGTAAACACATATCAACTTCATAGACCTTTATAGCTAAACAAATGAATGGGAGGTCTGGATCAAACTACAGCATTATATTACAGCAGAGTGTGTGTGTTTCCGTGACAGTATTCCAATAATAGAGGGATGGTGTGCGCGTGTGGAGAGAGAGGGAGGGAAAATAGGGACTGTGTAGGAAAGGGAGAGAGACAGAGACAGTGTGAGATTATAATTTGCACACCCTTTAAATCAGGATACAACATTATGTAAAATTTATTACCCTGGGAAAAGAAGTTTGCAAGTTTGAATTGCATACAGGACAGTTCAGAGATAGTTAGATGTAAAAAAAAAATAAAAAAAGAAGAAATTTAGGTTTATAAGATGCCAGAAAGGCAAAACTGTAACTTTTGAAAGAATAAAAACATATTCTCTAATCTTATAAATTAAAATGGAATTTAAAAGCAATACAATGCAGCCTTGCTCCATTCAATACACTTCAATACATAAACTCAGTCCTCTCGTTTATTTGTATGGAACTAGTCTGATATTGCAGTGGGGGGGCTCCGACATAAAAAACACATGGTCATCAGGCAATAAAGTCAAACCTCAACTCAACTTTATCTGCAATGTTATCTAATAAGGCGCTACGTTGGCCAATCAAATACATCCAAGCGCACATTTCTGGTGGATTCACTTCGTAACATGAAAAATCTTTTTTTACTGTTTATCTCACGATAATCTTGGCGAAAGATACAATTGTTGCTGCCGTCAAAATAGTTGCAACCATGACAACTTTCCAGAAATTAAAAAATCCTGTTTAAGTATCACAAACCGTTGTCCAGTGTTTTGGACAAAAAGCATTAGACTTCCATTATAAAAGAGACGTCTGTAAAACTGTTAACTGGACACCTCGAACAGCAAACAAGCAAACAAACACTTTCTATTATGAATTTTTGATCCATGCAGTTTTTATATTTGTAAAACGTTTGTGGAGCAGAGAAAGGTGATTTAAAAATGTGATGTCAACACAATGTAAAGTCTAGTGGCCGAGCGGGAACTTAAGGTTAGAATCAGCTGGAGAAACACTACTGTGCATATTCAGTGGGCCGCATAAACCCGGAAGCAAACACAGAAACAAGAAGCCTTTGGCAATTCTTTGTTTCCAGTATCCAGATCTTGAACACATTAATCTACCACTGAAACTGGACTTCATGGATAGTATTTCATTGCCTCATTGGTACCCTAAACAACACGCTCCCACCAGAGCAGCCACCATGCTTTGTTTTAAAGTAAGGCTGCTTCAGTCTGAATGCCCCAGTAGGGGTTTTGTTTCTATAACCTTAATTGTTCTGGTATGATCAGCAGCTTATGGTGGCTAATGTTAACAATATATCACAAACATTATATTACTGAATTAGACTTCATGACTTTTCACCACTTGTGCTTCTGTTTTTATAAGCATTCAGCATTATCTTTTAGCCGTTTGTGGTATGTTTATATACCACTCATTTGCAACTTCAAATACATTTTGAGTATATTTTAATGATCATCTCTGAAAAGTTGCAGAACGCTGAACATATCTGCAAAATGTTGATTGCAATTTGTTTTGCAGTATTAGCTTGTAGAAATACAAGGTCTGCTTGCAATGGTTTTATGGTTATGGGCTCAGCACTTGGTTAAGATGAGAGAAAGATTGTGATTTTGGTTAAATAATAAAAAAGTCAAGACTGACTGGAAGCACAAGACAGGATGTGTTTACTTTTTCAATATTTCAATGAAAACACCATCTTTTCATCAACCTTATGCAAAGTGTTTTTGTTGCCTGAACCTAACCACATATGGGATGCAGACTGTGAACCCCGGTCTCCAGTGTCACAGCCCTGCATTTTGTAAGTTTAGTCGTATATAATGTAATTCCTGGGGGTTGATCTTTTATGACATTACATCAGAAATACAATATTGTCCTCTAAAAGCTTTCAATCTTTAAATAATCCTAAAGAAAGAAAGAATGTCGGCACTCACATCATGAAACACGCAGGAAGACACAGTCACATACACAAACAGTCAATCTGTACAACATCCTGACAATAAAACGATAAAAAGGACTCCTTTGTTTAAGGAATCTCTGTAACACTGCCAGCGGTGGGATTTAGGTTTCCTCTAGCTCATTTATTTTGTCTCTCTGTAGTTGTAAACACCTTCTCCATTTACATCAAGTTACAGGCCCTGCTGCTTTACCTACTACTATAGTAACTCTCAGAGAAACATGAGGACTGAGGATAAAGCAGGACGTCTGTGTGGCATCCTATATGCACAGTATGTGTGTTCGGCATGTCCATAATATGGGTTGTGAGAAAAAGAGAGTATTGTGGACACCTGAGCGGTAATTTTGGTTAGATCACCCTCTAGGTAATGATAACACCGGCTTTCTCCCCAGAATTTATCCCAGAAGTGCAAACCAGATTGATGAGGGAGGTCATATCCTTAACAGCCTCTTATACAGCTGCCTCCACTCAAACAGGTAATGGAGACAGTGTCAGCAGGGCGCTTTCTCCTGCACAAGCTCCACAATGAGGACTTAAGTGGTTCTGCTAAGTTTATTATCTTTCTGCCTGTCTGGGCATACTGTATGTTCTCAGAGTTACTGGGACTCAAACTGGTGAAAAAAGCTACGCAGCGGTTTCTTCCTAACAAAGAGCAAGAGATTTATACCACCTGGATAAAGGCTAAGAAACACAAAGCTTAAAGTCACCAAGTCAGTGAGCTGCAAGAGGCCTCAGCAGATGTAAGAAAGGCTGAAAACAAAGGATTTCTTGAACTTACTTTCATCATACAACCTTGCCTGAAGAAAGTACTGGAAATACGAACAGTCCAAACACAGGTACAGTACAGTGCTGTACTGTTTGTAGTTAAGGGTCATTAAACTGGATTGCACCTAATGTTGGTCCATAGACAGGAAAGTCTGCAGGTGTTTCATATACTGTAGAGTTCGGAATATAGTTGATAAATGAAAACCAGGTATTTCCTAAAAAGGTCTTTAAACAGGTGCCTACAGCAGCACTCTGTTTTTTTTTACCACTTTATGTGCTACGCCTAAGTTGTAAAACCTAATATAATATGCATAATATCCTCCAGCTGTAGTTGAAGCTGGGGTAAAGTCTCCTTTCCAGCCCAACTGTCATGGTCTACTTTTAATTTGGAGTGTGTACATTCATGGGCTGTAAGTGGACCATAGATGCCACAGTTGGGGTTTAACAGAAGCTGTTACACCAATTGAGGATTTGGCCTTTAAACAAGGACTGGTGAACAATAATGGGTTGTTCAGACTTCAAGCTACCAGTGATGATAAACCACTGAAATGCACTCATAGAGTATCGTTGGTCTGGTGCAGTTTGACCAAAAGCAACAAACTCAAATGTGTGTTGCAGTTTCCCGAGTGAAGAAAAGTATTTCAGTTTTAACAATAACCTAACTGTTCAAATGTCCAGCTGCTTCAAACATGATATAACCATCAGTTACTCATGGATACAGGAAACTGCGCTGTTCGACTTTTGTCCATTAACATACACAACTTATTGCCAACATTACTCAACAAAAGTGGAAAAAGTAAAAATTTGTACATCTCTAATAGCGCTGTAATTACTCTTCTATTAGTAACAAGATATTTCTGCCTTGCCGTTTCCAAGCAACCAGCAGAAGCAGAGACATGCTGTTCGTCCACAAAGTCAATGAGAAACATGTTTGGTTTGTGCCTCCCCATTAATCTGCACGAGACCTCATGACTCCTTTGGCTGGCAGCGCTCCATAGGCAACTGGCTGCTCTACGTCTCACACAATGTGTTTGTGTGTGTGCGTTGTATTATACAGCAGGCCTAAAATCCTCCATGGACGTTTGTACTAGAGAAATATTCATGGGGGGCAAGAGGGTAGCATGGAGACTTTAAGGGGTGGCAGAAATATATGCAAAACAGGAAATAAGAAAATATAGGCATATTTTAACTCAAAAACATTATTGTGGCACATTAGGAAAGCTTTGAATAGAAAAATCTGTCATTAGAAATCAATAAATAGGTTTTGTTTTTCCAAATACATGTCTTTTTATTATTGAACATAAGCTTATCACTAAGTCTAAAATGTGGCCATAACAGATCATTAAATTATATGTGTTAATTTAGTTTTTTAACATGTTTTTCTTTTTCAATAATCTAAATTAATGGGGTGAGAGTTGTATTAATAACTATTTTGAAATAGCAGTTAAGATAACATGGTGTAGAGTACAACAGTATAACTTTGAATCCCTTTATTATATATATGTATTTTATACACCTTTTTGACTGTGACCCCCTGAGAATCGAGGCTTTGTCTCAAGATGACCCTTTTCCTGAATAGATCTGTGTTACTGTGGTGGCAGAGAACTGAACACAGTGACATAGACAGTGAAAGAAGAAATGTTTGGGTGAATTTTAAAGTTATTCAGTCTCAAAACGCTAGTCTGAAATTAATTATGACATAAACTAACATTCCACGTACTACTTCTATCCAAGTTCCACGGTCTGGTGTGTGTGTGGAGTAGCTACAGTAGCAGGAATTACTTGCTAGCTTATGATTTACACTTTAAACTCAAACTCCACGAATCCTTTACATGTAATCAGAAGAAAGGGAACTCATTTAATTAAAAAAATCTTAAACACATGATACTGTAAAGTAACTGTAGTAAAGTAAGTGTAGGCAGATCACTTGGCTCTCCTTGGCTATGACTGGTCCATCATTGACAAGCTGCCAAGAATACAACCAAAAACGTGACGATTTAATGGAGATTTATAAAAGTAAAATTTAGTTCATGGAGCAGATGCTTGTGGCTTTTACTGTCCGTTTTTTACCAAAGTTTATTTTGTCAGAGCAGCTAATAACAGCACAGCCCTTCTGCCAGGAAAGACATCAAGTTGTTTTGTAGATTATAACCCTAATTTTGATGGCATTTGATGACTTTATTTCCAATAACTGGTTCTACTGGATCTGCTGGTCAGATATATTGCCTATAAAAAGTGCGGGTTTACAAGTGAGGTACCACTGCAGCAACGGTGGCATTTCTACTTGCGCCTACAACATGGATTCATCTCTATAATTTATACCCTGACACAAATAATGTGAGCCCACTGGAGGTTTTTTTTAAGTCATGTGGTAGCATGATTAGATTAAATTTCCAGTGTAACAGTGATCCTTTGGCTCACACGTAGGATTTATAATCTGTAAGTCGCTATGATATTTAAACAAACATTGCATAGTTTTCAAGCCACATCCTGTCGTCACTGTAAACAAAAACTAATATGGGCAGTCCCCTCTCACATTCCCACTACATGCTCCAACACACCAAGACTTGGCAAACTGTCTCTTAAATACAGTCACTGAGGTCCTGATGGAAATGGCCTCACAGGGAGCTAAACTGTAAGTGTTTTTTGTCGTATGAAGGTGTTTCCAGTAAAATTAAATGCCTCAAAATAAACTGTTGCTGGTTCGGTTTCTCTTTTCTCTAATGCTCAGATAATCTAATTTGTCCAGATGGCCAAATCGTATCTGTAAACATACAAAATAAGATGTCTTCTTCCTCTGTCACTGATGTTCACCCCTCCATCTCCAGACCCCAATCCGATTTCCCTTTGTATTCTCTTCCAAATGAAATAGTGGTTTCACTGTGGCTGTAAACTGATCTGATCAGCTGTGTTTAGTTATGTTTGCAAAAGGCAAATAACAAACATCCTTGTAGTCAAGCTGCGGGCCGTCCAACGGTCCACTTCTCCAGCCCAGTGACTAACATGTTTCTTTTATTACACGGATTAAGATTTAAATTCAGTTTTATCTTTTCAGCACCACAAACATAATCAGTGTAATGGGAAACAGAAACCACCCTGCGTTAAAAACAATCGTTTTACTATTAAAATTTCCAAAGATGGAATAACAAATAGCATTTCCACTTGAGAAGCTTTATTGAGTAATTCAGCTATTTTAATTAATTTCTCAAGTCAGTAATTTTATTTTTTACAGCATTATGTTTTCACTTACTCTTTGGCGCATCTACATAGGATCCTTTAACATCAACAGATTTGCCAAATGTACACTGCAAACCTGCTAAGCATGTTGATGTGATACTATTTCTTTTGACAGTCACACCATCAAATTGATCAATATTACCAACAGGCCCCAAGCTGCCATTTGTCCAGCAGCAAGACATGTTTGTGTCTTTCCAGCTGAAGCTTATTAGCTTGCTGAATAGTTATTTTGGAAGGACAGACATCTTTACCTGGATGTTGCCAAGTTGTTTGATGCGATTGGTTCCCCTTCGGTCGGTATACTCGGTACAACACAGAAGTACTGGGGGTTGCGTACTCGCTAGACCAACCTGAAGAAAATCTTTCAACAGGCGTGTCAAGGCCAATGAGACTGTTGCAAGTGGAGAAAGTCCCACCGTCCCCTGGGGTTATGAAATACGTTACACAGCCTCTTCTCAATCTTTTTGCACTTCACCTCGCAAACCTGATGTGGCTGAACCCTTGCTGGCATCTAAACTGTTAGACAAGGGCAGAGCGGCGCTTTCAAGGCTTATTACTGCGTTGTGCTTGCTAACTAGCCACACTCTGCCATTTAGTCTAGCTAACAGAGATTTATATAGCCTCGCTACAGATACCCCATTCCCACGCCCATTTAGCATTGCTGTTGAATTTCCTTTTTGAAGAAATGGTCAACTAACACTGAGCTACTAGTTGCTGCAACAAAGACCCTGTTTAAACACACTTGGTTGTGTAGAGCTCTTGAGACTCCACACTTGGTGCCCAACAACTTTCCCAGGTTTTCTTGATAGATTTCAAGCACACTCGTCTCTGTGCCTACACTAATTAATCCACTATTTAAAATATTATTCTTTAACCTTATTAAATGTTTTTGGTTGGTAAGGTAATAGTTGATTTCTCCTACGTATGTTTTATTTATTTAAATAGTTAAAAAACCCACCTATAGTTGTGTATTCTGTCTGATGAGTTAAACAAAATTAAAAATGGCAGGTTTAATGCTAACAAAAGAATGGTAAACACTAAAAAACTATATAAACAATAGTCTCAAAAAGTTTCCAAAACACATTAAACTCAACCTCTCTGCTCCCTCTCTGCTCTTGTACAGTATATTTATGGTCTCAGAACAGCTCATTTGAGTTTATATTTGAGGTGTCAAAGAGAAAATATATGCTACCACATACACACAAAGATAAGCAACTCTATCACAGTAAGGCAAACAACAGAGGGAGTTTGTCTACAGTGGATTTACTGGTAAGTTGCAAAGACTCTGCCAGCAGTCTGTTGTCAGCCTGGTAATGTAAAGAAACCATATGCAGCAGAAATCTTTGAATACTTTAAGCTTGCACACTTCATACATTTCACACAAATATACTCACTTACAAATATAATATACGGTGTGAATATTTTTTTTGCATCTTCTATGAAACATTTCTAAATCTAGCTGTGCATTTTGAAGAGTCAGCAGTGACAGACGTTTATAATAATTCAGGATGAGACTTAAACCTCAGCATAGCATAACAGCATAACAGCATAACACAGCACAGCGTGTAACCTGCCATTACCCACCACAGTCTCACATGGCCTCTGTTTTAGTTAATTTACTTTCCACCATTATACATGGTTTACCATACACTTGCAATCAACGTTGCCCAAAGCTTCCTCTTTTAGGTGTCTTTTGACAGTTTGGATAATTACGACGGCCACCAGGAAACGTTTCCATGAATGCATTTTAAACACAGCTCTACTTTTCATTCTCCAGCAACATTTGAGTAAGGAAGCATTTCTTATGCTTGAGCAGGATTTTCTTTTCAGCCTTGACAATTACACCTTGTCTCGCTTGATTACATCAGATCAGTCATAGGCTTGGTTCTTTCATCAGTGCTGTAAATGTGGGCAATAACCCCAGAGTCTGACAATTTTCAAAGTCCCACGACTGCCATAATCTCTACTTCTGGCTTAGATTTCACTCCATCCATTACAATCTGATAAGAATTCGAGGCTACTAAACAAAAGATGGAGATCTAAGAGCAATCCGCCCTCTTTTCAGGAAATAAAACTGTCCAGAGACACTTAAAAATGAGTTTATGGTGAAATGTATCAGGGAATTTCTAGAGAAGAATCCCCCTACCCCTTTAGCTTATCGTAAAATCATTTGTGCTTTGCCAAGAAACGCTTTAAGATAAGATGTTCACATCTTATTATTTTGCAAAACATTAATCAAGAACATAAACTCAAAACACCTTGCCAATGAAATCTGCTATTCTTTAAGTGTTTTGACTTTATACCAAAACCGAGGTCTGCGTTTGAACTGTTTCACCACCCTGAATTAGTGTAAGATCTATAGTGTTCAGTGCCCGCTCCCCCGGGGGGGGGGGTTGCAAGAACATCTGTTATCATTTTTTACTTTAAATGACATAATGCTATAATGTAGGGGTTCAGGCTTCACCCAATACCTCCACTGAGGAGAAACCAGCACACACTTCGCTGATTCACCAGCCTCAAAACTACTGAGGCAGCAGGTCAACCATCAAACACCCAGAAAATTACAAACTTACTGTAAGGTAAAAGAGACGGGCAACACATTTTGAAATTGGTTCTGGGAGCTATTATTTCATGAATGATAAACTCAGGCCCCCTCTTGAAGGAAACCAGTAAAGACTTATTTTAACTCTTTAATCTATAGATGTAGAGGCAACCGAACAGTGCCACGACATCCAGGCTGAACCCCACCCTACGCATTGTAAAGCGTGAGTCAGAAAGTAAACAATATCTGTAATGAATTTCCCAGCAGTGGTGAGTGTCCCATACATGCTGGGTGGCTGTGACATTCAGGCGTCTGCTGGTTTACTGATAGTTTGCTTACTATTGCTATCAAACGGCATTTATCAGATGAATTTGATAAATGAATCCCAAGGCATGACTTCTCTTCCAAAAATTAGGCCTCACACAGAGAGTGCTGTGCTTGGAGGCAATCAAATGCAAACATGGTGTGGTTTTACTGATATGTTTGAGTCAAAAATGTGTCATCTTGCTAATACGAGCTAAAATATCAAAGAAAATAAAACCACTGTCTTACATAATCGCAGCCCTTCAGCACTGATCAATCACAGCTATTCAAATGCAACTGGGAGTGGATCCCACATAAAGATTGCAACTTCAGACTGAGACATTGACAATTACGGAGCACAGTGCCAGAGCTGCTGGGAGCATAGTCTGGCAAAGTTGTTGCCCAGCCTGAGAATGAGGAGGTGCAGGTTTGTCTCTAATGGCCTCTGCCAGCTGTCTAGCAGGCTCACCGGGCTCTCATTAGCATGTAGCCGCTCACCAACGGTGGAATGTCATTAAGTACAGATTACTTAAGTACTTGTACTTAATTTCCGTATTTTCTTCTCCTCCCCAACTGAAAACAGACTGAGCCAAGCCCTGCTCAGTTGATGAAAAGTTTGCCAGAACTTCCTTGAGGCCAACAGAAAGTCCGTCTCCATGGCCTCCCCGAACTTTTCCCACACCAGCGACTGCTGAAGCTGCAGCCCCTCTGGCCTCCCTGTGCTGTCGGCTGCTTAAGGTGAAACCCGGGCCAACCAAGCCTGTAAGGCCTCCTTCTTCACCTTCACTTTACGTCACTACATTTATCTGACAGCTTTAGTTGTATATTAGCCACATTAGCTTTTTTGCGGTTCCAAGTTCAGGCCTCTTTTGCTCTGACAGTTTTTTGTCCCTTTTCGGCTCCATGAGGTAGTGAGGTAAAATTTTAGAATATTCAGTGGCTGTTCAGAAGGGTTCAAGGGTAGTTTTAGACTTCTGATTTTAGGATTTGCCAGAGAGCTACAATTACAGTTGAAAACATTAGTCTATTAATCCATTAATGGAGAAAATAATAATTAGATATAGTCCAGTAAAATCCTTTTACATGAATGCATGAGTAATAATAATCTAATAATATATAGATAATAATATATAATAGTATTACTTTTAATACTTTAAGCACATTTTCCTATATTTTATATTTCCCTTATACTTACATACTTTTAATAAGTACATTTTCATTGCTGGACTTTTTCTTGTATTGAGTATTTTCATGGCGTGGTATTGATATTTTTACCTAAGAATAGGATCTGAATACTTCCTACACCACCAAATGTGAGCAGGGTTGTCTTACCTCGGGGGGATCGGGGTGCATAGCTTCTCATCTGGCTCTGATTTACCAGAAGGAAGGTGGGAAAGAGTTTTTTTCAGAGTTGTTTTTCATTTCGGCACTCTTTCTCTTTTCAGCTTCTCAATTAGCTTTCTTGGATTGTCAGGATTTTGGATGCTTTTACTTAAAAGAGGTTACATGAACTCAACCATGCAATTGCCAATTTAATCACTGCATACTGCCAAGAATTTACAACAAAGAAAAGGAAAAAGAATTGAATTTCATGTCCAGCTTTCTTCTTCAAAAAAGATCTATTACTGTATATAAAAGTCAACTGAACAGGATTATGTGACAGGACGCATGATTAATGTATTGCTTTGAGGAACTAAGAATAACCCTATGAGAAATTACCCATGTTTCTCCCACATCTCTCATGATTATTTGAGCCCCTCACTCAGTATATTAATTCTTAATGGATTGTTTTTCCCCATCTGAACCTCTGATGGACAAACTCAGAGAGTAAAGTTCTTAAATGTGATACAAGTGAAACTAAAAGTATTTTATGCTCGCTTCAGCCAAATTTCCTGTTTGCACTCCCATTTTAAAACTGGTCCTATGATCCCAATTCTAAATTGTACCATATGTTCCAAAAATTACTTTTTGCTAAAGCACATCCAGCAAGACCTAGAGTTAAAAATAGACACCAGGGAAATTTGGAGGTTGTTCAGGTATGTTGTTGGTTAGCTCCACATGGCAGATCCATTGAAGTCTCTCTATTATGATCAAGTATATCTACAGATGTGGTTGGAGAACAGATTTATAACAGACTTGTGTTAGGATTCTTTGGCTGAAATCAGATTAGATGTTAATCTTAAACTCAGCCAATTCCCCCGAAAAATGTATGCTTTTAAAAAAACATTATTGTGAAAAAAAAGTGATTAGTCTCATGAATCAAAACCTGAAAATATGGGAGTACAGAGTCTAAGTGTGTAAAGCTTTATATGCAGATGTACAATATATACAGATGTTACCATAAGGCAGCAAACCATAACCTCGCTCTTAAAGGATTATAATGCTTAAAGCTTGAATTAACTATGAAGCTAGGGCCAAGGGCTGGCTCTGTTCATAGGTCAAAAAGGTTGTCAATCAACATATCTAAAGCTCACTAATGAACACATATTTAATTTGTGTAATCTGTATAAAAAAGGAAAAATGTAAAAACAGCGGCCCCTGTGGACAAAAGCAGTAGTGTTTTCACTGCCGTTACCACCGATTGTATGGGGAATCTTGCTGAATTCGACCAGTTGCCAGACATTGAGATTAATGATGTAGAAATGGTTTGTTTATGTGGGTCATATAGAGGTATTAATATCAAATTGCGAAGGTTTCATAACCAGTAAAACTGTATACGTTTAAGAAATGCAGGTGGATTTTTTAACTTTTAAAATGTTTCCAAGTTTCCTTCTTAGCAAGGCCAATCACTTGCTGGCTCTACCTACATATATAAAGTATGCCAGAGTGGAATTGATCTTTTTAACTAACTCTTGGTTAGAAAGTTAATAAGCATATATCTGCTCTAAGTCTGCAATAGCATTTATTGGTTTGGACAGTAGAGCAATCTTTTGCCAAACAGCAGGTTTGTGATGGGTATGAGAATTGTGTTGGTCCAACCTGAACACAGTTTGACTCATACTTTTTCCTACTAGTGTGTAACACTGAAAGTGAAGGTTATAAATTCAACAAAGGCTGTTACAACAACTCTTTTAAAAGGTGAAAGTGAAAATGTTTTAGTTTAGTTTTGACAT
The DNA here is from genome assembly GCF_905237075.1 of Dicentrarchus labrax. Lineage (NCBI taxonomy): Eukaryota > Metazoa > Chordata > Actinopteri > Moronidae > Dicentrarchus > Dicentrarchus labrax. The sequence goes on along the minus strand of NW_026136708.1, from coordinate 11,625,275 downwards.
ACGCAGGTATACATACACTGGTATTGGACATATTCATGGTTCTTTCATTTTCTTTTACATTTTATTGAAACCATTACTTGGATTTTCTTTATCTGAGATCTTATATTGGATTTAGTGCATTATTGGATCGATTATAATCCTACATAATTGACTTTGTCATGCTTGCACTGTCCTAATATTACTCACAAATACTTACCAAGGTCACAACCCTGTTTTTTATTCCTTTCTCATATCTAATATAGAAGTAGTAATATGTTTTACATCTATTATGGGCACTGTACTGTGATTTTGAGCATTACACTGCAAGCCATGTATCGCATGTAATACATTGCAATCTATAATTTTAAGCTTATTCTGCTCATTACAAGTTGTGGTAGATAAAATGACCAGACAAATGCAGGCAAACATAAATATGGGTTCAGAGTCCAGATATTGAGGGAAAGCTCATGAAAAAACAAACAAAACCAAGAAGCTGCAAACCATTTTAAAAACTTTCCATTTCCAAAGATTATATCAGTTTATCCTCCACAGTAAAGACCCCTCTGAGACTATTACACTTACCTTTAAGTTTTACTAACTGTGACCCAATACCCCAAAGTAAGTGCCCATAAAAATGCCACAGAAATTAATTACAAGGAAAGTTGATCTTCCCATTGTTAATTTGCCAGTTAAATGTTGGTGTCCCTGCGGGAGTATAGAAATCTCAGAAAAAAGCTCACTGGGAGAGGTCATTATTGTGGCTAGGTCTGTAAAGATACAATTTCAGTCCAGGAAGCTACAGGGTTATGGCCATAGCCACAAACACACCGAAAAACACACTAGCTCAACTTCATTCCACACAGAGACGACACAAGCTTTAGGGGCTTTTTGCTTTGATGTTCCTTCTGTCTTTTCTCAAGAATGAATACCATTATAGAAGGTCATTGAGATGCCTGCCTAGCAACCCGCTGGCATTAGACTACATTATATTGGCTAGAAGCCTGAAAAGCAAAGAAAACATTGGCCCAAGTGATGATCCTGGCTTGGCTGAGGGAGCTGAGAAGATATATTTTCAGTAACATGACATCAATAAGAGCAGTGTGCCTGTGTGTTGAATCATATCTTATCATGGATGTCAGCCCAAAGAACTTTTTCATTTCACAGCATCATACCAGAGGGGTGTTTGCCTTTACCACCACAGCTGATACAATCAGTATCAGACTGAAAAATAGATTATAATACTTTGGCCCTGCAGTTCTGCTGCAGCTACAAGTCTGCATTTCACATATCTAGCTTTTCGACGTAGAAAATATCTTTATAGCTCATGAGTTAATCCAAACAGGATATATAGCACTCTGGGAATGGCTGGTTATTGTAGACTGGGGGTATAAGATTAGGAGACATGGTTCTTAAAATGTCTTACTAGAGGCAATCTTCCCTGACCAGCCGTAAAATTTTCTTTGTATCTCTCTCTCTAACCCTCTCTTCCCCGCTGGCTCCCGCATCAAGTTTCCATGAGATCGCAATGCCGTCCTCGCTCTCAAGAGCCTCTAAGATACCACACAGTAAATGTAAAGCGATAATTCACCGGGGGAAAAAGTGACTGCATGGCTAACTGGTAAAGACATGGTTGGGCTGGAGGACAATGAGAGGTGGATGACAGATTGATAACGGAAGAGACGGAGCATGTACTTCTGTTCTCTCCATTATCGTTTTACTGCAAATACACGCTGTGGTATGTCTGAAGCCATACAATATTTTGATAGAGCACATTCAAACCGCCAATTTTTACAGAAGCTGTAGGAGTTTAGTGTCTCGCCGGTTTGGCTTCATTGTGCATCTGAGAATGAATGGCTCAAATTAAAGGCTATTCACTGCTCCCATGGCCAATATTTACGTTTTTATAGAGCCAATAGTACAGGTGGAACATACTGTAAAGGCATAATTTGCACAGGTATTAATGTGGAAATGGAAAATGATTGCATTTATATCATGACATATGTGGCAGCATTTAAACAGCAAAGAAATCTCACGCCAACTTCAAGCCAAGACTTTGATAGTAGCTCTTCAAAGAATCAGTAAGCACGAGCTGCACTTAAACAACGTCCACTAATACAGTAAATATCGCTGCAGTATTCACCACATCTGTCAGTGAGGATTATAAAACACTGGTAGCATGACAATTACTCCCTGGGCCGATTTACTCATATATCGGTGGGCGTCTCACAGGTGCAAGCAGTCATCTGGGAGGTATCAGAGAAAAGGAATGCTGAGGAGGAAGCCAACATGGCTTTCTGATGTCAAAAGGTTAATGTTGGATAAAGAAATGTTAATGTCTCCTGTTCGCTTTTTTACACCAAGATGTAAGGTAGGGCACTTTGTGAAGCTATAATATCCAGATAATCCTGAATTTTCCACAGATGCTGTGTACTGTAGCATTTGATGGTGTACCATTATGTTGATTAATATCATGTGAAATTGTAATAAAATGCCCCTCAAATGACTTAGAACCTGTCTGAAATCCCCTCTTACTCAAACATTCACTTCTCCCTACGTAGTAAACACTTCATGGTTTACTCTTGACCTGCCTACAATGCTTAATTCCCCTTCTAGGATTGATAAAGTTTTAACTTCTCTTAATTTTGGCAAAATGTAAATGCTATAGACACTAAATTTTTCACTGCACTACATTTTTCTTTGCATTTTGCATAAATACATAAATTAGGCTACATATGTATACATCATACATTTAGAACCATTTAAACTGAAGGGAAAAGTTGACACATTTTATGTGGATGTCCAGTTACGGCAATTAATTCCTCAGTGCGTGCTTTAGTGACCGAGAAAGAGTTCTCCTGCTCCGTGAGCCAAGTCTACATGTACCACGATGCATTGCCTGCGAGCTTCTGACGGTCATCTTAGCTTAGCTTGCCACTGAGCAAGCTAAGTGAGCTGCTGGGTGCCAATCAAAGTTACACTGCATTGTCAGGCAAAAGGATTCCTGCAGTTGGATCATTTCTTTTTCGCACATAGCTATATCGTTACATTCAAGCTCCAAGCTGAATTAGCCTGAGGTTCTTCTTTGAGACCAACTACATTAATGTATGTGTCAAATGACATTGCTGGTGCCTGAAGAAGCACACACTGAGCAATGCATTACTTCAGCTGACTACATTTACAATCAACACTGATCGGACTTTCACATAAAACAAATATTTTAAAACGCTTGAAGTGAAACGTCTAACTATGTCCTACATCTAATCGCATTCTTATTAAAGGCATCAACACGGTACAAACAAAGATATTTGTCGGACTGGCTAACAGCTTCCCATGCTTTTCTGACATCACAATTTAATTGACTCCGATTTTTGTAATTTTCCAAAACAGACAATCCAACAATGGCTCCCACTTTTCATGTGTACATCTCAGCACAACACCATGACTACTTTCGAAAAGGAATTGCCCAAAAGTACCCACCATTATCCCCATTTGTACGATTCATTGCATCGAGCTCACAAAGACAGACAAGAGACGTTTGTGGAGAGAGGTTGGGGAGGCAGTGGGATGCAGCCAGGAGGAGGCAAGGAGTCAGATAACCTTGTATACATTTCAAGCATACTAAACCCTAAAAGTTAAATTATCTGAGAATGCATTACCTTACTAGGTTTCATTACAGATATTTTTCATGTTTAACACGTTGTTACATTATCTGTTGCAGGGATGTCTGTTCAGTGATTTTCTGAGCCACAGAAAGCCTTCAACATTTTGATGTACTGAGGCTCTTGTCTTTCTGATGAGGTGTTATTAAACACTGGGGATGACTGCCATAAGCAATCTGCTGTATTTCTAACCTCATCCATGCACCATGAATTTCCCACCGTCTTATCTACAACTGAAACTGAACAAACACAAAATGCGTGCCCCTCTGGACTGCGAGAGCCTGTGATTGTGTTATTTGGCATCACTAGCACTACCTTGGGAGCTATTATTGTGCTGAGATTTTGCAGTGAGGGGACAATTATCTGGCCCCTTTAGCCTGTGAGGATGATGTAATTAATTGCAGTTTTATCCTTGTGTCCGGCTCAGCAGGACTCGCATCGCCAAGCAGCAGCATTTGTACGGAGGGTCATGGGCGTATATATATGGGTGATAAAGAAGGAAGACAGTTGGAAAGGGAGCTTGGAAATAAAAAGGTAATAGCTGGGTTTCATAGATTAGATGACCTTGAGGACCACTAATTTCAGGGTTGCAGCATTCAGAAGAATGAGAAGAATGTGGATAATACATCCTCCCCGATGGTTATAGAAACCATTGTTTGTTTTTGCACCTGTTTGTAGAGAAAGAACATAAAAATCTTGGTTGGATGCTGTGGTGGAGAGAGGATAGTTGCTCTCAGTAAGTCACTGTCTCATGTTTTGAGAGGAAATACCTCCATGTATGAAAATACTGACAGTATTAATTATAGACAGTGTACTGTACTGAATTTAAAATGATGTGTTTTGATTTATCTTTTCCAAAATATAATCTATTATATCTGTGTATTTTTTCAGATAGTGAGTACATCAACTTCTTTGCTGTTGTTATTTTTTATTCTGCCGAACGGCCAATCTTGATGGTCTTGTTTGTTTATGTAGGTCATGTAGAGGCATCAGTATTACATTTAGTTTCATAACCAGTTGAAAACTCCTTGTAGTACATTTAAGCTTCTTTGAAAAGGAAACAAACCCAAATCTTGAGCTGATAACAATGCATCGAATTATTCCAAAACAGAAACATTTCACCCCAAAAAAACATTTAACCCAAATGATTTTTTTTTTGCAGTACTGTAAGCAATTACTTTTACCCTGACTGAGGAAGCAATTATTCAGCTTGAGTAGAATATGATGGTACTTTTTTCCTTCTCTGCCTGCATTAATCAAACCAAATATTCAAATGAAGGCCTGTCCACTCTCAGAGGAAACTGTCAAACATCTTGCAAGTCACCCAGAACCACAAAAACACTAAAAGGAAGTTTCCAGTGTAGGTTTTATGATCAGAAATGAGTGAGTGATGTCCATCCAGTAACTGATTCCATTTTGCTTGTGCGTGAGTCTTCAGCTTGCCTCTCCATTCATCCCAGTTCAGCTGTCATCCCTGATATGTACAAAGATAAATTGTGCTCTGCAAACGTGAACATCTGACAATGCGGGATAAAATAAAACACCCTGTGCTGCAGTCATCCAGCTGTTCACTGTCCACTGAGGTTGGAATGTGCTGCCATGTGAAGCCCCAGAAGAAGACATTCATTAAAGGATTAGGGCCCACACTTTGTACTGACACAAGAATGAGGGCAGCTGAAAGGAGAAGAATGAAATGATCAAAATGATATTCAAGCACCATTTTGCGCATGAGAGGAGATGCTGGCGGTGTAAGTAGCGACCATCAAAACAAAGTGCAAAGATCCTCCCTTTTCTGAGGCAACGCCATGCTGGCAATGATAACAGCTGAGGTGGAATCCTGCCGCGGCTAAGCCTCTTTAGTGCACTTTTTCATGTCGTGTTTTAAGGTGTCAAAGAGGCTGAGATCAAAGAAGACATGGCCACTTTAGTGTCTTTTTAAATGGACCAGTGATCATCAAGTTCTCAAGGGGCTGGGAAGACACTTCTCTGCAGAAGCAGCAGCAGCAGCAGCAGCAGCAAGTAATTCAAAAGATGAATTCAGTTAGTGTGCGTTTCATGGGAATGCTACTAATCTTCCAGGGCCTTCCAGTAAGAGCTCATATTTTCAATTTGAGATGTCTGCGCTCTCCTCAAATGGTTCATTCTTTGGTGTCCTACAAACTGGTCTTAAAGTGTTTCAACTGCAGTTCCAAACCAAACAAAGGCATTACATTTCTTTGCTTGTTTATTGAAAGTTTCAATAATAGGCAATTTGGCAGCGACAGTAGGAATCCTCAGCCGAAAACCATAAAAGTGGCAGTATGTGTGGTCTGGTGCTGCCATTGCAGTGAACTCCAAAGAAGCAGGAGGACCAGGGCCAGCGTATTTCCCGTAGCATAACACATGCCGACAGCAGGCAGACATGGCAAACTGGACTCCCCTTGTTCTCACACTCTGTGCCAAATTGGGGGAAATTCTTCCAGTGGCAAGTATCAATTACTCACTTTAAACAAACATCCAAGGCTTTTGAATATCAACATGGTGCGTGCATGTCTCCCTATAGGGCATCTGATACTGGGAGACCACACACATGGAGTCACCTTTCAGCATCACCTTTCTCCTCACACTGACTTTTTTCCTCATTTGTTTGCTCCATGCGTCCCTCTTTTATCAGACATTAATCAAGATAAGAGGTGACAGCATCACCCTACAAACAGAAGGAGAGGCTACATTCCCTATACTGTCTTCTAAAAGTCAAGTGTAGTGAAATATTATATCCACCAGAGAAATGCTGTGATTCTGCCTGACACTGTTGGGCGGTCTTCAGTTATTTTTCTAACAGTTGTGTCACATTAAGCATCAGCAGGGAAAACACATCCATCATTCTTATTCTGAAATGTCTCACTTGCAAATTGGATGGAAGTGAAGAAGTTGACAGCCATGGCTTGCCGGGCTCTGCCCCATCTGGTACAGATATACAGGCAACTTCAAATGACCAGCTTCAGCCTTAACACGTATCACACAGCAACCACGCGGCCATGTGGTCCTTGTAAAGCTTGGGGAGCTGTACCAATTAGATATTAAAGTGGGTAGTAGATGTGGGTGGATCAAACTGTTCATGGTAAAGAAAATTCAGCTCGGTATCGGACAAATTAAAATATGCTAAAGATGAAGCAGCTAATAAGTTGAGGCTTCTGCATGAGGCAAAACCACAAAAAGAAGATGTTTTATTGACTCTGTGTGCATTAAGCATGTTTCCATCACTAAACCTTTGGCTATGTATGATTTTCCCTGAGGAATTAGTAAACAAAATTGTTTATGAAGAGTTGAGCAGGCTGAGGGCAGCAGACGAAGAAGATCAGCAGGATCATCAGGAAGGCTGGCTCCGTCCTGGGGGTCCAACTGGACTCTTTGGTGGTGGTGTTTGAGAGGAGGATACTGTGTTAACTGCACAGTATCCTAGACAACAATGCTCACCCTCTCCACCAGGTGCTAACCTCGAGCAGAAGCACCTTCAACAACAGACTCATTCCCCCCCGATGTAACACACAACGCCAGAGGAAGTCTTTTCTTCCTCTGGCCATCAGACTGTTTAACTCATCTACCTCCGGCCGCGAGAGGGACAGTGGAGACACTGTGTCCTGAGCCAAATGTCACTTTGTCACTTTATCATTTTTACCCATCAGACTCAGATCCACATTTTTTTTTCAAAAAGACGGCGAATACCTCCAGCTCAAATCCGCCTGTAAAAAAAAGAGGCGGTCCAAATACAGATCTGACGGATCATGAGTGTGTCAGCCCTGTCAGTGGGAATGAGTACAAGGCAAACTTTACAGTTTGCCATATTTCTGTTGCCTGTGGTGGACTGACCGATCTGAAGCAACATTCAGCAGGAGACTACAACTTCAAAGCAGCACAAGGGCAAAGAATCCAGAGTGGAGTTATTTTAACAGACCAAACATTTTCCTGCGTCTATGATCTGATGTTTTAATCCTTAATATAATTGATGCAACTGCACTGTACTTTTATTGACTCGTTATTTCCTTTACATTCATGTTGAGAGTTGAAAGAAACACACACTGCATTCAGGAAATATTGGCAGTTAAAGTTAATATTCTCCTTACTTACTGAAGACTTTTCTGAGGTTTTAGCTCATGCAGTGACTTCCCGTTAACTGCTTTTGATTCAATGTCACAACAAATGTTAAACAATACTAAAAGCTTTACTAGCTAAGACTTTAATGATGCAACCCATTTAGTAAATCACTAGTTTGAAACTAGCTAGTTATGAGGACTTAAAGGAGGAGTTTAGATACAAAATACTGCAACTCAATCCTGTTGTTAGTAGAGGGTTTTTTGTTTATAACTCTATGGCATTGTTGTCTGTCCACTCATCTCAAATTTTTCTGTATGGAAAGTTTATATTCTCAGTTGTTAAAAGTCATTCTTGAAATGTTTGAAATCACAACTGAAACTGTGCTCAATAATTTTATATATATATTTTTTTTGTTGGGGGGGGGGCTTTATGTGATAGTGACAGCCGAAGATAGACAGGAAAGGGGGGTAGAGAGAGAGGGGATGACACGCAGCAAAGGGCCGCAGGTCGGATTCAAACCCTGGGCCACTGCAGCAAGGACTCAGCCTCAGTACATGGGTCCAGTATTTTGATTTTTAATTTATTTTGAATGACAATCAGCCAGATAAAACCCTATAGTGATGGCGGGATGACGTTAGCTGTGAAAGCTAAAGCTGGTGCACATGTCAGCAGCTCTGCAGGCTTTAACATGCCACACGAGACTCCTACATTAGGGGGATTTTAGTGTGAAAAGTATTGTGAAAAAGAGTCAAAAGTCCACCACTCGCTGGGAAATTGAAAACATGAGGGCGTTTTCACACAGGATGGGACAAGGAGGCTTTGATTTCTTTAAGTGTTGACAGTGCAAGGACACCTTATCCTGAAACCTCCCTCCCAGTGGCTCCTTGAGCAGCTCCCAATATAACAAAGGCTTCAAAAGAACAGCAGGTCATTCAGTTTAATGGCGGTACTATGAGAAACATCCATCCATAGTATGTTCTAATGTAACTGGAATTCTGACCTAGAAGAAAAGGGTAATGGCTCGAATGTAAATTTCCTCCAAAATCTCAATTTACTGTTGCAATTATAGACAAAAATCTGATCCAGGAGTCACACTATAACTGTATTATTTGAACACCAGGGTTGTGCAAAACCACTCCACCGTACTTCCAAAACAAATAAGTCTTTTTGTGGCCTGTTGGTGGGGGACTGATTTGAAGCAGCATAGACTACAGATGGGAGGTTGAAAATCACACACAGTGAGAATGGCTCTCGACCATGAGAATAAAGATGAAGCCGGGTTTTCATATCAAACTAATAAGAGTCATATGCAGAGGAAAAGGCATCGGCAGTCCACACTAGGGATTGATGTGGAGCGTAGAGTGAGAGATCGTGGCAGCACAGTGTTTTTTTTGGGCTGTTGCGAAAACAGACACCAGGACTCGGTGCAAGTAGCAGCCACTCCATAATGCGTGGTTTTAGAAGCAAATGAGAAATATAACCGCTAGTGACTTTGAACACTGACACCATGTATAAAACCATAACAATCTGCACTATGTGATTCACATTTGTCAATATATACAGCGAAAGAATTGTGTTATAAACTCAATCCTGTTCTGATTGTGATGGTATTTTTATCTAAGGGAGACATTCTTATGTATGTATTCTTCTAAACTAGTAATCTCTTCTTTATTGAACACAAACTAGAGTTTATTGTAAAGGGCATAAAGATGATTGGAGCCTCCATAAGATCACTTTTCACTGGGAACAGCTTGCCGAAGGGCCCTGTAGGCTTCAAGCAAAACCCTAATTTCCTTGCAAATCCCATACAACAATATTAGTTTTAAACCAGCAAAGCATTTTACGTCATCTCAAGAGAGCAATGGTGGCCAAGACTATAGGAAATAGAGTCACAGGAAGGACTTCACACTTCTGCCAAAAGACTGAGAGAACTATATTAATTTTAATTTTTTCATATTACAGGATAAGAAAACCTGTCTGAGAGTTTATAATGAAGTAGTATTAGTAGTAGTACCAGTATTTTTCACATCTGAATATCAAACGTCATAACTATACTATGATATTATTATTGTTTATACCCTGGTGGTCCTGAGAAAATTTTATTTCTTTTCAACTGTAATTTTTATGATTGCATTGCCTGATAAAAAGCCTCAATAATAGTCTATCATATTGTGTATTCAAAAAGCACATTGTGTACTTGTTTTACTATTTTTTAGATAGATTGAAGTGAGTATTATGAAGTATTATGAAGTATTATGAAGGCTTTTTCCTGCTACAAAAGTCCCATATAAGTGCAGACCATTCACATTAACTTTTTTCTCTATTATATCCTTCTGCTATTTGCTGATAAAGCAACCAAAGTTCCCCTCATGGATCATTAAATCTTCATTTTAGCTTGTGATTAACTTTAGTTTTGCTTCCAGCAGGCTCAGCAGTGAGTGGGGGGAAAACCCCAACAACCAACTGTATGTGATGCATCGTCAGCCTGTATTTCTCTAAGACGGATATCTGTTGCATCACTCACACATTTTTGTGCGATGACTGATGTTTTGAATGGAATACAAAAAGGCCAAGACAAAAGCAAGGGCTAATTGCTGTGTGGGATTAAAAAATAACTTTGGTAACTTCCCTTACACAGGAGAAGAGGGTAAACTGGGATAAAGAGGGCTTACAGACTCAAAACTGGACCAGTGTGCAGGCGTTAGTGGCATAGTGGTGAAGCTGCAGATTGCAATCATTTGAATCCAGCTCAGCCCTCCAAGCACGCAGGAGAAACTACAGTGGCTGCAAAACTTGCAAAAAACATGAAAGGCCTCCTAAAGCCAGCGTTTGATTTGTCCGCTCATTTAATTTTATTCACATACATGAATGACATTCTGAGATATACACCTGCTGTATATATATAAGTTTTCTTACACCTCTTAAAAACAAGAAGGCCTCACAGGTTGAGAACCAGTGCTGTAAGCTTTCATGTATTCCTACCCACAAGAAAAAAAAAATCCTCACTTGACCAAAGCATAATGCTGTTAAGTGAAACACAGATCCCCTCATGCATGCTATAGTTAGTTAAACACTGGGTGTGTTAGGAATATGTCTTTTTTGATAAATTCTAAATAATTAAATAATAAATCCAAGACTGGAGAGACGGTGGGTTCGGTAGTTGCCTTAACCAAGCCAAAGCCAGCTCTTGCCGTTGCTACACATTCATTGGGCTTTGTAGAAGTCTCAGACTATGATTGATCGTAATTCACTAACCTGGCTTACTGGAGGGCTGATGTAACTTCCCTTTTCACTCTCAGTGATCACATTCACAGTTGACCTTTTCTTGCCAAGGGATCATTTCCAGAGGAATGGCGTTTTCTTACCTCACTAAAATCCAAACATGAAGAGTTTACATGATAGTCAGCCAGAAGGGCAAAAAGGCAAACAGACAGACAGCTGATGCAGCAAATCAGAGATCCGTGTGGTGATTCATACACCTGCTCTGTCCAATAGTGAGACGAACAAACGAGAGCCGGCCAGAGGATCCTGGACCAAGTTTAGCCTGAGGGGGCCAGACAATGACTCAACAGCAGGTTTTTAACACAGAGTAAATCAAAGAGGACAAAGATTGTGCACCATGGACCACAAGAGCAGGTGCTTTAAAGATTTATTTCAGCAAATCTTCTTTGTTGTTCTTGATTTACATTGTTACCCCAAAAGAAAATAATTTAGTAGCCGATTCTGACAGTTCCATACACATTACACTTTATTTTTGTTTCAGTTTCACCATCGTACACTTATACCAGCAGACATTTTGACATGTCGCAGTAGAAAAAGCTCACATGTTACTAATAACATTATCAATGGCTCTGGTATAGTCAAGTGTCCCAGTATGTCCTGAAACTGAAGCAGCTAAGAGGAATTCAGCCATCATTCGTTTTATTATTTAAACCTGTGCTTCATCTTACATTAAAGTTTCACTGATTTTCTGGCCACTTGGCGTTACAGGCTGTAAACATAACATTCACATATTTTCTCAAGTTTTTCAAATGGTTGCTGCTTGCTGACTCCATGGGTGGCTGACGAGAGCAGTGAGAGTGAACCAAAACAGTAATAACAGGATAAATGGATGATGATAAATTATGACAAATGGATTAGTGCAGCTTTGAGGTAAAGATTAGGAGGAGGGTCTGTATATGTATAAAGACGGTATGCAGAAAAAAGAAAAATAACCAAACAAAGGGATATATAAATAAAATCAATAATTTATAGGTACAATCTGATTTTTGTTATGGTAGCCCCACAACAAAAATCAAACACAAGACTGGGACTTGTTATCACTCTCAAAGTCACTGGACTTTTAAAGCAGGAATGGGTCCAAATGTAAGACAGCACAGGAGGTAGGATAACTTCGGTTAAGTTCAGCTTACAGACAGGAACAGGTAGACAGGCAGGAAAAAGAGATTCAGGTACATAAAAAGCAAGAAAGCCACAAGGGAAGCAAGCAAGCACAAAGAAACCAGGATAAACTGAACAAGGGAACACAAAGACTACATAAACAGGACGGGGCAGACAATCAAAACTGGAGATAAAACAGGCAAAGACGGAAGAAAACCCTAAACCTATAACAACTGGTCTTTTAAACAAGGCAACAACTTCATGTAACTAACCTTTCATGCTTTCCTTTTTGATTGTGAAATGCACTAATGCAAACATAAAAACAGGAGGCAAACAATAAAATGTATGATACCACTAAGAAACACTTACTGGTAAATGTTTAAATGTGATCTGTAACTCAAAATTACATCTTACATGTGTATTCACCTGTAATAAATGTGGTGATCAATTTAAAACTGTGGCTTAGAAGGAAATCTATTTGTGTGTGTGTTTTCAGTTATGTACTTACTGTACTTTTCAGCAGTGTTAAGGCTGGATGGCTGCCTGGATGCTATCGGCCAACAGCAGCTGTGTTTGTTTGGTGAATCACAAACAGGGTGTGTTGTGAATATAACTCTCTCTGCCCTAACTTTCTAACATCTTCATCCAGATGATGATTGTCACATGAAGAATCCAGTTTTCTTCTGATCTCCGGACCTGTTTGGTGGATCAAAGTGGACGTGGAGGTGATGGGGCTAAATTTTCCCTCTTTATGGCAGGTGATTGATCTCAGGAGTATTTGTCTCAGAGCAGCTTCTCTTTGAACACATGTTGGTGGGCGTTGGTGTCCAGCAGTGCTTTGGAACAGTGTAGCATGATGTAGTTATACTGAGAATAAAAAGAAAAAATAAGATCTGATTGCTAAGGCTTGTTTTCTGAGCCTAACGTTGAAGAGAGAGCGATGATTTCTTTAATGAGCTGTGCAAGTACAAAAGCAAACCTGTGCAGGAATACAGAGAAAGGTGACAGCTCCTGGCAGATGATCGTGATCTCAATAAATGTCAGTGTGTCAGAGACTATTTTCTGCTTTATTACAGCCTTGATCTTATTTTTGTTGGTTTGGCTGCCTTTTCTTTGAGCTATTGTACTCAGCACAGTAATTGCAGAGATGTTGCTTAAATGAAGTCTGACGCGACAAGAAACTTAAGATGATATTCAGATTGTTTGATCATTCAGACATATATTTAGAAAGGAAGGTTTCAGGGATTCAGAAATATTAATGTGAACAATCTAAACGCAGCTCTTTTCCTACATCCATGTCATTTTTTATAAACATTTAATAGCATTAAGGAACAGAGGAGATGTTAGTGACGTTAGTGCAGTTTTATGTCCAGATGTGGCAAGAGCTCAGTGTGAGTGGGGTTGAGGTGATGAGTTATGAATGTAACTGTAGTTCTGGGAATTCTTCCTGACCACCAGAGATGGGAACTGTGATTTTTTATAACATTTATCACTGTTTTTCGCCTAAATTGATTATAACATTCTTCAATTGTAAAAATGTGTAGCCATTACACACCAATTAAAAAACATTTTTTACATTACAAACATTACATTTTGTCAGCTGAAACATGTGTTACGTCCTAACTTGGTACCTTTTCCCGACTACTACTCTTGAGTCTCCCTGGCTATGCTAGCTAAGGATTCCCGATCGAAAAAGGAAAAGTCTTAGTGGAAAATAGAGAATTTAACAGTGCATGGACAGATTTGTTTGTTTGTTTCTGTATGGTTGATCTGCAGCACAAAATTACTATTATAGGGCTCAGATATGTTTTGCCGCTCCAGAGGATTTTTTTTTGGGGGGGGGCAAAAAGGCCTCTTTTGATTAAAGCCAGTGTTTATTTTCTAGGCTTAGGTGTTTCTTTTCACAACTTCAGCTACGAGATTTTAAAGGTAAGCAGACAAGCATTTGTAACCCGTTGTAGGAAGCTGTAACTGTGTATGCTATATCTCTCCCTTTGTTACTAACAACCCTCACTATAAGGTCCCCTGCTCTGTTGTGCCAGCAGCTGACTCATCATTGCTCAGAGTGTTTCTTGCTCTAGCTGGTGATACAGGCCCGTAGCTTGGCAATTTCTATGACATCTGAAAGTATAAGTTGGCAGTTTCTCTCTCTACCACAACTTTTACTTTAATGGTGTTAGCTTTGTAGCGAGCATTTAGCTACAGCTCTGCCATCCATGCATCTAACTGGGAATTTTAGCAGTGGACACTGAATGAACAGTTGAATTCAAACCCAATTCAACTCTTCATGCAGGCAAAGTGAAAGGAATCAAATATTGATGAGTGTGTGACACATCTGGTGAGGGACAAAACCAAGCACTTGCTCATCTTCCTTAGGGTTGAGGTCATTGACTCTGGCTTGTGGTCTGGGATGCAAGCAACCTTGTCTTTTCTGGGCAGAAGACTGAAGGTGGATGATTTGAAGCAGAGAGGACTCTGCCTGTGGCCAGGGTGTGAGAGAAGATGCTAGAAAACAACAGAAACAGCTGTCTGAGGATTTCTTCTGTCAGGCCTCACATTTGTCGCCAAATAGAGGTTATTGGCCAAAACTGTAGCAACTCTACACTTTGGGATATCTGTTTTGAAATGGCTTTCATAGTGCTCAGATATTATTTTCCACACTTTTTCATGTGTATTGTTTGCCTTCTGATGTGTTCATGGATAAGACAAGTGGTGTAAATTGCCAAATGGACTGTCTGTCTAATGGCGTTGAAGTTTCCAAACAAACTCACAACCCCAACAAACACAGAAAGCAGATATGGCTTGAAGCCATTTATCCATCTATTGACTTTTTTTTTGTACATCACCAGTCATATTGAACTTTATAATACTGGATGTCCAAGATCTTGCTGCACTCATGAGCACTTTGGCTCTGATTGAATGCTTTCTATTGGATTTGTCCAAAAGCAAATGGGAACAGTGACAGATTCCTGTGTCTGAAAGCTTAGATCCATGCAACCATTTTCAACATTACACATCCTTCTGGTTCACTGGATTCAGACCCTTGTTTTAAACAATGGAAAAACACTTCTGCTGTATTTCACAATTCTTAATTTGAAAGGAAAAATGTCAAAATGAAGATTTCTAAGCAGAATTTAGTTGAGATAATGTTTGGACTTTACAGTGTATGACATATTTTGTCTTTAGCAAAACACAATTCCTCACATACAGGACAGTAAATATTATGTCACTACGACACAGTGCATGTGTGTATATTATCAGTGGATGTGAAAAGGTACGACTTTTTTGCCAGAACAAGTAAATGTTTGACAGTTTCTATTAACAGACATCAGTCATTTTCTGAATTCGTGTCCAGAATTAAAATTGAGGGTTACTCACATAATAGAAAACGTGTCTTTTTAATATGATTGCTATTGGAGGGATTGAGAGTCACATTGATGTAGATTGATTGTAGCTTTCTGTCTTCAGACTGAGGACAAATGCCGCAGTGGGTGATTAAATCCAGGCCCTTTGCTTGGACGCTTCTGGGGCGGATTTTCCGAGAGCAAGGGACTTGGCGCCGGGGATCCTGTGTATTTTCCACCCTGATCTCTGCTTGGCAAAGGCCTAAATAATAAAGCTCTTTTTTACTGAGCTGCCCGGGGTTCCCTGTGTACAAACACAAGCCCTGCACCCCCCCTGCCTCTGCTGTTTTAACACGACCCGCCGCCGTAGGGGTTTACCTCACACCCCACTAAGCTCCCGTCCTGCAGTTGTCTGAAAGTCAGCCCCCACTCTGCCACAGACTGTTATACACACTGGTGTCAAGCCAATTTGGGCTTGAGGTAATTTAACTGGGACCAAAGTGCACAATGAAGGACTTGATCAGTGAGCATGGGTAGCAGCTCACAACTAACTAACATATAAACCAAATCTTGAGAAGACAAATCATGGAAAAAGCTCCAAAAGTGAAGGAGTTAGGGTAATTTAGGGAGTTTACAATGAAGTGCATACTATACCTATACCTATACTTCTCTGCCAGTCAATACTCCACATATGTTTTTGAGTCTGTTATTTTTAATTGCATCATGGAGTGCAGTAGGGTGTGAGTCCAGTACGATCACGGAAATGTGGCAAGCGGTGATGAAACGTCCATTCATGCGGCCACGCATGGATGTGTGTTTATTTAACTACTGTGCAGGTTAATCTGGGTCCTCAAAGCCTGGTGCTGTGTGTTAGTGCCAAGGCTCACAAACCTTCTGCGCTCTGATCAGCCTGCCAGCTTTGAAACCTGAGGCGGCCAGAGAAACCTCCTCCGAAAGCTATGACCCAGGCCTCTCCTGCTCCCAGAAGAAAAATTTAAAGGTAGATCAAGGTAAATAAGGGGAGTTTTTTCTGCAAACTACTGCATGAATACCTCACTTGTCATTAAGTGTGCTGTACCGTAAAAAAAAAAAAAGTTCCATATGTCCTGCAGTACAGTCGGTCATTACAATGTGTCACTGACAGGATTTGGTTGCACCTTTACCTCCACATGCCTATAAACATAAACCATTTAATGGACATCCAGTCTCTGAACGGCTGCGTAGGCAGTGGAGTGCACTCTGAAGGCCAAAACAGTAGCTCAGTAGTGGAGGAAAATTTAAGTGATTTTTCCATTTTTACCGGCTGAGCCATTTTTCCCATGAACAATAAAATGAAAACAACACATAAGCCTCGGGGAACACTGGAAGAAATTAGTCCCCAACTGCAGTAGCTAATCAACACAGCCACAACACACATTGAGACGCCCTTTTTGTGTGACAGAATTGAAGGCAAATACTAGTGTGGCACCCAAACTTTTTTTTGCTGTAATCCTGGTAAACCACATGAAACTCACCATGACAGAAAAAGTTATTTAAGATTTGAGATAATTAAAGAGGAGGGATTGTTTAATGAGCGAAAAAAAAGATTTAATGAATGTCAAAGTAGTTTTGACGAGGGCAGTCTGCATAAAAACCTAAATCATCTTTATGAGATGTAATATATAACACAATCTCTACGGGTTTGTACACCAGAAGAAGAGATATGGCTTCTTTTCATTTTCTATCTGCATTCTCCAATCATCGGCAAACACCAAGAACACCAAAGAGACGTGTGTTTTGGTATGTTCAGAATAGAAAACCAAATATACATTTTCTGTGTTTGGTATTTCAAGCATTCATTAGGCTTTACACACACACACACACACACACACACACACACACACACACACACACACACACACACACACACACACACACACACACACACACACACACAAACAGAGTGACTGAACTAAGAAAATGAGAGAAGTCTTTATCTTTTCTGTGGAGTGAGGAAGAAGAAAAACACTGGTACCAAGCACACTCCTCTGGCGCCGTGCCAGTGTTAAATTTCAAGATTCAGTTTACAGTTTGACTTCATAGCAGCACCTCCCTTCTCTGCAGTCCATCTGTGAGTGAGTTATATTCCTCCAGAATGTGCATGGATGAGGTGCTCATTCGGCAGCCTCTCCAAAATACACCGAGTGGCCATCTGTGGATGACAAAGTCTTCACCACACTTACTTGGATTTCACTTTTCTAATACTTTCATCTCCTCTCTTTCAAGTATTTTGCCTCTGCAGTTGTTTTGATATCCTCCTTGTCAGCTAGACCTTCTCACTTTTTAGCGCTCCTGTTTCTGTTTTTCTCATCTCCACAAAGAGGTAATAAGGCTTTATCTATTTCTCTTATTCCCGCCTGTGTCTGTGCTTGGGTGCACACAGCTCCCTCTTTACTACTGTGTGTAGTACGTGGCCAACACCATCAATCTCTGTTGCTGTTTGAACAGTCAACACAAACAGGAGGCACTGCGTCATTCTGAGTTCGCGTCAGCCTCCTCCCTCCACATTTCTCCCTCCAAATTTGTGCTTCATGAGTCTGATGGCTAACCACACTCCTACACTAACTAGTCATTAGCAAATTGATTTCTAGTTCCTAACCAGTCGTGAGGAGGCCTGCAATCTAGTCCCTAAATCTTTTATGACATACAGCATACAAATGATTGCACAATGCTGTTTTCCTCCCACCTCTGACACACTAAATATAGTGTTTGTAATTTTAGCTGTGTATTTTCAAGTTTTGGTTTGTGGGTGCAGGACGGATCATAGTGTGGATAGTTGATAATATCTGTGAAGCGCCAGCAGGCAGATAGGATCAGCCACCCTCAGGGAAATGACGTACGTGACCATCATGCAACAGCATTGGAGGATAAATCATCAGGCCGTTGATACTCATAGAGGAGTATTCAGTATTCATGCTTACAGGCTGTGCACCATGAGATTGCGGTACACCATCAGCCATCATGTGGTAATGCTGGTAAAACTGATCATCTGTCACACCGCCATTTCTGCAGGGCTGTGTGCACCCATGTCTTAGAGAGGACGATGTGATGATATACACTGTCAGATAAAACTGGGAAATGCCATTCATACAGAGTTAGCTATCCTTTTAAAGAACAGTTTGACATTTTGGGAAATTGAACATTGATAATGTGCATTAAAGGTACAGAGTGTAGGATTTAGTGGCATCTAGCGGTGTTGTTGCAGATTGCAACCAACTGAATACAGCTCAGCTTTCCAACCTGTTAAAAAACACGAATTGCAGGGGATTATAAACTAATGAAAACATACCAAGGAATATCTTATTACATTTCTACAAATAAGTCCTTGGAAATGTTACACATTGGACCTTAAACTATGGAACTTGAGACAGGATAGTGGGTATCCTGACTTTGCCTACAGTTAAAAAATATTGCTGCAGAGCAGACATATAAACTCTGTTCATCAATAAATAGTTATACTACATAACTCTTGGGTGGCAGATTTTTTTTTAACCATTGGACAGTTTCCCTGTCAACAGACTTTATGCTAAGCTAAGTTAATCTTCTCCTGGGTTTAGCTCCATACTTATCACATCAAGACATCAGATTGGAATCAATCTTCTGCAAGAAAGCAAAATGTCAAACTTTTTCTTTAAAGTCTAGCCCAAAATCAAAATATCCTTATTATATTAGGCCATTTTGGGCAATACTGCAAATCAGTGAGTATGACTTCTTCATGGCAAATTTGCATCAGTGTGATGAACTTCCAAGTATTTATAAATATTGCATATACTGTGGAAAAACATATGTGTGCCGTCCACTCATACCTATGTCATATATGAAAGCAAGAGATGGTAATATGTTTTTGTCTGTGCAATACCAAGACTAGCACTGAGCAATGGAGATGTCTTTCTACAAGCCATCTCCATGTGACCTCACAAAATCTATTTAAAGAAAGTATAATCCTTCCTCCAATCTCCTTCACATGCAGACCTGACTTTATCTGCACTTTACAAACTTTACTGGGTTTCAAAGCAGAAAAATCAAGGAACGAAAGAAACGACAACAAACAAGCAAAAGACTTTATTAAGAACCAAGTGACCTATTTTTTGCATGTACAGTAAGTTCTTCCAAGCAACTCTGAAATGTCATATGTATACAACGGGCCTTATTCAAACATCCATCTCTACATGTGGGTGGGCAGGCCGTCAGTGAGCCTGAGGTCACACCCTACTCGTCCTCGTCCTTTTGTGACCTTCCTGTCTACAGTTCATATATTCCACATTAATAAAGGTCATAAAATGAAGGAAACTCTAGGAAATACAGTATAAATAGTGTTGACACATCAAATGACTGAAAGGGGCAGTGTTGCATGGGCATGATGTCAGTCTTGTACCTTGTCAATACAACCAAACAGAAATCCCTTCTTCTGCTCCTTTAAATTTTTCTCATCCTACTTCTCTTCTGAACGAAAATGTTAAAATAATAAAATTTGATGACAGTTTCATTGACTGGCAGCTGTTGTAAAACAAATTTGTTCAAATGAAGAGTTAGATAAGAGTGCAAGAGTGCAGAGTGGTCTTTTTAGGTCATCCTCTCAGCTGGATTTTGTATTAATGGGTAGCATTTCCACAGATCTATGTGCTAATGAACCTGTAGTACCAGGAAAAACTCCTGACAGAAACTTTAACAACCAATCTATGCCAAGGATCAGTAAGCTAACTGGAGAACAATGAGATCATCAGAGAATCAGTCAGATGTGAGCTGCTCTCTGAGTACTGGCCTGAAGTCAGGATGATCTCATAACAGAGCTGCTCGGAGGCAACTTTATCTCTATTTATGCCAATGAGATGTTTAATGTAGTCATTTATTCAGACAACACTTTAGATCAGTAGAACCCAGCTTTATTCAGGCGACTCTGTAGCCTAAAGTTGATTAAATCACAGTATAAACAATTAATAGGACTTTGAGAACACACACTATATCAACAATGTGCTTTAATTATGTTTTTTTGTCTCTCTAATGCTCCTCACTTTGAATCCTGCATGGGCCTTTTTGTTCATTAAAGGAGTCCACGCTGTTTCTATGCAACAATGCTGCCACCATGTGGTCAAAAGGGGTGCACCTTATAAGTTAGACTCCTATGTATGTGAAAGTTTATTCTTGTTTATTTTCTTACCTTTGACACAGTTGAGCTGTCAGAGTGGTGTTATTTTAAGAAAAGTCAAACTGTAGACCCTTGGTCTGCATAAGGACCAACAATAAACAACCCAGTCCAAGATGAACAGATATATCAATGGTGGAAGAAGCATTCAGATCTTTGACTTACATATAAGAGTACCTGTATGTAAAGATACTCCTATTATAAGTATAAGTCCTGCTTTAAAAGCATTTTACTGCTGTTGGTATTATCTACCATCAAAGACCTATGGCTTTTCACTGTGAGGCACACAGTAATGTAAAGCATAACACCAAACGAAGAGAAGAAACTTCATAAAATAGTTTTATTTCATGTTAAATAAGTAAACATGAACAGTATTACACATACTATCACACAACTGTATGTAATCCCTTACTGTGGACTGCCATGGATTAGAGACTCTTTAATATGCTGCTGTATGAATTATTTCAATGTCAAAGATATTCTACCAAAATCACTCAAAACAATGCAGTGTTTTTACATGATTAACTGTTGTATGCAATAACAAAATTAGCATAAATTCATTGTGCCAAATGTACCTATTTGTACTGTACACAATCAACTGTACACTTAAAATACTGACAGGTAAACATTTCAGATTTTTTGTCTCTTTAAGTCTTAAATTTACACTTAAATATAAAAAAATATTTCTCAACAGTGAATGTTTATGCTCAACATTATGCATTCAATATCAGATTTAATTCAGCATTTTAGCGTATTTCTTTTTATAAATAGTTAATACAACACTATATCTAGCTCTTCTTAGAAGGGAAGTGGGTCTAAAGACTTCCTGATTGTGTTGTTCTATCTCAGTATGTTACACTGTAACAGAAAGGAGATCATTTTCAAGGCTTGTATGTTAGTGTGTGCGCGTCTAAAACTTGGCTTCACTGATGATAGAAGTTTCAGCCAGGTTCCCACTCGGGCTGTCAGACGGTCCCTATCAATCAAAACAGGCATGTTAATTCAACAATTTTATGGATTCAACAGTGAAGTTCTCTTTTGTCTGTAGATTTTAGACCTAAATAATCACTGAAAATAGTATATATATATACATATAAACACATGTTCATGTGAACATCCCAGTACATTATTTCTTATCAGTGTGCACAAACCTTACACTCATTCCTACACTCTGTGAAAAACAGCTTTCTTTAGCTTTAGTAAGGAAATATGGCTGCTTGTGTGTAGTTTTTGAGTGTACTGACTACATGCTGGGTGAAAATGAAAAATAGACAAATAAAAGCACATCAATACCCTTTTTCCCAGGAGACATTTTGACTCCTCACAATAGAAGGGGCACAGGTGTTAATAACATTAATGATGGCAGTCAGTTAAGTCATGAATTTGTGACAATGTGCGCATCAGCAGCCATTTTGACATGAAATAGTCGGATAAACACAGGCGTTATTAATGATACTAACTGAGGTTCTGTTCCATTCAGGTCATGCAGAGTCAGGATGTTGCTATTGTGAGTGTTAACTCTCTGGAAAGGCTCTACTACACTAAAAAACTAAAACATTAACGCAATGTCTATAGACTAGTTAACAATCAATCAATGGGTAGAAAACACATTGCTACAATGTCATTATAGCTTAATTATGGACATTTTCAGTACTTGGAAATCTGACATCTTGCTGGAAACAGGAAAAAATTGCTGGTAGAGGTGAATTTGAACGTAAGACTCATCCTTCCATTTCCAAACTGATCACCAAGGTATCAAATGTTCACACTCTGCATTCACTAGCCTTAAGCACACAGTAAGAGTGTGAGCTGTCGGGCATTTATACCTGCGGTTTCAGTTAGAAACCATCCTGCACCTTTATATAATCCATGGCTCTGACCAGGCTTACTGGAGATAATATTCTGCACTGCGAGCTAGCTGAGAGGTTTCCTTTTCATGCAGTTTAAGGCACAAAAACAACTTCACATGTTGATCTTCTCATGAGCTCTCAATCATTCTCATTTGTTTTCTATGTTTTCTTGGAAACGCATCAATACCAGGACCCTGAAACTGAAGCAATTAAATGGGATTCAGCCATCGTTCATTTATTATTTACACCTGTGCTTCACATGTCAAAATGTCCTCTTTGAAAAAGGGCCTGTATATGGATACATTACAAAATGATGCATAAATAAATAAGACCGTAGTTTCATAAATAAAGCTGTTTCAGATCAGACAGAGTTTAAATCAGTCAGCCATGCCCACAGGAAAATAATTCCCTGGAAAGTCATCCATAGTAATCCAGGACACTCCCATGTACGATTTTCTTCTTTAAATCATTATATTGTCAAATACATATCAGATGCATAGGCTCAGGCTGTGATGGGATTAATGATCTGAGATTAAATTAATTGATTTAGATTCAGCTGGAATTCTATAGATACAGTTGGAGAAATCACAAACTGGTTTAGTAATATTTTTTCCCATGTGTACTAGATTGTGTGAATATTATTCAGTGAGAGAGACTGAGAAGGCAGATTTAACAGAGACAGGTGGAAGGGTGTGCAGCAGGTGTTGGTGATTGCTCTGTGCTCCTACCTTTGTGCATTTGTGTCTCGAGCTAAGATTTGAGCAGATTTCATTGTGGAAGCAGAAAGGTTTATTGATCAGGCTTGATAAGGAGGAGTCTGCGGCTGGGAGATTAGTGCCGTGGCTCCGTAGTCTTGTCCCGACATCTGCCCCTCCGCCTAAAACAACAGCTACTGATCACTTCTCATTCAGTGTTTACAGAGGCGTGAGTCTCCAGTCTGGGATGAAGTTGTTGTGATTCTGAATTCTTGCTTTAATGAATTCCCTCTTTTATGTTTGTATTCTATAGGTGATTAAAGTCACTTAAATTATTCTTTATGTTCAAACACAATTCAGTTTGGGTAACAATTTGGAAAATATGCTTATTTGCTTTATTTGTGAGAGTTAGACAAGAACATTGATACCATTTAGTGCCACAGATCTGGACCACTAATTTGAGTATTTCAAGAATGTACATTTTTAAATTTGGTATTGAAGCTTACAGACTTAATACCAGTGTAGACTTGATACGTATCAAACTTGCAAAACTATGTAGAAAATAATTGTTTGTTCATTTTTGGCCAGTACTAATACCACTTTCATATCAGCAGCAGGTTAGCTTGGCCTAGCTCAACTCCCAGGTAAACAAACAAGATATAATGTGTTAATTAATGACCATTAGAAAGGCTGGTTGTTCCCTTCAAAAGAGACAGGCTAGCTGTTCCAGCCTGCTTCCATCTTTATGCTAAGCTAAGCTAATTGTCTCCTGGCTCTAGTTTCCTATCTCACAGAGAGAAGGTATCATTCATCTCATTTAACGCTCCACCAGAAAGCTCATTATTGAACCCTTTGTTCTTCACTGTATCTCAGCATTAAACGTGAGGAATCTGACAGATGATTTTCTGTCAGCACTCATCAGTAACTTCACCACAGAGCTTGGAGACCCACCCAGGCATCAATAAAGAACATTCTGTCCAGGGTCCTGGAACCTGGCTTCAGTTGCTTTTTTGTCACATTCAAACATTATCTTCAATTTGCTCTTCTTCTACCAAAGTTTGGTGAGTTGGTGAGACAGTATGGGTTAGAAACAGGGGGATCATAGCAACAAAACATTAACTGTTGGTACCAGACAAATTCAATAAGATATTTGGCAGTTCATACACTTCTTAACATGCAAGCATATGCAAGCAGATACAAGCAGATACATGCTCTTTTTACAGTGTAGAAAATGAATTACACAACTCTTTGCAATACTTTTGCGTTTCTCTGAAACATTGCTGAAGATCACGTAATATGAACGGCAACGGGCCAAACTCTCCAAACTACGGCTTTATAGTAGACTGGTCCAGCTTATTTGATGTGTTTATCACTAGCAAGCAAATAAGTTGCTCAAATGTGCCTTTACAGGCCTTTTTTTTCTCTAACCAGCCATTATGGAGATAACTGAAGAACTTATGTAACGCAAGTAACAACATTTGATTAGCAAGTGTAATGTGATCACTGTCTGTAATGCATTACATCAATGCGTTACAGACAACTGTAATGTAATTACAGTAATGCATTACTGTGTTACCCAACACTGTCTGCTTTACAACAAAGCTCAACATGCAGCAGAGACACTGTATCAGGTCAAATCCAACAATAGATGTTACGGAGAATTGGTACAGGCAAGCGGGACGACTGAAGACAACAGCAAAAATAGACACAAAAGGGGAGCGCAGAGTAAGTTATTTCTGGAGCAGCACAGGACACACATGTGACTTTGCCTGCATGCCTTCCATGCAAACTTATGACAAGCAAACAATTAACACATAGGCCTTTTTAACAGCAGACATTTTAACTTGTCATAGCAGGAAAAAGGCTTGTTGAGTTTAAATGTCCAGGTAAGCTATGACAGTGACAGTACGTTAGGACCCTTTTCCTGCTGGCACATGTCAAAATGTCTTCTATGAAAAAGGCCTATTCCACATTATACTACCACCACCACGTTTTAGTATATCCCCAACAAACAAACAAACAAACTTTAACACTTACTGCTGCTTTGGCCAACATGTTTGCATTTTGTCTTCGCAGATCAGCCTTTATTAGGCCTGCAGGGAAATAGAGACACAGAACAGGTAAAGCCTGCATGAGATACTGACACACAACTCTTCTTTTACTAAACAGCAAAGTAATAAAAGTTATTTATTTGTCCATCCATATGGCATATGAAGATGGATTTTAGTTTAGAATCGAATGACATGATGTAATAAAGGTAAATACCCAGTAGATGGCGCCTATCATCATAAAAGTGGCTCTATTTAAATTTACAGTTTTAAAAGTATTTCCAAAGACTGTGTGGCAACGAATGCAATAAAATACAGTTAGCCTAACTCAAATCATGCATCCTAACTTACCCTCAAACTTCGCATTGCAAAATTATGAAAACAGCTTGATGGCATCTTAATCATTAACCTCAACCTTCTACTTACAGTGAATGTTTCACAAAGAATTCTAACCTTTGTAACTGAATACATTACAGAGAGCCAACACTGTACTGTATGTGCATTTTGATGGCAGCACATAGGTTTACACAGTATATGTCAAATCAACGTGTGGGAATTCAGTTGTGGTTTTCTCACAAAGCTGTTCTTTTCCTTTTAAAACTGGCATGACGACCACAACAAGAAGTCCACTCATATGTCTAAATGCTGAGTAAGTTACAAAGGACAGTGAGTCAGTCTGCTGACCTTTATGAGAAGGTCTCATTAAATAGTCTTGCAGTGTTTTTCTAGTGCGCTCACAGTTTAGCGCTTCAGTGGCTAAAGCATTTTTTAAAAAGTTATACATTGCTCATAAACCCCTCAATGGGCCATGCAAATAGACTTAAGTGACTTTGCATTGACTGAGGCATTAAATCTCACACTTAATACCCGAACACAAACTGCTACCATGTGTCAGTATGCATGTGCAGCATTTCTGACAGTATGCAACATTTTCCATTACTCAAGTCAATTGTTTTTCTAGAAACTTAGCGCTTTGCTTAATTAAAAACAATCACTTTTGAGTGAGGGGGACAGAACAAGACAAAAACATATGGTTACCCAATTTCTTTCCCAAGCTTAAGTTAAACACAACACAATATTCTGTTTTTACTTTAACCATTCGAAGGAAATGAAAAAATTCCAAGAACTCTAAACCCTGAACTGCTCCCAGGGTTTAAATAGTTTTCCTGTAAGGAGGTAATAAAACTATCTGTTAAGCATATTCAACAATAAAAACACATTTGTCATTGTGTTGGAAATATTCATCTGTATCATAACACAACACTGAAACAGACCTTGAAGTTACAATAACCACCACATTATTGGAATTAAATATTTTCCCACAGGAACATTAGTAAACTCATAACAGAAACAGTGACAGACAAAGACCATTCTTAAGCATCGCAGTATATGATATTAAAATCAGTAGCTGGCTATGACTCTATACAGCATATTCCTCATAGTCACAAAGGTCTTACCTGTCATTATTGTGCCGATTAGAAGAAAGACACAGAGGAAGATGTTTCCTGCCAGTGTGCCAAAGTGGTCGATGATCTTACCCTGGCAAATGGTGAATATGATGCCAAACACCTGTGCATGCAGAACATGCAATAGTTAGGAATAAAGATGGTGTTTGCGTGCACAGACAAGCACGAACACCCTCACAGCCACAGCCACAACAACAACAACACAAACAATGCAAAACAAATGTGCCATCACTCTACAGCTAAGGCCTATCAGATGTGGCATCAGTATTTCCCAGAGTTCCCTGCAGCCAAAAATGCTCCATTCAGGGAAAACCCGGAGTATTTTGGTGCTAATACCTCCAGTCAGCTATCCCAGGGTCACACAACTCTTTTGTAATCACTGCTTACAGGCGGGTTGTAAATGGTAGCAGCGTAATTTTTCAGTGTTCATGCTTGATTTGCATGTATGTTTGTACGTTTGTTTTGTCTAATGCTGCAAATTGCATCTTGCATCTAGCTAAATGGAAAGAGTCTCTGTCCTTCGATTTTCATCTGACCAACTTCACACTTACTGAGGGATGCACCCCAATAGTCGGTTTACCCGTTACTCGCTGCAAGCTGCAAGAAGCAATACCAAGCAATCAGCCCGTTCTGAACAGGCACATATTAAACGGGCACCGCACTAGTGTTGCAGATGTGGTGAAACATGCCCCGGTCTGCAAGAAACAAAAACTGATCTGCAAACTTTCAAGTCAAATCAGGATTTTAGCACATTTGACTGGACAAATTCTGCAGAGTTTTACTGTTATTAATTGTAATATTGTTCTACTTTAATGTATGAGCCAACGTTTTCTTGGAAACCTGCATTGATACTGAGTAGTGAAGGGGAATGACTCACTTTTTTCTCTAAAATCAGTAAAAATTCAAACATTTGTTCTCATGCTGTCTCTTTGGTGATTCACTGGGCTTTTCTGCACCATTATGCTGAGATATCACTGAGCTGCACCTGTGCTGAACAGTTGAGGAGTCCGGAGGAGGTTCCCTCGGACTCTGGGTACGTCAGCTCGACCGCAAACTCAAAGCCCAGCGGCAGGTAACCTGTCATGAAGAATCTGGACACACAGGAGCACAGGAGCACAGAGACACACAGTAAACAGGTTAATCATATAGAATCACAAGTTGATTTAATTGCAGCTCTTCTTTCTGCCAACATTTCTGATACTAATTTGATCTAAATTTCAATAATATATATCCTGGATTTCACATGTGTAGGATTAAGTAATTTGTCACAAAAAGACACCTCCTGCACAGGCTGCACTGGTGATGTGTTTTGCCCCTCCCTCTTTATAATACCTAGCAAGTGGATGTGAACTTTGTACCTACTAAATGACTGAACTTAAGACTAACGCCCTTGCCCTTGGTTGCTGTAAAAGAGCATCCATTGTTATAAAGAACAACAGGTTTTGAAAGCATACCAGTTACATCAGAGGATTTTCTCACTCAATAACACCATGTCATCCTTCAACTGAAGTGACAAAAAATGAAACTAAATTACTAGGTACTTACATCACAACAGCAGCAAAACACATCAGCCTGAGTCAGTACATACTGTATTTCCAGGCACAGTCACATTTATGTGCGCCTCCTCTGCCTATAAATGTGTTTCAATAACAAGGACATAGAGCAGCAAACATGATGCTCTTGCACGTTGTTGCTTTTTCATTACACGTAATACTTAATGTCCATCAAGAGCCTGTTTAGGGATAAGAAAAAGCAAGAAAAATACTTGGGACAATGGTTGTACACACAGGAAGAAAATGACTAAAGAAATGTTTGCTTTATCAGTCGAGTAGCAGGAATGTGAAGCTAGCTGGAGCTCATTTAGTCTCCATTAACAAATGAAGCTTTCTGTGAAATATCTGACAATTCAGCCTGAGTCACATGAATGATGTACACTGTCTGGCATGCATGTGAGCATGTATGTTATATTATGTAGGTGTGCCTTCACAGAAAAGGACGAGCACAATCTGGCAGACCAATCTGCGCTACTGAAGAGGTGTAAGTATTTCACAACAGCCACACAGCCACAAAAAGGTTAAAACTGGGTGTAAAGTACTTCTGGATCTGGTAAAAGATGAAGTTTGAATTCCAAAAGAAGAGAGGAACATGTAGGCGGCCTTGACGATCATTTTTACCTGTAAAGTCAACTGTTAAAAATGATTATACAAAATGTGGTGTGACCTTTATCCATACATTTTATTTTTCCTATAAACAGGATATATCCTGAGTTTGAATAGCAGGTCAGTGTGTAGAAAGGCAAAGTTGAAAGCTAAATAAACACAGCTGTAAATTATTGTTGCAAATGTCAACAGAAATATTGCCCTTTGAGGAATTACCATAACAGAATTCAGTGGAGGGGAAAGCTTAAAATGTGATATTACTGAGCTCACTCCAGCTTGCTCATTGCTATAATCCATCCTGTATTGGATTTGGTAGTAAATATATTTCTTTATACATATTATTTCATTTTTCCATCCTTTGAGTAAACAAATTAGGTGTATTTTGAATGCAGTATTGTACACAAATACAGAAATACATATAAAAAATAAATCCTTAGATTATATTACTTCTATACCCCCCCAAAAAAAAAACAAAGAAATGAATGAAAGAATACCCAAGAGATCCAGCGGTGATGAAGACCACCCAGAGGTGTCCCAGACTTAGTGTAGCAGCATAGACTATCATCCCCACCAGAGACATGAAGTAGACTGCGAGGGTTGTCTGCCTGGAAAAACACACGAGAAAAGCACTGAACACTATAATCGTCATCACCATGATACATTCAGAGTGTTGCTGCATTTTAAATTTTTGTGGATAAGTGTGTACAGTAGGCGCTGTACCAGACAGTAGCCTCTCAAGCGATTTAAAACAATTTATTAAAATTAAAAGCAGCCAGATGTAACATTACAGACAGCTTCAGAATTAAAAGGTACCTTGTAAGGTTTTTGACCACTAGTAGCACTATGGAGCAATGTTTCCCCGTGTTATTTGTTTTTGTGCAAACACAACAGACGCACGTTCATGTTCCTGCAAATGGTCTCCCACTGTTCCACTGATGATCCACAGGTGGCAGTAACGTGCCAACATGGAGTGTTTACTAGCTAATGTTAGGTACAATGCAGGTATAAAACTTGGGGTGGAAAATGGCCTTTTTCTTTTTATGAGGAAAGAAATGAATTCAACATGTTTTTTAGCCCTCAAGGATAGAAACACTGAATGTAAACATAACTTTTGTTTGTTTACAAGAAAACAAACAAACAAAAGTTATGCTTTAAAATGCATTACGTAATTACAGATTATCATTATATAAGACATGTTTGGAGGGAAAACACACAAGATTGTGACAAAAAACAAATTTTATACAGACATACAAATGAAATTAGTATTGATTATAGTGGTATTGGTTAGTGATCATAACAGTAAGTGGTAGCACTTTCCTGGTTAAAAAGAAATCAATTAGAACAATAAACAGCATATGAAAGAAGAAATATGTCCTATCAATTCAAATCTTATACAGCTCTTTAAAAAAGTGAAAATGAATGTAATGCAAATAACAAGCACAGAGTAATTAGAATATCTGAACTTGACAACAAAGCCAGGTGGGACTGAATGTGTCCCCACATGTATGTCACAAACACACCCGCTTTCCCCCCATTTACAGCAAGACTCTTGTAAATAAGACAGAGGGGGGTTTGAGTGAAGCCCCCCATAGGATGGCCACTGCTGTCATTACACAGCTGGAGGACCCATGAGGCAGGAGCCAGAGGGCAGAGAGAGCACTGTTAGAGCAGCATGCAACACCTGGATAAACAGACACAGAACCCCAACAGGCAACACATAACCAAAATATACAGCGAGATTACAAGCCAAATGACAATAAACTCAATTTAAAAAGCGCATGTGGCTGCCTAATGTCACATTGAACGCGGATAAAATGCGAATCAGTCAGTCACAACATTTTCAACAACCCTCTCTGTGCATCTTTTTGAATCCCAACACTTACTTGTAGGTTTTAGTTTTGTCCAACCAAATGCCGCAGATCAGGGAGCCGACCATCCCCGCAATGACTATGGTGAGGCCAATCCTCCCAGCATTCACCTCTTCTCCCTGAAGGTTCATGGAAGTCAGGACATAAATTAGTGACGTTATGCCCTAACTGTACATACCAAGAAAAGGCAAGGCAGTTTCAGAGAAATCTGAATCTGGTGTCGGATCATTGGTCAAAGAAAACTTAATTTGTTAAATCTATTACCACAGTACAGTTTATTGATGTTGTGTTACATTATTTCTGGGTGTTAAAGGCTGAAATGTCACACTATTGGAAGTGTAACAAGAGTTTTGGGCAACAGATCTTTTACCGGATTTTAACACAGTGGAAACACTAAAGCAAAACACTGCTTTATACAGTACATACATATGTCCACATAGAGACAGGAGGCATAACTTACAGGGTAATGGTCGATGATCATCCGGTTCAGCAGGGTGCCGAGAGCATAGAAACAACCAACGTTCAGACCTGCGTGTTGGGAAATACTGTCAAACAAAGTATGCATACCACAAACCACAGGACAAACATATCTACCAGGAAACTTTTCACAATGTTAAGAAGGCATTGTGCTCTCTTCCTCAAGCAAATCATTAAATATTGTGAACATTTGAAGGGTTTTGGTTTTCAGATGTGTCAAATGAACCTGATCGGGCTAGTTTCCTAAACAGAGAGCTGACCCAGACCAAGGATTTCTATAAAAGGATAAAAGCACCTATCCTTTTCCTCTTGAACAAAGGTTTTGGATATAGTCAGTAACTCATACACAGAAAGAATACACAAAAAAACACTTACAAGATCATTAACTTTTCTGGAAAATTGTTAAGAGAATAAATCCTGAGAGTATATAAAATGTAAAAATAACAGTTAAGTATTTATACTGAAGCATTACTTTGTAAATGAGACAGTTTCTTGGATATAACTGGCAGCTACAGCTTATCACACTAATAATAGTGATATGTCACGTGTCAGGGCACTCAGGTGGAGTGAAAAGAGTTTACTTTAACTGCTCACAGCTGTTGGACAGTTGCTGTCACTTGACAAACTTGACAGACTTGACCGACTGGAAAGAAACGTACTTAATATGCTTTTACATAACATGTGTCACACTGATCAATCACATTCGTTAAACATTGTCAGATCATAAACAAACTTTGAACCCCTCCAGGACAAACTCAAGTCTCATCTCTATGAGCTTTGGAATAACTAATGGCTTGTGTGCATTTTTATGAGATTTGAGAGGAAGATAAACCTCGTTACACTTTAAAGGCAGAGTGTCGAGGCTTTCTTGGAAACCTGTTAGTGTTTCCATGTTAAAATAACAGCTATCATCAGGGATAATTACTGACTAATACCTGAATCAGGCAATGAAACATTTTGAGTTGCACCACGTAATTTAACAGTAACTATGAGAATTCAGTGCTGATAATAAATAAGTAATTCCCCCTTTTTTTCATGGCATTTATTATGAATGCCTTGCCGACCAAGCCTCACCTACAGATGGAGCGGTAATAAAAACAAAGCCTAAAATATAGATTTTTACATCAACACCCTGTTTTAAATCTCTTTTAAAGAACTCTTTTGTAGTCTGCAGTAAGACCAATTACTAGTACTTTGAAGGATAGTGATGACCAACCATAAGTGATGATGAGGAGGATGAAGGGCCTGTTGCGGAGCAGCCTGAGGATGGAGGCTGTGTAGGAGTACTGCTCTGGTGGGATGGTACGAGCTGTGGCCTGGGCCTGAGTCGGAGGAAGTTTAGGACGCTCCTGGAAGACTGACGTAAGGAGAGAAAAACACAGTTAACACAAATAACAACAAACTCAACACTATTTAAATCTTCTACACCAGAGCGTACAGTGTAATCTTATGTCGTTGTGTTTTATTGTCGAAAATATTCCATATTTCAATGTGTACTTTATTCTGTCAGTTTGCCAGCCCTCAAAATTTTCGAGTTTCGAGTATATTTATACTTTTTATTTTCTTATATTATACAGTGTTTCAAAGTTTCAGTCAATTGCTTGTAAAGCACTTTGAATTGCATTTGATTTGTTTGAAAGGTGCTATATAAACTAAAACTTCCTAAATGTCCAACTGCATGCAGGTCTGAGAAGCACATGGAGCTTTTTGTATTTAGTGTAAACTATTATCCTAAACAACTGCAAAGATTTCAAGTGAAATGGGTCCCATCCAGACACGGTGGGGCAGGTCCACACACGTAGAGTACGCTCAACACTCCTCACCATGAAAGACAGACTCAAACCCAGAGAACAGTCATCATTTGAAGTGTGATGTGACCTGTTTGTGTTAG
Organism: Dicentrarchus labrax; assembly: GCF_905237075.1. Lineage (NCBI taxonomy): Eukaryota > Metazoa > Chordata > Actinopteri > Moronidae > Dicentrarchus > Dicentrarchus labrax. Next base: position 11,592,203 of record NW_026136708.1, on the reverse strand, counting down.
TCTTCTTTTTTCCTGGGTGAAAGCACGTGCCCTCCAGCCTCATGGGGAAACACAGATGTCTGTCTTTGTAGTTCTTGGAGCTGAGCCAGCCTTTTCTACCCCCCCAGCAAACCTGACCTGAGGATTTGTGTTTAGCAACCGGTTCTCACTTATCCTATAAAGCTGCTCTTAGATACAGTTGCTATGACAGTACATAAAGAAACTTAGGTTATACATGATCTCAGCTGTGTGGTCATTGATATTCAAAGGAAACTCAAAGTTTTATTCATATTAGTCTTTGGAGTGCTCATACTGATAACTTGTAAAACAGTTTGGGCATGGTAATGTGCCTTGAACACCCGCAGGGATTCCCCTTATTCAGTCAACCAGATGCACTCACGTTAGGTCTTAATGCAGACTTTCTCTGTGGTTAACTTTGGCTGACGGTTTGTTTGGAGGAAAGCAGCAGCCAAACTTCTTCTCTCACCTCTCTTTGCACACAGTTTATGCAAATCTCTGAATCCTGGGACTTTGTCTGCCCTGCTGACTCACAGGCCTGTTGCAGGGCTACAGATGGCCCGGCCAGCAGGACAACCCTCACACATGGCATCTTGCATGTATGTGTGAGGGTGTGCTATGTGTGTGAGTATATGTGTCATATCATGAAACTACTGTGGCCAACTGGTGTGAATTATCTCACTGGAGTAACCAAGAGTGGCATAAGTCACATCCCTGGCCCAATACCAGCCGTCACATGACCGAAAGTGGAAGAAAGTCTATATACACAGTGCACGCTCAGGCTTAGGACTGCAAAAGCTTTGAGTTACATGATGTCTGTTAATTCAGAATCTTTATGCTTTATCTCTATTATATCTATCTTTCAGTTATTTGGGGTCACAAGATGATTACTTGGGTAGGAAATAGGAAAAAGCTACGATAAATTTAATTTAATTTCTTTAATTTTTCTAAAATGAAAGGGTCTGAGAGGGGACAATCCCACTTTGACTAAGGCCACAAATGCACAGAGGCATGCACACTGCGATGAGGGCTGCAAGAACTTTCTGTCGAAGGAACATTTTGAAAATTTGCTTTTTTGCTTTCTTGCCAAGAGTTACATCAGAAAACAGATATCACTCTCATGACTGTACGGCATGTATGAAGCTACAGTCGTGAGACAGGGGGGAAACAGCTAGCTTTACTCAGTAAAAAAGCTGCTTATTGGCACATCTAAATCTCACCAATTAACATGCCACACATTATATCTAAGTTGTTTAATCCAAACCGAAATAAGTCACTGTGTCAGGACAGGTCTAATTATTATTACACATAATTCCAAAGTAAAACAACATGCCATTTTTACGTGTGTACAAATTAAACAAAAAAGTGTTAATTAGTGAGCTTGGTGGTGCTGGTATGAATTTTTTAACCTTTGGATAGAGCGAGGCTCTTAAATGGGGTCACAAAAAAATCACTGAAATAAATAATGAACCAGACTCATATAAATAAAAATGTCAAAATACTAACAGTTGAGTCAGTCTGAATGTTGTACTACGGAATTCCTTGACAAGCTTCCTTTTGTGTTTCTGAATGCAGGACGCTTACGAGCACCCCCGCCCTCTCTCTGCTCTGGTAGGACAACAGCTTTGTTTTTCATCGAACTTGTTCCTCCCCTCTGACAACTACCCAAACCAGTGTTCTCTCTAGAAGAGTGCTACATACTTACAACATTGTTTGCTACAATATTCTGACTAACCACTTCTGTTTTTAATCTACCGCCCTTCTAAATTATATGATTCAAGTTTCCTCCACAAGAAAAATAACATGTGAGGTGCTAATTAATAACATAAACTCTGAGATAAAATATAAGGAGATGGTAGGAAAAAGACAAAGAGGGTCAAAAAGCAAATATAAAGCTGACTACAACTAAGCATTTCCCCTGACAACTCATTTCCTGGTTGTCACGTGAAGTGTACTTCCTTCTACCAGAAAATATCCCTTGTCATCAATATATTTCTAATATATCTAGAACTAACATACACTTTACACAGTAACATCTTGTACTTTTGTGCACATTTCTCCTGACTTTACTCGTACCACAATGGTATCTTTCTTGTCAATCTCCCCTTCAGTGAAGGTTTTGTGTCGGTGCAAACATGCATGTCAGCACTTTTCTTGTCCACTGAATGGTGCTTCTTGTCAGAGTGTAAGTGCTGTAAATTAAAACCATCGTAAGGTAGATCCACTGAATAAGAAAACCCCATTGGCCTGAGTAAAAAAGGCCCAGACAATACACAGTTTCTGAGGGAAGGTATAAAATGTGGAAAGGTTTTGTGGGTGAGGTGATGACACACTTTGAAACCATTCATTTCACTCACTTGACTGCTTCAGTGACCACTTCATCTCTATATCCATTCACAAAAAATCCTTGGTTACATGGTACAGTAAAATCGGTTTTAAAATTGCATTTAAATCCAGTTCATCTACATTTTATGTAAATTCCAAAACTGCCGAAACTGCAAAAAACATATTGCCCTTCATGGTGTCTAGCCATGCGGAAGGTTTCCGTTTCATCTGCTGAGGATTTAAGATATCTTGCTCTGAACTTCACAAATTATCTAAAAATTACTGCACAACACCACTTTGTTACTCCTAAAACTATATCTTGGTTAGAATAATTCACAGACTTTGAAGCAAACGGTTTTCATTTGAACTACTTTCTATTGAGAAAACAATCCCAATACAAATTTCAAAAAATGCAGTTTTCAGTGCTTTGAGCAGCATAAATCAAGTCATCAAGTAAGTCTATTGTATTAGGGTTGCAGGAAATATTTCAGAAATGCAAGTCTCAAAACACATTAAACAAAGAAAATCTGCATTTCTAGATACCACTATAAGTAAGAAAGAAAATACAAGTTTTTTGTTATTGGGGTGGACTGACCCTTTATGTGCTACTTAGCAAATCTTACCGAAGACAACGAGGATAAAGAGTAAGGTAGCCACTCCTGCGGTGATGTAGAACATAATGCTGATGTGGTGAGCCAGCTCGTCCATGTCATCCACATTGGGCACCAGGATCGGAGGCACCAGGAAACCAATGGCAATACCCAGCTTTAAGACAATGAACACAGAAAACACAAATTAAATAAAAAAACTGATATTTTTGCTGCAACAACCATACAATAATCTGAAATTCGCACATGCAGATAAATGAAACACAACACATTACAGCCATATTTTTATATTATTACAACCAAATCAGGTTGCTATATGAGCATGTTTTAACAGCATCTATGTCATCTGACTAATTCAACACACAAGTTCCCGATCGGCCTAAACAGACAAAGTTCAACGAGAAGGTTTCAGCGAATGGTTAACACAATTTTCTCAGGACTCTCGCACCAGGACACTAGAAGTCTTATGTGTCTCTGGCATCCAGTGCAACCCTGCATAATCTACAGACAGCCTCGCTATGTGGACCCTCCTGCAGAAGCAGAAATTAAATGGATTAATTAGACATTCAGACCAACCTGGTTTCCCAGAACTCCTATGGAACAAGCAGTGGAAACCTCTTTCTCTCCAAACCACACTGAGGCAAGGTAAGAGGGAATACCAAGGACAAACACAGTGGCTACTGAGCACACAAACTGGCCAAAAAAGGTGACTGGGAACAGTTCTGGACTGGCACTACCAATTTTTATCCAAGCACCAATGCAGTTAAAGGCTGACCCAACGAGGACAACATCCCGGATTCCCCTGTTGTCCAGAAGCCACAGAACGGGCAGAATAAGTGGGATGTAGGTGAGCAGGTAGATCATGGACAACCAGTCAATGGCCAGAGAGTCAATGTTGTAGAAGCGCATAAATATGTTGCTAATAATGCCGTACTGAAGCCACATGAAGGCATTGCTGGCTGAGACGGCACTGAAGAGAAACAGCATTACCCAGCGACGATGGTAAAGTTTGGTCTCGACCTTGGACACCAATTCTACTTGGTCACTCTGTAAAGCCTCAATGTCTAACCGTGAACCAATGGAGATGGCTCTGCCCAAAGGTCCCGGACTCCACTGCAGCGAAGCGAGGCCCGGAGCGAGGTTCTTTGCAGCCTTGGACCTCGGCCATTCCTCACCACCGAGGTCAGAATTTTCATGGTTGCCTTTCAAAGTATTGTTTTGTGGCATTTTAAAGTTCTGAAGCGGGCCCCTGGTACGTGAGAGGTGAGAGGTCTTGTGTCCTTAACGGCTCGCTGTCCTGAGTGCAAACTGCCTGTTGTGGAAAGACGCTTTTCTCAGAGAAGCCAGAGAGCGAGCACAGCTGGAGTTACTGCAGTCCATTCACAATGTCTTCAGTCATGTCATGTGGTGTTAATATAGGAAATCTTTCAATTCTACCTAAACCACTCCTACCAATCCAGACCCTGCATTGCCTCTTTAGTTAACTGTCCAAATAAGAGTGAGAAAGCCCAGAAAACAAACATTTCTCTGTTGAACTTTAATGAAGTCTTTAGTGAATGCTAACTCATTTGAATGTGAGAAAAATTTTGGCATTGCTGCAACTGGTTAATGTTTTCATGTCTTTGTTATTGATCACCTGTACTGTTAAGGATAATACTTAAAATAGCCCCTTCCTCCAACATTTTGTACGCATTTCGTTCAAATTTTAGACCACAGACTTTTAAATTGTTTTATATTATTTATAAAATGAACAACTCAGTCAGTTTGTGCTGACCGTGCTTGACATTAACTGTTATTCAAGACTTTGGAATCAGAGGACAATAATGTGGCAATAAAGCATGCGATGAGATGTCTTTAAGGGTGTGATATGATTAAATGTGCTGATATAAAAGCAGTTTGGATGCAATAAAATAAATGATGACACAAATTGAGGCTCAATTTGTACAGGATATCTAGGAGAGTCAATTCATATCTATGTCATGCATAAATGACAGTGCTTCTGACGTTAAGAAAATAAACTCTTCATATCTCCAATGACTCTGTGCAATAGTGTGAAGGAACATTTGGATTAGGTGTCTGTAAACGACGGATACACCAAGATTGCAAGTTGAAAGCAAATCTGTTAAAAGACAACATCTTAAATTATAGATGTCAATCTGAAAGCAAATGTTTTTTCTTACTTATTAAAAGTGCACCCAGTAAACCCAGCTTGCCCTCTGCAAATTCTCCAGCACTAAGTGATGACTTTTCACTGACATTTGCTTGAAGTTGATGTACTGAAAGTTGACTCAAGTGTTGTTTGTTCAATGTGTTAAAGCTGAGGCTTGGGAGCTTATATTAACAGAGGCACGATGCTGATCTTTGCACTCCTGTCTGGCTGCAAGTGGATTTTCAAATGCCCTGCTGCTACTAATTTATAATACAATAGCAGCACACTAACTGTTGTCGTATGTGTGTGGATTTGTTTTCATAATAGAAGAGATAAAAAAAACAGTTTTCATGGGTAATGTCCTGCAGCTCTGTGTGTTTAACGTGTAATAAATGGTATATTGCATTCAAAATTATGTCCTTCTTTATTTACAGTTTGATCTGTTTTTTTTTGACTAATTACAGTTAATATAGGCCTAAACTACAGTATCTTAGCAGACTTCTCTGGTCTAACTAAGAACGTTTTGAATGCACTGCAGTTAGAGCACATTATGTGCCACCAAGTACAGGCATTGGCGACTGTTTGGTTTTTCTATCACACAAAGCCTGAAGACATATCAGTATATATATATATATACATGATGTTCTTTCTAAGAATTTGTCCAACTCTCCTTTAGGTGTTCCCTGGACCAGGACCAACATATGTGGAATAGCATCTTTTCCAGAGGATCTGAGGACATCTGAACTTACTCACAGCTACAAGAGATACTTTGTCAGTGTGGCTGTGGCTTGTTCCCCTTTTAAAAAAAAAACATTTTTAGGGCAGACTCATCTGCATTGAATTATAAAGTGTTCAGCTGCGTCCATTTAACTCTCTATTGTATTTCATACAGACAGCTTGTTTTCATGGTATCCTTTGTGTGTTTGCTATTATGGTCTCTTAGAAACAAATATCCTTGTGTTTCATGTTGATGAATTATGAGCAATGACAGTTTTATCTGTGTGTAGGGATCTGTTTCTCTACTGAGTTTAATATAACATGATTAGATGAACTGTTGTCTTCATCTCTCACTGATACAACGTGTTTGTTCTGTACAGTGAGCTACAACACCTCCATGAAAGGTTACATATAAATGCCTGTATGTATTTTCTCGCAAGCTGCTTCACTGTATACTGCTGCCACTCATCCCCCCACATTCTCAGCATGCAGTGTTGTGGCTTGGGTGCACAGGAGACGCTCTGTGGTCGCTTGAACGTGCGTAATTACGCACACGTGCCAAATAGACGTGGGGATGTCCATATGATCAGTGGTTAGTTATTGAGATAATACATGTCTAAATCAGTGATCAAGTAGATGAAGAGACCACTTGACCTAGTTACTGACTGGAGGACAGCCTGGTTTACCGCCTACCTGATTCCCGAAGACTCCGATGGAGCAGGCGGTGGACACCTCCTCCGAACCGAACCACACTGACGCAATTCTCGACGGCATCCCGAGGATGAACACCTGCGCGAACGAGCAGCAGAACTGCCCCAGAAAGGTGACGGGGAACAGGTTGGGTCTGACGCTGGCCACTTTGATCCACGTCCCCGCACAGTTGAGCGCAGTGGCCACCAGCGCGATGACCCGGAGCCCCTTCTTGTCCAGCAGCCAGGTCACCGGGAAGATGAAGGGAATGTATGTCAGCATGTAGATCATAGACATCCAGTCTATGGTGAAGGCGTCCACGTTGTAGAACTTCATGAAAATGTTGTTGATGATGCCGTACTGTATCCATTGGAAGGAGTTGCACAGTGAATACGAGCTGAACAGGAGGACAATCATCCACCGCCGCTTGTACAGACGGGTGGGTCGTGGTGCTTCATGACCGTCCAGCTGACTCTGCCCGTCGGCGCGCTGCACCGCGTCACCCGCCTCCGGCTTGACATGGTTCTCCAAGTCCGTCTTGGTTTGATCCTCGTTTAGTTTAGTATCTCCTAGCCCTTGTTTCTCGCTCATATTAAACGAATCTCCTCAATATACTCATGGAGTATGAAGCTTTCACTCAACTAGTGTGGGTTAGACCACTGCAAACTGAACTGAAAGTGGTTGAAAGTCGCCCTGTTTCATGGGTGAACATCCAGCGCGTCACGTTAACGACAGACAGGCCTACAACTTCATGTTGTCAGCTAAAAGGAGAAGTAAATCTAAACATGTCTTTCAGTATGTGTATCTGAATAGTTAATAAGCAAGTAGTGACGGCTCTACAACTCCCACTTTCTGTGGAACGGCCGGGTCCATAAATTCATTTCCTCCCCCGAGTTGAAGTTTGCTCAGCAGCCGAACTTACGCACAAAGCTTGCACAGTTTAAACAAGTTACAGTTAATTTCATGAATGGTGGCGATCCTTTCTTTCAAGCCGAGTTTCCCAGTGTTAACACGTGTAGGAGCGCCTGCTGTGACCCTCCACCCGGACCTAGAAACCGCTTTGGGATCTTGAAACAAGTCGGACAACGCAGGCACAAGGGCGGAGTTTCATACACTGTTCTTTGTGTTATCTGGACAGCCTGTAACGCTGAGATATCTCACAGTGTTACAATTGGTAACGTCCTTAAATGTCAGCGATTTCCTCTCTGATGCAATATATCTGTCGTAGGATATGTGGAACACACACAACCCATTATAATAACTTCTACTTTACTTCCCAGTCTAAACTAATTGAATATAACTGATCATTTATTTGGTCCTCTTGCCCTATTAATAACAAACTGGTTACAAAAAGTGTGAATACCATGAAAGCATCAGTTGTCTTCAAGGACAAATGTGAAATCATACCCAGACAGGGCAGGCTGTGCATTACTATTTTTGTGCTTTACAACGTTGCTGCACTAACTGCATCTCTTATAATGGTGAACAGTGCCATCTAGGGACTCCCTCGTCAAAGAAATAAAACACCAAGGCCACATGTCCCCTGTTAGAAGCACCAGTTCAGACTTTACATGTTGCATGCAGACATGAAACAAGGTCAGAAACAATCACCTAAAAGGCATTACATTTAATAAATATCTTTGCTGGGTCTTGTCACGTACCAGCAATTATCACCAATACACAAGTCAAGACCCTTTGAATGCCCTCTCCTCACTGCCAGTCATTTCTTTTTGGTAAACCAAAAGCCTTTTTTTGAGGATCTTGACTTTACATTCTTGTTTGTCCACAATCAAATCTGTCAAAAAGCTCCTGAGCATTATCGATCCACATTTACAGACTAAAACACATTAATAAACACAAGAAACTCAAAATATGACGAGGTGACAGAGGATCTCTCTGTGACACTAAAAATAAGCAATTTACAAAAATACTGTGTCATCTGAGTCACCTGAACATACAGTATGTTTTTTTTTTCTCCCAATGTAAACATAAGACTGGTTTATAATTCTACTTATTGAGCCGTGAAAGTTCACATACAGATCACTGATATTATCAGATTAAAGCAAAGACATGAGCAGAAGCAAAATAAATAGTTTTGAATACTGCATACAGTTTGGGTTCCATACTGTCATTGTTTGGCAGACATATTGGCCTGTCATGTTACTCCTTGATCAGTTTTGAACAGTGATTAACATTTATAGACACATCTCCAGTCAGTCTTTCTCTCCATTGAGGTCAGTCATCTGTTCGCAGCACGTCTTTCGGCCGTCTCAGTAGTCATCCAGGTCAGTGCTGGTAGTGTGGTACAGTGATGTGCTGGTGGTGATAGCTGCTGTGATGAGTAGGGTAGAGGAGGTCTGGGGTCTGGGGAGTCAGGCCGGTGCACAGAGGTTCGTGGCTGCTCAGCACGGATGACAGATACTTGGCCTCTTCGGTCAGCTGCTTCACCTCCTTCCTCAGGGCAGCGTTCTCCTTCTCCAGGTTCTCACTTTCCTGGGAAACACACAGGGACAGGATAAGTGATCAGAAAGTGACTGTGGTTTGGCTGTGTGGTTAGATAAGTCAGATAAGACGACACAGAAGTGATACTCTTTCGAGGAAAAGCCAAATCTTTGCATGCTTTTGAGTCTTAACCAGAAATTCAAGTATATTTTGTTCCCCTTAGCATTTTCCAAAGCATGATTTCTATTTGAATGTATTCACTCTATGGGTATCTGTTGGTCCATCTGTTTGGTCCAGATTATATCTTAAAGGTCCAGTGTGTAATATTTAGGAGGATGTATTGGCAGAAATTAAATATAATATCTATAGGTATGTTTTCATTAGTGTATAATCGTCTGAAAATAAGAATTGTTGTGTTTTCGTAACATTACAATGAGCCGTTTTCTTCTACAGAGGGAGCGGGTCCCTCTTCTACAGAGTTCGCCATGTTGAACCACCATTTTTCTACAGTAGCCCAGAATGGACAAACCAAACACGGGGTCTAGAGAGGGCCGACCCTTTCAAATAACTTGTAATAAGTTGGTGGCCACTTTTAAACTAGCACCATCAGGTGTTCAGTACTTTAGTTAATGAATACAGGCCTGCTAAACTAATGACATTCCCAATAGCTTCAGTTGTGTGTTGTGTTTATTGCTAACTAGCTACTGTTAGCATGTTAACACGCTAAACTAAGCTAGGGTAAACACCGTACCAGCTAAACATTAGCATGTTGTGACTGGTTGAATGTTAGCATGCTGGCGTTAGCATTTAGCATCGCAGTACAACTTCACAGAGCTGCTAGCGCTGCTATAGACTCTACAGGCTATTAGTATCCAGTGTGTACTCTTATTGTCTTGTTTTACTATCACTTCTCCCACAACATGGTGTTGGTGGTTGCAGTAGCAGTAGACCCACAGCCTCACAGAGCTGCTAGCATGGCTGGAGACTCTCTGTCATGTTTTCCTAAACTCATAGCAGCCAAAAGTTTCCATTCAGTTCAGTAGATGTGAGATTCAACATGAAGATATCCTACTTTTGTTATCTGTGGTGGCATCATCTCTACTTTCAGTGGAATTATAATTCAACTGTGTATGTGTATAAACTGGGGCTGTGTATATCCAGCAAGTCTCTTTAAGTCCATTTTTATTTGATACACAAGCTATATGAAGACCAGTCAAATATATATATAGCATATATTACATATCATAAATATGAGGTATTTGTTGGGAGTAATGTGGGCTGAAATGTTTTTTTAAAACCTGCTTAACATGGTATTATCAATAATAATAATAATAATAATAATAATAATAATAATAATATTGAAACCAGGTGGTAATGATGGTGTTAATCATGTTTTTGTTGTTGTTGTTGTTGTTGTTGTTGTTGTTTTACAACTATACCATAACATAAGTAATAAAACCACATTATCTTCAGGTAGAGCAACTATTAATGTTTAAGTCTATTCAACTTATTTGTCTGGCCTGAAAAACAAACATACTGAAATGAATGAAGACCAAAAGTTGCTTGGGAGTTAGTAAAAACATAAAAATAAATAAAAGAAAACCCAGAGCACACCTCAGCTTGCCTTAGCTACTTCACTTCAAGGTAAAAGTACAAATACTGAAAAGTTGCCATTCTAACACTTTGGAAGATGTAAGTAGATTTTCCAAAACAAGTTTTTGTGTGTTTTGTACTGATCGCCTTCGAAATAATATAAGTAGAGCAAACAGTACGTCAAAATATTTTTTTTCTTTGTTGTGGGAATAGCAGGGGAGAAATATTCCACTTAAATGAAAAGGTCATCATACCGTGGCCGAAAGATTATAATACTGAGCTGTGGGTCCTTACTGTCACAGAACCTTTGGGCAAACCCCTGCACTTGCGTCACTTAGCCAAATACAGCCCACTGCTATCAGTGTTTTACAAGAAGTGACTGTCTTTTTCTCCCCTCCTGCCCACGACATACAATTTCAAGTTCATTTACACAGAAGAAAAAAATACTACTGAAGAAACAGGAAATAAGCCACCGTGTCATAGAGAGGGAAAATTCGTCTTCCTGTTTATCTAGTGAGACGATGAAAGCTAAACCACAGAGCTGTGGTCCCCTGGTCTCTGTGACTATGACAGGGTTTAAAGAGATTTAGAGAGAAACAGTAATTCATGAGAAGGATTCTCGTGAACTCAAATCGATGGATCTACTACTGCCTACTGTGTGGCTTTTCTGAAGGTCAAAATGTCTTCAGTTCATCTGATAAAGTTCACAGAAACAGCTGCTGTGAAAGCATCATGGTGCCACAATTACAGTACAGCACAAATCATCTTTGCTCGTACGAGGAAGTCACACAGCGAGTGGCTGTGTGGTCAGTACTCTGAAATGGGTGCTGATGTAAGAGGTGACAGCATGTAGAGTTATTGCAGGCTATAAAGGTTCATAAGATAATTACATAATTGCCGAAGAAGCCATAATGTTCATAGACCTGCTGCATACACAGGTCCGTTAATTAACTGAAGATGTGAAAACAAATTGAAGATGTGTGGCCTCTCACTGACAAATACCTGAACCTTGGCAGTCAAAGCTGAAACCAAAGAGGGATCTCTTACAGCAACGACCAACTATCACATGAAACAAGCTGCATTAAAGAACAATGGGGGCAATGAGCAAAGCGTTGCAATTCAGTGCTGCAATCTCTAGTGCTGGATTCTACTGCAAAAAGGGAGTGATTGCCCACACGTGCTAATTTATTCCTTAAGCTTCTGCAAACACACAGAGCAGCGTCCAAGTGTGCAGCCCAACAGAAGCCATGACACATTCGCCACATGGTCAGGTAGCATTTTGTAAATATAGTACAAACCCATTCCCAAATGCTTGAAAGTGCTGTATGGGCACTTAGAAAGTATTACAGACACAGTTACTGTAAGTTCACATCCACATATGGACTTCTATTGGACACTGAACAGTTGGCAGAGCCTTCTGGCTGCACAGACACCTTTGCTCTTTTATCATTATTCACGGAAAATATTGAGATGACAATATTCATTATAGATTTCCCTTCATTACTATATACAAACTTTTGTAAGGATGCCCTAGCTAATGCTGTATCTGCTAAACTAAACAGGCTAGAAATATAGCTTGTGTACAGAGTCATCATTCAATTTCCCATCCTTGATTGTCCTTCTAAACTGTGCAGTACTTCATTAAGGAACAGCAGTATTACATGTAATATCCTCTTTGACAAATGTCTTAAGAAGAAGGCGGTGTGTGCCGCAGAGAAAAGTCTCCTTACCAAATGTAGGCTGTCAGCTTTCTGAGTTTGCCTCATCCTGCTCTTCTGAGCAGCAATCCGGTTCTTTTCCCGCCTCATCACCTTCTTCGCATCATCTGAGGAGCTCTATGAAAATACAAGTGTTGATAGTTACTGTTTGCACACTCATAAACGTCAAATGACAAAGTGAGACGCACAGAGAGTTTCCTGTACCTGATAAAGTGAATTTGCTGATTAAGATCAGTCTGAAGCAGTGTATGTCACTGGCTCCTGCTGGAGGGTTTACGTGTGAAATGGAAGCGTTATCTGTTTTAATGACAGTTTGACAGAAGATGGGCTAAACTTAACACATAATGTGAAGGGCAGGGTCGGGGAGTGGCTGAGTCATCGCTTAGGTATAACGCACACCCTGTTTCATGTCCTGAACACTCGATTTTCTTGGTATCGTTATAACTAAACTCATTTCAAAATGCTGAGTCAGTTGTACATCAAAGAGATAACAAATTATTTATAACGTCCGTTAACGCATAATGAAAACCCAAAACAACTGATACTGCTTTAAAACTGCTTTAGCCACATAAAGTGAAGCCCCCCCCCAGCCACCTCAAGCTTGTAACATGTACAAACATGTAAAAAAACAGCATTTGAATGTTATATTTCTACACTCTTGACCAAGAACAGAAGCAACAATGTGCTACAAGAGTGGCACACGTGAAACCAGTCAGCACTGAGGATGATGAGTCTCACATGCACAGAAACAGTATAGTACACACTGTATTTACCACTCTGGCTGTTCCTGACAGCTCTCAAATCATTCACAGTTTGAGGACTTGCAAAAACAAAGGATTCCCACTGCTTGGATAAGTGATACATTTTGCAATTCACAAAAGCCTACACTTGAAGCGAGTCATGCCTGCAGCCCATGTGTGCAAGTGAAACACTCTGAGGAGCTGTGAAAAGAGCCAGCTTGCTGATTGTTGCTGCCCACCAAATATGCATCAAACACTACATCCAATCTAAGGTTTAGGAGAAATGTGTAGCATTTGAGCCCCAGGATTTGTATTTAAAATGTACGTCTCCACACACCCATAGAGCTTCAGATGTAAGCAGGTAAACTGGCCACATTATCGAGAAAGTACATGAAAGTACACACTTACCGGTCTGCTTCCAGGAGATGGGGACTTGTAACTTGTGTCATTGCTGTCAGAGCCCTGAGCCATAGCCAACTGCGGCGACAGAAACCGTGTGTCTTTGTCCACTTCTGCTTTGTGTTTTTGAGTGTGTGTGTGTGTGTGTGTGTGTGTGAGTGAGAGAGAAAGAGAGAGAGAGAAAGGAGGAGAGAGAGAGTCTGTGTAGCAGAACGAGTGCTGAGAGGAACTTGGCTTAATGAGTCTCTTTCTTCCCTCTTTTCTTTCCCTTTCTGTCACTCCTCCTTCTCTTTCACTCTCTCGCTTGTGTTCTCTTCCTTTATCTCTCTCTCTGTCTCGCTCTCTCTCTCTCTCTCTCCCTCCCTCTCTTTCTCTCTCTCTCTCTCTCTCTCTCTCTCCCTCCCTCTCTCTTTCTCTCTCTCTCTCTCTGACACACATACACTGTGAGACTAGCTGTCTGCCTAATTAGCTGTATCAGATGTGGCTTCTGGTAAGAATCATCTGGGTAAGTTGCAATAGACTGGAAGTCACATGTCTGATGGAAAGTTAAAGCACATAAGGTAATCTTGTAAACTCCAGAAAAATTACATATTGAGGGTATAAGGTACAATTTGAATAAATATGGGCGATACTGGCCATCTCAGGAAGATTTTAAATTTTTTACCTACCTGACACGTGAAACATACTGGAAGAAATAATTTAAGAAGAACTTAATATTTGGTAGCAGCACAATCGAAATTAAAGAAAAACTAACTTTCTCCTAAAAGACAAGATATTAACCTTGCTGCAACCTATTTTTCACAAGTTATTAGACCTATATGTGTGTTTAGTGTGTGTGTGTGTGTGTGTGTGTGTGTGTTTGGGGTGCTTTGTCTGGGTGCAAGTGTGTTAGACAGGCATCGTGGGCATTCCCTCTTCCTCTTTTTTTAGCAGGCACATATGCTATCATGTTTCGATAAATCCTCAAGAGACAGAGCATCCTAAAACTCCACATGGATGACTGGCTTACACATGCTTCATGGTAATTTCCAGAGCTGTAGCGCGCTCTCTTGCTTTGTAACACACCAGCTGCAATAAGGTGAGGCAATGTCAAGGGCTTTGAGCATTGAGAAATGTCCAAGGGGCTCCCCAGAACCCCACTTAGAAATCCCTCGTTGTCTTTCACTCTAAATGACTCTGTGAAGACGTGGGGAATCTTCTAGAAAATGTACAGATTGAGGAGAATTCACTGAATGTACACAGTGGTTTAGGGGTTTGAACGTGTTGGAAGTTAATAAGATTTTTGAGTTCCCACTGTATGACTTTAGAAAGCGTCTAAAAAAGAAACATCAGTGTGTGTCTGACACATACTGCAGCTTTAACGTCCAATAAAAAACCTGCGTTAAAGACTCGGGTGACGGCGGCGAGGCTGCATATGTGAGCTCTTATTATTTTCTTGTTTGCCCCCATCACGAGGTAGCATTTGGTGATGCAAGAACAAGATTTTCTTGTGAGAAAAAAAAAAAAAAAGAATCAGGACCAAAACAGCTTTGCTTGGCAGAACAGCCCTCCCACACAAAAACATGTTCTACCATCACAGGAATTTTGAAGCGCTTGGGCAAGGGCAGACATTTCTAATGCTTGGCATTTAACGCTGTCCAAAAGAGTTGAGACTGTATAAAGAAAAGAGAGAACGCAGAGGAAAGCTGATTAGTCAAATTCTGCTTTAACCAGGACGCAGACACAATACAGTACAAATATAGACAAACAAAACAAATCTACGGCTTTGACTTAGTGCGGCCTAATTTCTGTGTTCAGTATATTTCCAAAACCTTAAATGACCTGAAGGTGCTTGAAATACAGTCTTACAGTCAATGTGGAGTGCATTGTGATCATTGCAACACAAAGAGACATGTATTTGTTTGTCTATTTAATTCAACATTATTTCAGTGCACTGTAAGTGGATTTTTGGTCTTTTTTTTTACAATTGTTTCTCTCTGGTGCTCAATCAAGCTCTTAGCAAGAACTCGCTACTAGACCTGATAGCAGCTTATTAAAGGGAGTAGAGTTCAATCTAGAGACACGCTCGCCCGCACAACATAAAATCCTGAGTAGAATTTAGCAGAAACGATAAGTACGGTTTAAATGAATTTTAACTGCTGCTGTCAACAGTAGTCACTCCTCTTCTTGAGGGCTTTTACTTTGGAAAAACCCTAAAGGGCAATTTATTTAGATAGAAAACTGAGCTGCCTTCATTTGAGCTACGTCTTCCTGGGAAATGGCTGTGGGAGGTTTCTAATAAGCACTGAATTATAGAGAGAAAGTAAAGAACTGACCGCAAATAGCACACGTATTGTGGGTTTAATTATGCTGAACACAGTTATATTCACTTCAAAACAAAGGCCATGAGTCATTGAAGGTGTAAAGTCCAGTCTGTTATGATGATATTTTAACCCCTCAGATACTGTGTGTGCCTTCTTTAGACACATATACTTGACCAATATTCAGACTTATGAACAGTAACTGCACCTTAAAATAATGGTCACTACTTTATAATTGGCATGCTTTCTGGTTGACCACAGAAGTCACCTGTTTCTCAAGAAAGAGAAGAGTATGACCACTGTGAATCTGGGAAACAACATGGTGGTAAATTCCCACCCTTACACAGTTTCATATTAGGTTTAGAACCGCCCTTAAGGTCGTTCTGTGTTTTAATATTATTCAAGACAGGAAGATTTCTTCGAGTTATTCCAAAATGTTGTATTGTGTGCACATTGCATCAGTTTAGATGTGGGGCAACACTTCCTCATGAGAACATGCTGGATTTTGATCTGTAATTCTGTCACAACTGGATCACCATGGGAAAAAAAATCCTAGATTACATTACATCCTTCTAATAAACTGATTTAAAGGTAATTTATAAGGATCCACTGAATGTGAACTGTCCATATGGGAACAAATACACAAAACAAACTTCCTTATTGTTGTGTAATACTGACCACCTGCAGGACACGATGAGGAGTGTTGAGTGTGGTTGGTGTAGTTGCAGGTGTCCTCCAGGGGGAGGCGGTGTAGGACGAGCAGAGCAGCAGGTTTGTGAAGATGTTTGATGGAATAAGAAGATGAAGAGTGAGTGCTGAAGCTGCAGTGTGGTGTAAAGATCTAATGTGTGAGTGTGTGTGTAGTGAGAGCAGTTTATTGGTGAGTATAAAAAGACTGGGTCCCGCTGTATTACTCAGGCTGCACTACAGCGTCTATTCACAGGCGCGATCCCACTACTGAGCGGCACGGGGGCTTTGACCTGCTCCGTTTCCGACCTGGGCCGGTGCACCCCTCCTTAGGCGACCTGGTGGTCCCGGGCTCCCCCAGGAGCACCATATCGATACCGAACTTAGTGCGGACACCCGATCGGCATAGTCCGCTGCAGCTCAGAGCTCCTGAGCTCAAACGATCCGCCAGCCTCAGCCTCCCGGTAGCTTGGATTACAGGCGCGCGCCACCGCACCCGGCGACAGACTCACGAGCTCACAAGAGTTTTGATCTGGAGTAATGTGACGTCATCACGTAGCGCGTGAAAGAAAAGTGCAGCTGCATTGATGAAGGTTGATCCTGGATTAACTCTCACTGCTAAAAGTTTTTAATGTCTGATTTGATGTGATCATAAATCAGCTGATCTGTTTGTGCTGAAACTCTACAGTGATGTAACTTTACAAGAACTGCAGTGTCACAACAATTTACACACAAACACATCTTTATGTGTCACTTACACACATACAACAGTATCACTGACAAGACAACCTGAGAAGAATAACAAAGTTTTATTATGAGAATCAAACAACAGCTCAACAGAAAATCAGTGTGTAAAAAAATCAACATTTACCTCTTAGAGCTTTATAATCAGTCAGAGCTGTTTTGAAACTTTGTTATCTGTCAACAAAAACATTATCAGTGTGAAATAAATCTAAAATCTCTAAGCAATCCTCGTGTCATCAACCCTCAGAGGGAAACATTTCACCTTGATAAAACAATCTTCTCACACTGTGGAAAAACAGCAACGACTAATCTGTGGGATTTTTCACTCTGCTGTGAACATGAAGTCAAGTTATCAGGATGGGTCTCTGTGGTTTTCTGCCCTTTTCAACAGTCAACTGACTAACAAGAAATCCTGTAATACAATCATGATGTAAGCCCCCCTGAAGCCAGTTTACCCAGCTTTTATTTATCTTTTACTACTACATTTTAAAGACCTGTTTACTCACCACAACTCTACAGGATACACTCTGACCCAAATGTGATTGAACCTCACTGAAACATGTTTTAACCCTTTTAAAAGATCAAACAGTCCATGTACTCACACTGTGGGAAGAGACAACCATCATCTTTTGACATTTAGGCACTATTGTGAACATGAAGAGTCAAGTTAGAAAGCTGGACCTGTGTGGGGGTTTTTTGCCTCTTTGCAGCAACAACTGAGGAGAAATAGATAAACTCCAGGTCTTTTAACACCTGAGACATTGTTAAACAATGTGAAGTTATAGCTAATTCATTTATCTTTAGGCAAAACTGTAGAAAACACCCAGGAGTTAATGTCAGTGAGCTTCATGTTGGGTTGAAAAGACGACAGCCTGATGGCACTTTATGTCTGCAAACAGCACGTTGGTAGAAAAGCAGAGGGGAAGAATTAGATGGATTTTTTATGTGAGGATGTAAATAATCTGTCAGCGGGTTCAAACAGCAGATCCGAAACATCAGATACAATATTTTCACTCCATAATCACACAGAGAAGAAATGCTTAACTTTGGTACAACAGCTTTACAACCCTTCAGATACTTGTTGGACCAATGAACCTACAAACATCTATTGTCATTAGTGGAGGAGCTCTGTGTTTTTGTGCTGTGTTTTCTTCATTTGAACAGTTGCTTCACTTTCACTAGAACGAAACTATCCCCACAGAAACACAGATAAATGTGAATGGAAAAGTGTGTTTATGAGTAACTCAACAGGAAGCAGTTTAATGTGTGTGGTTTGCGTTTGGCTCCTCCTTCAGGACACGATGAGGAGTGTTCAGTGTGGTTGGTGTAAGTAAGTAAAGCTTTATTTATATAGCACTTTTTTTAACACAGTTACACAGTGCTTTACAAACAACCAATGAAACAAACACACAAACATAAATATGGGTCTTGTAAACAAAAATGCCCATGCACTGCCAACAACAGTCGGGTGCTGGCAGGTCGCAGGAGCATGTAGTAAGCAATCAGAATTGACCTCCGCACACTGGAATAACTTTACTGTGTTTTATTTTAGAGAGAGCAACACGTTTCGCTTGCAGCCTCCTCAGGTTGGCTTAGCAAAATTAGATGAGCACTCACAGGTGTGACAAATAGGCCGCATATGGGTCACATGACCAGTCAGTTGCCATCACAGTGTCAATTTTTCATTTCAAAATATTGTACAAATGTGAGTGCATCAGAAACATGAAATAAAAAATACATATTGCAAAATGCAAAGCAAGATAAACGTAAGAGCAGCATGATTAATCTAACAGAGTCACACATTACAACAAGAAGACTGGTGTAAATGTACAGCTGAAATATCCTGAAGGTCCTACCACTGTCCTTCTACACCACTAAATGAGAAGGCCAGGGGACCTAGGGTCTCATCTCTTCCTAAGGGTCCAAATTACCTGTATAGAGAGATATGACATAACATTAATGTCACAAAAAACTGCTCAAATCTTGTTCATCATTGAGTCCAAAAGGTTCAATTGTGTTCAGTTCACACACATACATATGGGTCTATATATATGCATCTATACATATAAATATGTACATGCATAACCATACCCAATCAAACATACATAGGGAGCATGTAAATACAAACATAAGGAAGTATGTAATCAGTAAGATCTTATAGTTGATTCAGAATTTTACAGGAAGCCAATGAAGGGATGCGAGAACAGGAGTAATGTGGGACTGACGGCTGGTTCTGGTTAAAAGTCTGGCTGCTGCATTTTGTACTAACTGTAAACGATTTAAGGAAGGTTGACTGAGGCACGTGTAGAGGGAGTTACAGTAATCTAGACCAGAGAAAATTAAGCTGTGAATAATTGTTTGAGATCAGTGGAGGACAAGAAGCTCCTGATTTTTGCAGAAAACAGGATTGGACAAGTTTTATAACATGAAGGTCAAATGTCATATACTGGTCAAAGATGATACCCAGATTCTTAGCAGTGGGTTTGATATTTGTGCGTAATGGTCCAATAAACTGATCAACTGTGGTGACAAAGGGCCAAATAAAGTGATTTCAGTTTTGTCAGGATTTAGGTTGAGAAAATAAAAGACATCCAGTCTTTGGTGGCAGCTCAGCGCTCATGGAGAGAGGACAGTTGATTAAAGTTATTGGGTATCACAGAGAAGATCTGTGTATCATCAGCATAACATTGGTATGACATGTTGGGAAGCGGCTGAACAAATGACCCAGATGAAGCGTGTACAGGGAGAACAGAACTGGACTGAGAACTGACCCCTGAGGAACACCACATAGCAGAGGAGCAGAGGAGGAAACATGATTATTAATGCAGACGTTAAAGAATCTATTAGTCAAACAGGAATGAAACCAGTACCAGAAATGTCAACCCAGTTCTGTGATCTATCAAGTAAAACGGCAGGCTGTAGTTGCAGGTGTCCTCCAGGGGGAGGCGGTGTAGGACGAGCAGAGCAGCAGGTTTGTGAAGGTGTTTGATGGAATAAGAAGATGAAGAGTGAGTGATGAAGCTGCAGTGTGGTGTAAAGATCTAATGTGTGAGTGTGTGTGTAGTGAGAGCAGTTTATTGGTGAGTATAAAAAGACTGGGTCCCGCTGTATTACTCAGGCTGCACTACAGCGTCTATTCACAGGCGCGATCCCACTACTGAGCGGCACGGGGGCTTTGACCTGCTCCGTTTCCGACCTGGGCCGGTGCACCCCTCCTTAGGCGACCTGGTGGTCCCGGGCTCCCCCAGGAGCACCATATCGATACCGAACTTAGTGCGGACACCCGATCGGCATAGTCCGCTGCAGCTCAGAGCTCCTGAGCTCAAACGATCCGCCAGCCTCAGCCTCCCGGTAGCTTGGATTACAGGCGCGCGCCACCGCACCCGGCGACAGACTCACGAGCTCACAAGAGTTTTGATCTGGAGTAATGTGACGTCATCACGTAGCGCGTGAAAGAAAAGTGCAGCTGCATTGATGAAGGTTGATCCTGGATTAACTCTCACTGCTAAAAGTTTTTAATGTCTGATTTGATGTGATCATAAATCAGCTGATCTGTTTGTGCTGAAACTCTACAGTGATGTAACTTTGCAAGAACTGCAGTGTCACAACAATTTACACACAAACACATCTTTATGTGTCACTTACACACATACAACAGTATCACTGACAAGACAACCTGAGAAGAATAACAAAGTTTTATTATGAGAATCAAACAACAGCTCAACAGAAAATCAGTATGTAAAAAATCAACATTTACCTCTTAGAGCTTTATAATCAGTCAGAGCTGTTTTGAAACTTTGTTATCTGTCAACAAAAACATTATCAGTGTGAAATAAATCTAAAATCTCTAAGCAATCCTCGTGTCATCAACCCTCAGAGGGAAACATTTCACCTTGATAAAACAATCTTCTCACACTGTGGAAAAACAGCAACGACTAATCTGTGGGATTTTTCACTCTGCTGTGAACATGAAGTCAAGTTATCAGGATGGGTCTCTGTGGTTTTCTGCCCTTTTCAACAGTCAACTGACTAACAAGAAATCCTGTAATACAATCATGATGTAAGCCCCCTGAAGCCAGTTTACCCAGCTTTTATTTATCTTTTACTACTACATTTTAAAGACCTGTTTACTCACCACAACTCTACAGGATACACTCTGACCCAAATGTGATTGAACCTCACTGAAACATGTTTTAACCCTTTTAAAAGATCAAACAGTCCATGTACTCACACTGTGGGAAGAGACAACCATCATCTTTTGACATTTAGGCACTATTGTGAACATGAAGAGTCAAGTTAGAAAGCTGGACCTGTGTGGGGGTTTTTTGCCTCTTTGCAGCAACAACTGAGGAGAAATAGATAAACTCCAGGTCTTTTAACACCTGAGACATTGTTAAACAATGTGAAGTTATAGCTAATTCATTTATCTTTAGGCAAAACTGTAGAAAACACCCAGGAGTTAATGTCAGTGAGCTTCATGTTGGGTTGAAAAGACGACAGCCTGATGGCACTTTATGTCTGCAAACAGCACGTTGGTGGAAAAGCAGAGGGGAAGAATTAGATGGATTTTTTATGTGAGGATGTAAATAATCTGACAGCGGGTTCAAACAGCAGATCCGAAACATCAGATACAATATTTTCACTCCATAATCACACAGAGAAGAAATGCTTAACTTTGGTACAACAGCTTTACAACCCTTCAGATACTTGTTGGACCAATGAACCTACAAACATCTATTGTCATTAGTGGAGGAGCTCTGTGTTTTTGTGCTGTGTTTTCTTCATTTGAACAGTTGCTTCACTTTCACTAGAACGAAACTATCCCCACAGAAACACAGATTTTATGAGTTAACTCAACAGGAAGCAGTTTAATGTGTGTAGTTTGAGTTTGGCTCCTCCTGCAGGACATGATGAGGAGTGTATTTATACAGCACTTTTTTAACACAGAGTTACAAAGTGCTTTACAAACAACAAATAAAACAAACACACAAACATACATATGGGTCTATATATATGCATATATACATATAAATATGTACATGCATACCCATACCCAATCAAACATACATAGAGAGCATGTAAATACAAACATAAGGAAGATAAAACAAGAGGGAAGTATAAATTAAAAGAGAGATGACAGATGAGTAAACAAACAAGGAGATCTACATAAAGGCTTGTCTGTAGAAGTGGTTTTAAAGGAGCTTAAAACAGTCCACGGATTCAGTGAATCTGAGTGATTGGGGAAGAGTATTCCACAATGTTGGGGCTAAAACATCAAAGGCACTGTCACCTTTAGTTTTGCAGTTAGAGCAAATGGATAAAAGTATTATAGATTTGAGGAGTGAAGTAGCCGAGGAGTGGAAGGAGGAACAATGAGATCTGACATGTAACTGGGGGCAAGGTCATAAAGTGCATTATATGTAATCAGTAAGATCTTACAGTTGATTCTGAATTTTACAGGAAGCCAATGAAGGGATGCGAGAAGAGGAGTAATGTAGGACTGACGGCTGGTTCTAGTTAAAAGTCTGGCTGCTGTATTTCTTACTAACTGTAAACGATTTAAGGAAGGTTGACTGAGGCACGTGTAGATGGAGTTACAGTAATTTAGACGGGAGAAAATTAATCTGTGAATTAATTGTTCGAGATCAGTGGAGGACAAGAAGCTCCTGATTTTTGCAGAAAACAGGATTGGACAAGTTTTATAACATGAAGGTCAAATGTCATATACTGGTCAAAGATGAAACCCAGATACTTAGCAGTGGGTTTGATATTTGTGCGTAATGGTCCAATAAACTGATCAACTGTGGTGACAAAGGGCCAAATAAAGTGATTTCAGTTTTGTCAGGATTTAGGTTGAGAAAATAAAAGACATCCAGTCTTTGGTGGCAGCTCAGCGCTCATGGAGAGAGGACAGTTGATTAAAGTTATTGGGTATCACAGAGAAGATCTGTGTATCATCAGCATAACATTGGTATGACATGTTGGGAAGCGGCTGAACAAATGACCCAGAGGAAGCATGTACAGGGAGAACAGAACTGGACAGAGAACTGACCCCTGAAGGTGCTGCCAATCAGGTGCCTGAAGGCCAAGTTCCATATAACAGGGGATGTCAAGGACAGGCTGTGAAGTGGGCGTCCCAAGAAGACGACACCCCAAGAAGACCATTTCCTCACCCTGGCAGCACTTAGTAGGCTGTCTTCTACAGATTTGCAGTCAAGGTTTGCAGGACGATATGGCCGACGGCTCTCTGCCCTGACAATCCAGAACCGACCACACGCAGTCAATCTCCGGTCTCATAGGGCTGCCAGGAATCCTACCATGACTGCCCTTCACCATCAGGCCTGTTTGCACTGGTGTCGGCAACACGTGCACTGGAACCTGAACATGTGGAGGAACGTTATGTTCAGTGATGAATCCAGATTCTGCCTACGGCAGTGGGATCATAGGGTCAGAGTGTGGAGAAGACGCGGAGAACGCTATACTGATTGCTGCACCGATAGAATAACATCTTTTGGTGGAGGCAGTGTGATGGTGTGGGGCGGCATCTCCCTCACTGGAAAAACGAGGCTTGTCATCATTGGAGGCAAATTCAATGCAGAGAGATATAGAGATGAGATTCTGCAACCAGTGGCAATCCCATATCTCCACAGTCTGGGACCGAACTCTATCCTCCAAGATGACAACGCTCGCCCCCACAGGGCGGGGTTTATCAAAGACTACCTCCAGAATGTGGGAGTGGAGAGGATGGAATGGCCTGTCAGCAGTCCTGACCTCAACCCCATTGAACACTTGTGGGATCAGCTTGGGTGTGCTGTTCGTGCCAGAGTGACCAATACAACCACGTTGGCTGACTTGCGACAAATGCTGGTTGAAGAATGGGATGCCATCCCACAGCAGTGTGTGACCAGGCTGGTGACCAGCATGAGGAGGAGGTGCCAGGCTGTTGTGGCTGTGTATGGTTCTTCCACACGCTACTGAGGCTCCTGTTTGTGAAATGAATAAATTGTTAAATTGCCAATATGTCTTGTTTCTTCAAACTTCAATTATCCAATCCACCAAACACCAAACAAGTCAATGGCAGAATAAGCTGTTTGGCATTGGTAGAGAAGATTTGGCAAATTTTTCATGGGCGCAACCCACATACTCAGCTCTGCTGCTCATCCCACAAAATGCATGTTCCCTACAAATGGGGCACAATTTGAAAGGGAACTAAACAGGCTTTCCAACGGTATAAGATTTATTGCCAAAAAGCATTGTTACCACAGAGAAATAATCAACACAAATTTCCTTACTTTTTTTGTATAAGTCAAACAGGAAAGAAACCAGTACCAGAAATGCCAACCCAGTTCTGTGATCTATCAAGTAAAACGGCAGGCTGTAGTTGCAGGTGTCCTCCAGGGGGAGGCGGTGTAGGACGAGCAGAGCAGCAGGTTTGTGAAGATGTTTGATGGAATAAGAAGATGAAGAGTGAGTGATGAAGCTGCAGTGTGGTGTAAAGATCTAATGTGTGAGTGTGTGTGTAGTGAGAGCAGTTTATTGGCGAGTATAAAAAGACTGGGTCCCGCTGTATTACTCAGGCTGCACTACAGCGTCTATTCACAGGCGCGATCCCACTACTGAGCGGCACGGGGGCTTTGACCTGCTCCGTTTCCGACCTGGGCCGGTGCACCCCTCCTTAGGCGACCTGGTGGTCCCGGGCTCCCCCAGGAGCACCATATCGATACCGAACTTAGTGCGGACACCCGATCGGCATAGTCCGCTGCAGCTCAGAGCTCCTGAGCTCAAACGATCCGCCAGCCTCAGCCTCCCGGTAGCTTGGATTACAGGCGCGCGCCACCGCACCCGGCGACAGACTCACGAGCTCACAGGGCTTTTGAGTTGGACTAATGTGACGTCATCACGCAGCGCGTAAAACAAACTGCAGCTGCATTGATGAAGGTTGATAAAGCCTCAAAACTAAAACAAGCTTATTTGTTTGTTTGTTTGTTTGTTTGTTTGTTTATATTTTACCGACAGAGTTTATTTATATTTTATATGTTTATATATTTAATAATATTTGAGTGTAATCTGCTGATCTGCCTGTTTGAACAGTTTCATTACATCACTGTCTCTCTACTGCACCAGAATGTCATTTCAACTATTATCATTCATTTATTTAAAATAAAGTTAGTTAATAATGTCTCTTCTCTGAAACACAAACTAGGACTGTCTGACTTCTCGTCCCCAGGAATTTATGATTGGAGTTGAAATGAGCAAAAATAAATCAATAACCACAGAAAATAACATTTCCACTCTGACGCCTCCATCATGATGTTACACAGACAGCAAACACACAAACCGATCACCATCACATGCAATCAAATGTTACATTCTTGTGACGGATAAATATGATTCTGACATTTTCTGTTCTACATCAATTATTCTTTCCTTCCACATTTCTAATCGGGGTTCAGCCACCTTTGTTTTTCAATCTGCTGTGTAGATAAAATGTATTATTTCAGTAGAAGGAAACAGTCAGTGTGCAGCTGAAACAAAGCCTCACTGGATGTGTTTGTACATAAGATGAAGTCAGTACAGTTTATTTCTGTAAGAGGTTTCATCAGCGTGTGTCAGCATGCTTTATCAGTAGGGAACAACTCCTTCATTCTTAAACAGTGAATTAAATACATTACATATACATTGTTTTCTATTTAATATACGTGCACATTTTATTCTTTGGTTCTATGTTCTGTGCTTTATCATCTGCTATATGCTGCTGTGTGTGTCTGGTACCTGATCTGATCCTCGAGCTCTACTGACTGGGTCATTATTTAATCAAAATATTAAAACAATGACCATCAGTCTTTCTCCACAAGCCAACATTGTTAAGAACATGAGAAAGGATGAGACGAGACAAATGTAAAGTTCACTGTGGAGTATTTTTAATATTCTGAGAGCATCAGCGAAAATCTGACAGTTCGTCTTACAAAACACTTCTCTTAAAAATCTGTCTTTACGATACTTTAAAATAAAATGAAACAACAGTGAAATCTGAATGAAAATCCATCAACACAGACAGAGAACATCTTCCATAGCTCCACAGGTTAACATGTTAACCGTCATCAGACTTCTGGCAGAATCCCAGGACTTTATTAGCTGTGAGACAGAAAGATAGACAGCATTTAGTACATGCAAGAAATACAAATGTCTTTATAAGCTGCATTTCAACCTTGAAGGGAAACATCTGTATTTCTTAACCTGGGCCCAGTAATTTTAACTCATAGAACACGAGGGTTGCTGGTCTAGTTTGTTAGTGTTAAATTCACTAAATAACACAAACAAACAAAAACACCAAAGTCACACAATAACACAAACTGATTGAAGCAGCAGTAGACCAGACACTCCAGTGTTGTGCTGAGGTAAAATTACCGTTTTTGCCAATGGAGTCTGGTGGCTTTTAACGACAGGAGATATAATGACGGTTTCAAAAATGATCTTACTCTTGAACAAAAAGGTGTATTTCTGTAGAGATCCTTTCCATAATGTTGTTAAACACCATAACAATCTGAGCCTGTCAGCAGCAAGTTGTAGGATTATGTTGCAACCCTTCAGGCAGCTGCAGCACTCTCACTCAATACCGGACCAGTTTTTAAAAACGTAGTCACTTAATGTTTTTATTTGTAGAAAATTATTATGCAGGAAATACTTCTGTCAACAGGCTAAAATGTGGAATTTAGTATGATGTGACATTTACTTTGTATAACTCCCATGTGTTCACCTGCTCTGTGTTTTTGTCCACTTCAGGGCGTGTCTCGGAGGCACAGATGTGGTCGGGTGGTAGAAGGTACATCCGGATCGTTTACACTGCGCCGCAAAGCGACAAGGCTGTAGATGAGAGGAACAATATATTGAAAGGGCTTCTGCAGGATGTCTTGACTGGAAGCATAAGTGCAAAAAAAAATCAACTAAAGCACTTGCACTTTAATCTAAATCATACATGCCTTTCAGATTACAATTACAGAATCAAAGCTCCACATCTGTAGGTTTTACCTTAGGATGATAAAACGGACAGTCCATCTTCTTGCAGTCTGGGAAGAAGCGACAAACACTGGTGGTTTGCACTGGCTGCACGGCTGTGACCACAAAGAGTCAAGTTAGAGATACATTTTTCAAAACTGTGTTGTGGGCAGAGAGAGGTAGAGAAGTGTGTGCTGGATCACAGAGGTAATGAAGGAGTACCTGGCCTGGGCGGGGGAGCAACTGTGCTTCTGCGGCTGACATGAGTGAAGGGGCACTCTGGCTTGGTACACCTGGCGTCGTATTTACAATTAGGATGAACAAAAAGGCATTTATCCCCAAACTTGCAGCTGGGAAAAGTCCTGCAGAAAAACAAAAACACATAAAAAAAAATCATGAAAAACGATTGAGTGAGTGTTCAGTGATTAAAGCTCCACCATCATGTCTTCAGTTTATACTCACTTGCACTGTGTTGTAGGGTGATGGTACACACACTCATCTCCACTTTTACAGACCGGCCAGAACTTGCAGCGCTCCATCACCTTCTGTTTCTTTAAAGGGACGGCATCGTCCTCCGCCATCTCAATGTCCATCACATCAGCTGTCAGGAGAAGACAGAATGTAAAGGTTTCATACAGCCAGGCTTTTGAGCCTTTATCATCACATCTAAACTGTTAATATAAATGCAAAAAAAAAAGTTCCCTTTATGGCCCAAAGCAATCAGTGTATATTACTTTATTTTACCAGCTGTTCACATTAACTTTGATTTTATATTTTGATTATAATTAATAACAATAATTTCATCAGGAGTAAAAAAGGTGAAAAAGATGCAAACTCGCCAGGGGTGGATTTGCAGCGTTTTAAAATGTGGATTTACAGTCAATTTTATCATGAGGACACAGGACCTCACCCTAGAATGAATGAACAAATGATTGCAGATGTGTCTCGATCAGTATACATTCGAAAATGAGTACAGGGGTTTCACAAAGCTGGGGGAAGTGGGCTGCCATCCTCTGACACTTTTTATATGAATGTTATGACATAGAGTAACTGCAAATGGTTGATTCTATCTCAGCATTGGCGTAACAAGGTTCAGGGTGAAACAATAAAGGATGTGTTGAACCCACAAAATGCAGATTTTCATAAATTTGGTAAAAACATCAACATAAACACCAGCACTGATGTGCTGTTTCATCACAGTGCAGTCAGCTAATTTAGTTCAACTCAGCTTTAATAGTGCAACGGTCAATAACTAAGCTCCTAGACTTTTGTTTTTTAAAGCTCATTCCCTATGACTCTGTCCTTGTAGTTCCAGACTCCCTTCCCCCATGAAGGGCGAGTAAACAATTTTTGGTTTAAACGAGTGATATTAAACACCAGATTATGTTGAAAAATCCAACATTTTTCAAGGAGAATATTCAAATTCAATCATTCCTAACCTTGAAAGGATAACAGTTAAAATTAAGAATTTTCCAAACTTTCAAAACTTTGTATGAACCATTAAAGGGATATGAGGGATGTGACCAAAAGCTTTAATTCAGTACACAACCTTGTGTGCAACCACTTTGTACCTTTGTTTGAAATGTGCGATAGAAATGAAGTATTTATCATTCCGGTATTACACCAAACTACAGTAGAGAATTATTGTGATCAGACCCCACACCTTCTGATAATGGGACTCCTCCCTGTAGTCTGTGAAGGATGCTGACTTTGGGCTCTCTGTTGACGTGGACGGTCGCCTCCGTGACCTTTGTGGGCGGTCTCACGTCCTCCAGCTCCATCTCACAGTCTGCAATATTCCCCAGCGGGCTCGGTACCCCGTCTAATGTCACTATGAACTTGGGGCTGGCAGAGTCGCCCCTCTCCTTACTAGTGTGAGAGGGAAATTCCACAGAGCAGAAAAGATAAAATAAAACATACGACAAATCAATAATCGCACACACTTAAGGCCTATTTATAAATGGACAGATCTGTGAGCATACTCTTATAATGTGTGTATGTGTGTGTGTGTGCGCGCATACCTGGCCTGGACAGTGCGTGGCAATGCAGACAGGACATCCTCTTTGCCTAAAGACTGAAGACGCTGCTGGCTTCTGGCTTGAGGTTCTTGTAGTTGCGGTCGACTCACTATGAAGGAACGGGTGTCAAAAGTCTTTGCTTCACTGCCTGTGGCGACCTCAACGCCTAGAGGTACATCACAAACACACACATCCCACTGTAAATGCATGAAGACGATCCATTAAGCGTCTTTAGGGATATTTATCATTAGTTACTACTTTTAAATTTGTAAGAAAAAACTTTTATTGTTGCACTTTTCTAAAGTTGGCCCATAGAACAAACAACACCCACCATAGTCACTCTGCTCTCCTCCATCATTGCTCTCTGGTAATTCCAACTGGAGGCGTGAAGCTAGAGATCTCACTGGGGCTGGGTAGAAAATGTAACAAACATAATAATCACACACAAAGAATAATAATCACATCAAAAAAACATACAAAATTGAATGTTAGTTCACTTGAAATAATAGAGTCAGTGGCAATTTCCCAGTTATCCTAATACTTTAAATACTGAAAACATTTAATATTTAGTTCATTAGTTTACCTCTCTAAACAGTAAGTATGTAAACTATGATTCCGGCTTTTCGTGTGTTTAAAGCTGTGATCAGCAAAAGGCACCCCACACGCTGTACTAATCATACTCTTCACGTACCGGGTGTTCTGGAGGGAGGTAGCTCTGTGGAGGTGTAGGCCTGAACCCTGGGGGCCAGGCTGTGGAGGTGCTCCTGGACCAGCTGGATGGCCGCAGTCATCTCATCACTGCTGGCCAAGCGAGTACGAGGTGCCACGGGAACAGTCTGTCTCTGTGGTACTGGGAGGGGGGAAGAGAGGTCAGTGTAATGAAAGTGGCGATAACAACTGAGACGTTCATGGTAACACGTTAAACGTACTTGTAGGGTAGGCTGTGGTTTTGGTGATTGAGTCCTGAGCCTCAGAGATGGCCTTCAGTATTAGATTCCTGTTGGCTTGCTTGCCTGGAGGGAGAGTAGGTCTGAAACAAAAGAAACAATAGCAATGTTAAAGCCCAGTAAAGAATGTAAGCTGACCCGTAATTCAAAACAGAAGTCAGTGCTGGATTATCTGTTGTTGTTCCTTTTAAGTAAGTCTAATCACAAGTCATTATAGTTTTGAATTACAATCCTGGTTTTCCCTCTAATATGTTTACCATATAATCATTCAAAACATCATATGAGGGATTCACACTAACTTGCGCTCTGGTTTAGAGGGTAGGGACACTCTACTGGACAGGCCTCTGCCTCCGTAGCCCGTGTCCTCCTCTTCCACGTCATCGCTGTCCTCTTCTGCTGCTCGGTTCACTCGGACCACTGAACTCGCTACTGGCGCCTTACGCTTTCGTGACAACTCTTCCTGCTGAACCAAAGATGGCAGAAGATTGTTATTACAGGTCCTAACCTGTCTGACAATTTGTCAACAGAGAGTGAGCATCGCAAAAGATCATTTGTGTATACATCTCATTGAATCGTACCTTACTGGATCCGGTTCTGGAGGTTCTGCTGCCTCTGCCGTCCTGCTGCCTGCTGTGAGAGGATCCTTCTGTGGATCGACACGTCTCCACAGAGCTTACTGATGTAAACCTGCTCTGACCCGGTCTGTAGATTTCAGCCGTGGGTCTACTAGCTGCACCGCGTGTTCGACCGTGGTTGGGGCCTAATTCCACAAGGTCTTCAGCAATGAGATCATCATCCATCTCTGGTTTGATGTCAATAACAGCCTCTGAGGGGAGCAGCTCTATGAGGGGCTTAACAGTGGAGGTAAGTCGAGAAGAACTCTTCTCCAAGGAGCCTCTCCTGATAACAAACAGAAGAAGTGTTATAATCTGCACGTGTGCTGCTCGAGACGATGAAATACAAAACAGTGAATGTCAGGCACATGAGGACAAAACAAAATAATTAAAGCTTTCCATCTGGCACCTGCTTTCATGAGCGGAACTGGACACACGTGCCTCAGTCCTGTCAGAGCGGGAGCTCGACACCGCCAGCACCTTCGCCTCCTCTGGTCTACTGTCTTCACTTACAGATGATCGGCTCTTCCCGATCACAGCAGCACTGTCAGACGGGAGCTGATGTTTGAGGGACGCAGGCTCTGTAACAACCATACAGACAAGTGGAGGAAGACAACAGCAGCTTGTGAGAGACACTGAAACTAAGGGTCACTAGCTGATTAAAAAGTGTAGAAAATCGTGAACGTTCATTCAACGTCTAACTTACCGACTGCAACAGATCTTAACTTCTCTAGGACACCCTGTAGCCTAAAAATCAATCAACAAACCCACGTTACAACAAGAAGAGAGTAGTGTTGAGAATCAGTGTTACAGGTGAAAAACAATGGGAAATTCAAAAGGCAGGAATTTGTTTTGGTCGTACCAGGCTGTGAATTTAATAGTGTTGTTTCCGAGGAAAAGGGAAAGATCATCAGCCATCTGTTGTGAGGTTTTCTTGTTTGCCACCATCACCATGATATAGTCAGGAAGCTCTTCATCTGAATTCGTAAAGAGGGGAAACATACTTGTAACATTTAATGTTTGACTGGATTCCCAAGCAGCAACAAGACCTGCATTTTATTCACTTACCAATATATGCACCGAGCTCTTGAAGCTTGCCCTTGATAGCAGCCTAAAACAGACCAAAAGTAGAGCACAGATTAGATGATATCAAGCTAAATAAATCATGGACAGCATGCGTGCTGCACTGATACCATTCATTTCCAAAGCTACAGCTACCCAACACCCGACCACTTAGCATTTACGTATAGTTACTACAGAAGTTAGCTAAAAACAAACAAACAAAACGTCTCTAAATGTCTGCTGGACACGTTAGAAAGTGAGAAAGCCCACCCTGCCCCGACCTTGTAAATAAAAACCTTGTTACCATTCTGCACGACACACAAAATGCGCTAGCTAGCAAGCTAATGCTAGCTAGCAACGTCTACGCTACGGTAGCCTTTACCAGGCTTTAAGTTCGCTTTAAATTCCTCATATTGAGCCCGTAAAGGTACCCACTCTTATCTTCTTGCTGATCTCTGTCCCGATCTCCATGTTTGTCGTTTTATTCAAATACAAAAAGTTATAAAAGAAGCAGCTGTTTTTTTTTTTTTTTTCAGCTACAACGCTAACAGGCAGAGACAAATGTGACGTATGCTCACGTGGTCGACGAAGGAAGCCGAGCAGGGACAAAACTATCTAGCTATTTTTTTTTTTTTTTTGTAGTTTTATTATCCGGCTATTATCTCAACTTTTAAATTCCAGATATTAAAGTACTGCAAAATGGGTTATTAAGCATTACAGTAAGTTATTTAAAATATAAAAATATCATTAAAAAAACTAATAAAATCACAAATACATCAGCAGTTGATTAAACCCCTCCCAGAAATGAGACAAACAATATATGTCAAGATCCACGGAAAACAATAGAGAAAAAAAACTAATTTCATATACTCTTTTATTTCAGATATTTTAATACATATATATAACATAAATATAACATTCACATTTGGCAGGATGGTTAATAACACTTGTTTCTTTGGTGTAGGAAACTCACAAATTATTTTTGCTTTACATGGATTTTAAGAAAAAAGTTAAACAAATGAGTTCAGATGCTGCAATAATCTTTTTGTAGTCTTAGTAGTTGCACTGTGCAATGATAATAAAATTAATCTGAATGTGAAGAAAATCTGGAGACCTTGTTTCTTCAGGAACACAGATTAACCTATTTGACATGAAGATTTGTTAACATTTCTTCATGGGCAGAAAAAAACAACAACAAATCTATAGACTGTTCCAAACCTGAATATTGTTTTCCACCAGATGGTGCAAGAGACCATTGAGAACACACCACTGTGATTTTATTTTCTTTGCCACCACCTGCATATGACCTAGTCAATTAATGCATGAATTACTCCAATCAACAATGACCAAAACTGATTTTATAAACCGAAATCTGGAATCACTGACGGACCATTCAAACAGTGAATAAGTATCAAAAACAGATTAGTAAACAAAATACAGACTTATAATTTAAATTGTGTTAAACTGACAGGGATAAGATCTTGTGCCTCATCTTGGACAATCACTTCAGATTTTAATGGGCTATATCAAAGGCATTGAGTGTAGTGAAGAAAAGAAAAGTGTATGAACCAGCTCAGCTTGTGCTTTGTTAAACACATATGTCAGTGTTAGAATTTAAATAAAATTGAATTTAAAATAACATTCAAATGCTGTATTTTACAGCATGTGTCTTTGACTTTCTAATGTTTATAGCTGCTGTTTTCCCTCAGAGATTATTTCCTGTTTTGCAACCCCTCAATGCCAACCAACAATGACGGGAAGGATCTTGCTCGCCGTCTAGACAAGCGTCACACACACTCTCAGTCGCCGCTGTCGCCTGTGTTTCTCTGTCTGCTTTGTTCACACTATCAGTGCTGATGCACAAACTGTTTAATCCTCAGAAACATCTATTTTGTCTTTTTTCCACAAATATTATGACACATGTTGTGCATCAGTTATGTAAGAGCCTCTTAACATTCCTTCAGTAGATATAAATTCTCAGGCTGTCCCTAATGGTGAGATGAGAAAAGTCAATGTACTTTTTATTAGCCGGATTGTCGCAGAAAGAACTCTACATCAGTGGTGCCGCTAGCAAGTTAGCAGTCCTATTAGCTGGCTGTACTTGGACTGTGAGGATTCGAAGTACCGTGGGACGTTTGTTTACACTACTAGTATAGGAGCGGGACCAGAATGAGCACCATAGCCAGAGTGGGGCGAGCGAGCAACGGAGCCGGGCTCAGCACTTTCCCAGTGACCACGACCAGGAGCTACCAGGTGATTTCCAGCAGTTCTGATCAGTATCTAAATCTAAATATATCTGGTTCAGGCAGGAACAGGAGAGGCGTAAAATGTTCAACGTCATCTATCGTATTGACAAGTCTGCAAATATTTGTTTTTGTGAAGTTGGAAGTTTTTTATTCCATGTTTTGAACAGCGAGACTCGTGTGAAGTTATACAGTGTTGAAATAAATTAGCTGAATGTTCAGTCTCCTTGCTGGTTGTTCCAACACATTCAGAATTATTTCTGCCTATTCTGTTATCATTTAACTGACAGCTGTTAAAAATAATTTAAATAATATAAAAATAATTATAATATATATAATTAAACTAATATCATAAACGTTTGACAACTAACAGCTACAGCAGTCGATCAGGAAAACCTCAAGTCGGAGACAGCCCTAATAAATTCCCATTATTACTATTACTAGTAATATTCTCACTATTCTCATACATTCTCAACCAACAAATGGATTTCAATTTATGTGGTGATGGGCACTTCTGTTTCATCCAAG
This sequence comes from Dicentrarchus labrax, assembly GCF_905237075.1. Taxonomy (NCBI): domain Eukaryota; kingdom Metazoa; phylum Chordata; class Actinopteri; family Moronidae; genus Dicentrarchus; species Dicentrarchus labrax. The sequence goes on along the minus strand of NW_026136708.1, from coordinate 11,557,686 downwards.
TGGGCCCTGGGCACACATACTGGCACCTAATGGTCTCATCAGCAATTTGTCGTACACACCACAACTTACTGCAGTTTCCATTTACCTTCAAGGGGAAGCAGGGGTGGATTATTGAGGATGTGAAGAGTGCAGCCTTTTCTATCTGTTTTCAATGGGAATGAAAGAGAACCTTGAATGGCTCCAATAGAAACCCTGGAGAACGGCAGAAACAAATTCATCTCAGGGCAGAAAGGTGCTCTATCTCCTTGTTGCTCATTGTACTATTGCTTAATTGGATCAAGGGAGAGGAAGGGCCTCTGCAGTGACCTCTGTAACAATACTATTGCAACAACATCCATCAGTGGAGCCAAAACAACCCATTACTGTACCATCACACAGCCAGTCTGCCCTGATGCATGGTCTGAGGCATCATGTTGGTAGGCTACATATTTCTCATCCAACGTGCATGCGCTCACATTACTGAAGGATTTTGGTGCAGTGCAAACCAAATGCATACTGTATGTATATACATCATCATAGAGGCTACAAATCTGTGTATGTTATCATCACATCACATGTTACCTTAAGGGAAGGCAACCCTTTCTTTGGGGAAAAACAGCTGGGTGCAGTAACACTGTTATGTCACTAGTCCCAGAGTTATCCTTGTCATCACTCTGAGGTTGCTATGTTTGCTACTGCCCTGCCTGTTGAGACTTCTTCTTTACACAAGAGGCATTTCAGCTGCATTTTTCAGTCGTCCGTCTCACGCACATCTGATGCAACGGACGCACTTCTATTTTAATAAATACACCTGTCTCTAAAGGCTGAAAAAATGCCTGTGCTTCACTTGCACACTCAAGATCATTTTTATGGTTCCTGTCTATTTTCTTCCTTAACTACAATGATTGGAGTTTTAGGGGCTGCCAAAATGCAGATAACCTACACTCAACACTGAGCCTGAACACATCCTGTGCAGAAACTGATGTATAAGCTGCTCCTCTGCTAATGGTCGGATTTTGCTGGTGGGCTGTGTAGACATTGTGTAAGCCTTAGCTCACCAACGGTATTTTCAACCCACGCTCTAGCTGAAGACGCTGCACAGAAGAGCTTGGCGGCTGAATAATCTTTTATTCGTCAAGAAATGGTTACACCACATAACTCCCTGTAAAATCACAAAATGTCTTTTTTGCATCACTGTTTGAGTATACATTAAACAGACAAGATATACCATGTTAATTAGTGAGCTTTGGTAGGTGATTTTGGACACAGCCAGGCCTGTTTCCAACCTGATTCCAGTCTTTATGCTAAGCTAGGCTAACAATATCTAGCTCCGTATTTAATGCAATTTGGTGTCAATTTGAACTATCCCTTTAACAAGTACCAGGTCACTGAGGAATGCTGTTTGTCATTTCTGCCTAATATCATACACACATATCTAATTAAAATATTAAGTTAAAGGTACAACGTAAAGGTACAATGCTTTAGAGCATTGTCTATGTATTCTATGTATCAGTGCTGTGTTGTATGTGTAGTACACTTTCATTTTATGTAGTTTGGCCAGAAAATGGAATGATTATCCGTTGAAGCAGTGCCAGTTGATGGCTTTATTGTACGTATGACCAAAAAAGCAAGACAGAATGATGTTGCAAAATACAGTAAACATAATCTAGGTGCCCTGATATGGGACCTCTTTGAAGACCATTACTTATTTTGTATTGCACTCCTGGTAGCGTATTGCTATTTAAAATAAATATAAGGGACTCATTTTGTTTGTTCCTCTTTTGTATATACTTTTGTACTGTACTTGTGTTTGGATTAAGGTTTTGTTCTTACAGTAAATGTTCCAGGTAACACATATCACATTTGCATGGAAATTCTGTAGTGCAACATCAGATAACAGTACAAAAAAAAAAACACTTCTGAGAAATTTGATGTGAATTCCAACTGCAAGTGCTTTCAGTCACCATCTGTGCTGTGTGTATGTAACCGCAAATCCGCTATCCTGTGGCTGGCATCGGTCTCCCCCCCCATCTACACAGAGGACTGTGGTAGTTCTACTTCCCTTTTCTGTGAAATGTTGTCATAAACTAGACTTCAGTTGTGAATCAGCTGATAATCTTCCGTGAATTTTTTAACCACATTTGCTGCGATGACAATACTTCAGCTGATGAGTCCGATGATCCAGAGACACACTGCCATGCTGCTTTCTCCTACCTCTGGAACCTGTCCACCATTGAGGAAAGTAATACTCTTTTAGTGTCCCATTACAGTTTGGATAAGTCAAGATCCTGCCTTTAGGCTGGAAAGACAGAAAATAAAGGATAGAAAAGTAGAAGATTAGAGAAAAAAAGGCTTTAACAAAGACGTGCACAGGAAGATAATTCATTGCACCTGCTCTGACAATGTCCAGAAACCTAATACAGGCTTTCCTGGACAAGATGACACCTGTATGGGTGAAGCTGCTGCAGCTGGGTGTCGACACACAATGACATTTTCATATCACACACACACATACACGCACAGAAAGGATGACCTGCACGCACACGGAGTCACATGGTGGAACAGATTTTGTGCACAAACACTTAGATGTCATGAAGATGTCAAAAAAGCTCCAGTGGAATTATTGGTTTGCTGCGAAGACAAAAACATGCAATCAGTTACAAGTGCAATCAAAGCTGGTTTGCATCAGCCAAGTGTGCAACAATGTGTATTTTCCTTTGAACGGTCTTGTTTTGTGCTGTAAGTCAGGAAATCCTGAAAGGTTGACTGAGGACGAGATTTGACTAAACCCAGGTGCTAAAGGGTTAACCTAGTTTTGATTCAAGTCATTTGAGTGGAGAAGCTTTCACTCATTAGTCTGGCAAGGAAGTGAAAGCCCACTAAGATTTACAGCTGGTTTAATCACCGTTGCCAAGCCTGCTGGAGGTTCAGTGGAGGGACTTGGTGGGTCACTGCAGGCTCTCCAGCACCGAGTCTGGACGAGTCCAGGTTACACAGCTGGAAACATTTTCAAATATCAGTCTTTGTGTTGTGTAGGAGTGCAGGTCAAGGTTTGATTTTGCATTTAACAGAATATTTAGAGAAGTATACAACCTAGAAACTGTTACTTTCGGGAACTTTGTGAACTCTGAACAGCAGTCTGTAATATGTAAAGTTTGTGATACGTAAAAAAACTTTTATTAATTAGCCCTCAGGAGAGCAGCATCATTTGTGAGGTCTTTTTTCTGTCTGTATGAACCTTCTTCCTATTTTTTTTTTTACACACACCAACCACCCACACAGACTGGATATGGTTTGGTAGCTTTTTCAAGAGATATGAGCTGGTTGTTTAGAACAAATCCACATTGTTTCTTCTTTAATATCATTATGATCAGAGTGCAGAGAATAAGGGGGTTTACTGGATCATATGAGGACATTAATCAAATACAGTATTATGTAAAGATGTGACTGTTTCTTGAGGACATGGAGAAAACAGATTTTCAGTTATTTAAAGGTCCAGTGTGTAACATTTTGGAGGCTCTATTGGCAAAAAGGGAATATAATATTCATAGAATCATTTTCATTAGTGTTTCATAGCGTATAATTGTGTTTTTGTTACCTTACAATGAGAAACTTTTATCTACAGAGGGAATGGGCCCTGTTCCATGGAGGCCACCATGTTGAACCGCCATGTTTCTACAGTAACCCGGAATGGACAAACTAAACACTGGCTCTCTAGGCTGGCAGCCACCGTAGTTTCTCCTACATGCTTGGAATGGGAAGGTGAGGCCAGGGGGCTGTAATCTGCAACTACAGTGCTAGATGCCTCAAAATCCTACATACTGGACCTTTAAAGGAATTTTTGCTTTGTTGCTGACTGTTAAGCTTAGCCAGCTAACCAGTTTCTCTCTGCAAGAAAGAAAATAAGCATTTCCCAAAATGTTGAACTATTCTTTAAACATTTAAGCTAACTAGATGTTTACAGAACAAGTTCTCACTTAAGTAGCAAATATAGCCTTCTGATTTTGAGAATTTACCATTTTTTTCCACACAAAAGGTCTGTGGTTTTCTTTTTATTGCTTGGCCTGTGTTGACGCTGCAGGCCCAATAAAAATGTGTTACACTACCATTCTTGGAGAGATTATGTGTAATGCATCAACACTTTTATTTGCAGGAGGAAGATGCAAGCACCCATAACTAATGAATAGTTCATCTGACAGAAGGCTTTTACATAATTTACCGTGCAACAGCATTTACAATGAAATTGCATAGAATTAAAAATAAAAAAAAAGGTGTGAAAGAATAAAAATGCAATGTCCGGGAGCACAATAGTACAGAGAGTCATTGACACCACTGACAAATATAAATCTAGCGGCTACAGATACAACCCACATCTGATGAAAAAGAAAACATCAGGTGCATCTGTTATGTTTATGTGGAAAAACATGGTGTGATAATTCTGGTAATCTAAAATACACATGTCAATGAGAACTGACAGGAAACCAAACATCGTCACTACCACATTTTTACATATCATCCACATGTTGTACACTGTCTGTTTTTTTCCCCCTTCTACTGGCTGCTCCTGCTAACAGTTATGCCATAATTCAACATGGATCTTTTGATAATGAAGTGTCATCTTGGTTGATGACAGCAATACTATCAATGCAGTAGGTCAAAGATCCTTCCTGACCTGACGAAGGAGTCCTGTGGGTTAAAGCCGCCCATGTGGTTTTCTTTGTTTTTAGTACTTCTCTAAAAATATAAAACAGTTGTTCAAAATTTGCTCTATGGTGTGAATGCCCTTTTCTCAGTTAATGCTTATTTGCATTTTTAAAGAAATGCCTTGTCATTGTGTGTCTAAAGACAATATACACTGCAAAAGACCTTGATCACCTCCAATATCCAACATTAAGATTGTATTAACTTTCCACATGCTTTTCTCTCTGGGACACGCTTTGACCCCGGTCTCAGCACAACAAGCCTGACTTGTGCACAGTTACTTGTGGATTTGGTGAGAATATGTTGCTCTGAATCAATTGCAATGACAGGTTTAGTTTGCAGCTACTCGAGACGCGTTTCAGCTGAAGCCTGTTAAAAACCTTCACATCTTGGCATGCCTCACAGTCATGTAACAACCTCCGCTGATTGCATTTGCAGCTGGTTGGCTTCAACAAGTGCATTTTCCCATTTGAATAGACAACATATGTGGAGTCTCTTTGTTTGCAAAGAGGGTCAACCCCAGATTTTTCTCTATAGTGTAGTTTCAATAGCACTTTTGGTCATTGATATTTGGTCCTCAGGATCCTACTATTTTATAAAATTACACAAAATAAGAGTCTGAAATAACACTTGATCTAGTGTAGTTATCAAGATTGTTTTTAAAGAACTTTTTTTTCAGTAAACATTAAGGTTTTCCTTGACCTTCTTGAACAAAGCCTTTTCCCCCCTTCCTACATTATAAAACACATCACGTTCAGGCTATTTTAACTAATAATCTTCTTATAAAGACAGAATAAGATAGATAATGCATGCTATTGTGAAAATGAATCTTGGTGAAGGGGTTGACTGATTATGTGGTGGATCAAGCTGTGCGGCTGTTTGGCTTTAATTAGAGTATTAGCAGGATGCCGCGCCGTGCTTTTCATCAGAGGACCAAAGGAGGGAGAAGTTTCACAATGAGATACCCTGCAGAGCTAGTTTATCACTGTTGTTGATAAGACTAATCTCCTCCATGAATGTTGAGATATGATATTCAATGAAAATCTATAATAATTAACATGTTACTTTTGAATATTTTAGGAGACATTATTAAGCTGCCAGATAGATAATTATATTTCAGTTCATGGTTCTTGGCTGTCATCAAAGTTCAACATGACCATTGTTCCTGGTTTGGCAAGAGATTTATTATTATTATGTGACTTTCTACATAACAACAGTTTATTTGAAGATTTTCAGTCAGGATTTAGAGTACATCATTGAGAGACAACACTGGTGAAAGTTACTAACAACCTTTTAATTGCATCAGACAATGGACTTGTCTCTGTACTTGTCTTGTTAGATCTTAGTGCTGCATTTGACACCATTGGCCATCATATCCTATTACAGAGACTTGAGCATCTAATTGGCATTAAAGGAACCGCACTAAGCTGGTTTAAGTCCTGTTTATCAGATTGATCTCAGTTTGTACCTGTTGAATCCTGCATGCACACTAAAGTTAAGTCATGGAGTTCCACAAGGTTCTGTGCTTGGACCAGTTCTATTCACCTTATACTGTATATGCTTCCCATAGGCAACATTATTAGGAATCACTTCATTAACTTCCCCTGTTATGCAGATGATACCCAGTTATAGCCATCGATCAAGCCTGATGAAATTAATCAATTAGATAAATTACAAGCATGCCTTAAGGACATAAAAACCTGGATGACCAGCAATTTTCTGATGTTAAACTGAAGTTGTTGTAATTGGCCCCAAACACCTCTGAAACTCATTAACAAAAGATATTGTTATTATAGATGGCAATACCTTGGCCCCCAGCACCCCCGTCAGGGATTATGAATTATCTTTGATAAGGATATGTCCTTCAACTCCCACATAAAGCAAATCTCTAAGACTGCCTTTTTCCACATTTATACGAAAATAGTCATTTCTAAGTATAGTTGTTGCTTTTTTTGTTGCTGTGCATCTTCAAAACCCACTCCCTCCCCCACTACCCCCTCTACTACTCTGTTATGAATTTGTGGTATACAAATAAAATTTTATTGAATTGAATTACAGTTTTTCTGTAGATGGGTTTTGCATCTTCTGACTGGTTTATTATGTCCTGTTTTATTTGCAGCTGATCTTGATCATCCTGACCTGCATACTTAATCACATGGAGATGCACTTACACCCACATGAAGGACTTTTCCCTGCAACAGGAAATATATCATTTTAGATCAGTCGTGGGTGTGAAGTTTCTCAATGTGAGTGACTCACTGTGAAAGCAGTGAGACATTTCTGCACACTTCCAAAACCACAGAGTAAAAAAACGTTACTACTAGTATTGAAGCATTATATACACACTGAACGGTATCATTTTTGTAGAAAAAGCCGCAATCAGATATTGTGTAATCAAGAAGTGACCTGTTGACTTAAAGGTCCAGTGTGTAACATTTAGGAGGATCTATTGGCTGAAATGTTATGTTTTATTCATAGGGATGTCATTTGTGTATCACCTAAATATAGGAATTGTTGTGGATGCAATGTTGAACCGCCACGTTTCTACAGTTGCCCAGAATAGACAAACCAAACTCTGGCTTTAGATAGGGTCTTCTATGTTTTTTCACGGCCACCATAGTTTCTCCTAGGCGCGAGCAGATTCAGTTGGCTGCAATTTGCCACTAAATCCTACATACTGTTCCTTTAACTGTAGTCTGACTCACTGAATGTAGGCTGTGGGTAGCCCTCCTGCTACTTTCTGACACTATTTTGCAAGACCATCCTGGGTTTAGCACCGCCCAGGACAATTGTGATGGGTGTAAAGGAATAAAAACAACCCCCTAGGATGATAATGGGTTAAGGGAGTCCTTTCCTCTGCTGGAACAACTCCAAGAATGGTAGAAACATTAAACTGATCGTTAGCTCTTACTAGCAATTTCTGCGAGAGTGTGACACGTTACCATGAAGTGAGGCTGCTTAGTCACTCTGACCATTTTAAGAAGGAAAGGGTTATTGTGATCTGTACAGCTGACTAATAATATGTTACAAAAGTCATGTGTCTACTCGCGGTGGGTGGATCTGTACCTTTTTAAATGGATCCATCACACTTTAGATCATGCTGTGGGCACCATTACACACTTCTTAATTCATGCACTCTCTGAAGCTGCGGCACGCATGAAGACCGTGTTCACCTTGCCGTAAAAAATAATTTACACAATAGAACTTTTTCACAGCAGCAATTTTCAATAAAAAAAATACTAGGGTCAACACAGGTGCTACCAATGACATGATTACGGTTCCATTCCATTTAGTTTGCATGCACAAAAGCAGCACCTTGACTCTGTCTGACCTAAATGGAACAGAGCCTTAACCAACATCATTGGTAACACCTGTGTTTACCCTACTAGTTCATGTCAAAATGGCCGCTGTGAAAAAGGTCTATAAGCATCATTATTCACCATTATAAACTGTGCTTTTAAACACACATGATCAAGTAATTAATAGAGAATGTAAAAAGCTTTATTAATTTGGCAAATCACTCTGTTGTATTACTGTTAATATTCAGAAGCAGCCGATAAATGATGCATTCAAATCATGACACATTTCTCTCCCCTAGATTACAGAACATTAGCCATTAATAATAAAAAGCACTAAACATACTGGCCACAAGTAGGCACAAGACCATCGAGGAAAAACCCATATGATGCAGTTCAACCAGTATTTTCTTACCTTCTGGTGCAACTTGGAGAAGCATCAATATTTATAATAGAGTCTTACAGTTTAACAGTGATTGCCTCCTGTCTGGCCATAAGTCTGTGGACATTACACAGATGGATAATGCAGACAGAGGAAGGTAGTGAAGGCTGCGATGGCTGGATGTCAATAATACAAACATCGGTTCTATAGCCTGTTGGAGAAACTGTGGTGATAATAACACAGTCAGACAGAAAGACATAAATTACCTTAACAGCAATTAGAAGAGGTCTGGACTTTTCACATGGATTTAAGCTGATCTGGAATTCCACAGATGTCCTGGATTGTCCAGACAACAAATTTGTTAAAATGGTAATTTTGCCATCATGGCCTCAAGGTTTGAACTGTGACCTCCTAACTCATCTATCAGCACCATCATTTACACAGCTCCACACCTGCACCACAAGCCTCCTGCCACACCTCCCTCTTGGTAAAGGTAGGAGGAGGAATATGGTGATTAACTTCTTTATAATGGTTTTAAAATTGCTATGTTCTTTTTTGAAAAAAGTATAATGTATTTAGTGCTTTGTTATCCCTAGTATGATAATTTTCCATTCCCCAAAGGGCAGGTGGTTAAAGGAGCAAATGAAACTCTTGAGGGTAAAAAAATTAAATTAAATATAACTTTTCAGTCTCTCATTTAAGCCTGTCTTTCAGCACTTTCATTGCCCTTGTACCCCCAAAGGCCTGTAGCTATAATTATCTAGCTAGTGCGCTGTGAATGGGGAGCAGCCTTAGGTTTCCAGATTAATTACCTTTGCGTGAACTTCACTGCTGGTGTTACTTGCATGAATAAAGCTGTTGGACACACTACACCTGACGGCTTGGTGAAGGGAGGCAAACTGAGGAGCTGGATTTATCTCACAGGGTTGGACAAGCCTTGGGAGATTAGGGGTGCTAAATGATGAGGAACAGAGTCTGATGACATACAAGTTTTTCTTTTTCCACATGATACACTGACACAAAATGAAAAAAAGGATTTAATAACTTGCTGTTTAGTTGGATTTCTGTGTTTAAAGCTAACTTCCTGATGAAGGCCATGCTTTTAAGGGGCTTAAATAATGAGAGAAATTATGCTTTCACAGTAAAGTGACATTTCTTTTTGTGCAGCCAAATGAACATGCACAGTCTCAAATCTGTCAGGGCTTTAAATAACTTCTAATCACAGTATAACTCATTCTCACACACACATCCCCACACTGACAGTACACATTGTCTTTTACAAATGAAACTTTTCAGATTCTGCTGGCCTATTTATAATATGCTTTGACATTTTCTCTAATCTTGTTATAAAGGGTCACTTCTAAACAACACGATTTAATATACATGGCCATGAAGTATTTGTCTAATGTCCCCCTTATTCCTTTTTTCTGGTCTTGTGTTCTGAAAGAAATCCCCTCAGGGACAGTCCCAGGAATCTTCTTTAGCTTAATCAATTTTAATGGACTTAAGTGGGGAATTCCTTCATTAGCTTGTCAAAAGTAATCCTAACATAAATCAGGGCTGAATACCTGCTCCTGCTGAACAAGGATAACAAGACTTTTAAAAGCCCATTAATATATTAAAGTAAAAGTTCAGATTTTTTAAAACAAGGCAATATTATTAGCTGTTTTTGGTGTCAAAGTATGACCGATTATAGCTTGGCCCAAAGCCTTAAAATTGGAAATCTCCCAGCCAGCGGGTCAGAAAAGGGAAAAGGAACAAACAAACATTTTAAGCACTGTGAAATCCTTTATGTCTTTGTGATGCTTGTATTTATATACTGCATGATGCTGCTATTTAAAGTGTCTCATAGCTAAGCTAATTCTGATTCCCACTTTTTATGTTTATCCAACGCTGACAGAGACTGTAGGTGGTTCCAATGTGAAAAAATTTAAATATATAAATTGTACTTGTAATGATATGGTATGTTTAAATTCAAAGTTTGAAAGTGGATAATATTTCTGGTTTAAACTTTTATGTTGAGTTTAGTATAAACTAGACTTGTACAACCATTCATCACTTTATTTGCGACCTTTCAGTTAGCTTTCAAGCAGGAAGTACTGCAGTGAAGTCTATTGAATTGGCCAGTGAGATGGTGATTCAGCATGTAGTACTTAACACCTCTAACTGCATGCCCCGTAAACTAAGCTAAATGGTTCTTTTCATGACACCAAACCATCTGGATATTAAATGAAGAAGCAATTTGGGCACCACAGATGGTAAAGTATGCGTAGGGTAAGGCTTTTTGCTGACTGCGTATGCAACTGCCTTACAGTAATGTTTTGCTGGGGCACTGCGAATGAACGGAACAAAGCGGGTATGATTGATATTTTTATAATGACAATATTTCATGTGAGAGGCATTGCTTGTAGTGATGAACATATAGAGACGACCCAAATACCTCCCCTCAGACTTAAAGAGCTTTATATAGTGAGTTTCAGCTATTAGTTCAGCTGTTCTGCCTACAAAATTAATGTTTTGTTTTAGTCCCACTGTTCTCATAGACTAATTTTTGGCCGCAGCTGGCAGCTCTAAAAAGCTCTAAGAACCTGTTGTACACTACCTGCTCAACACCAAACAGCAGACAGACACAGTTTGCAACTAGCTGGTGAACATAGTGAAGCATTTAGCAGCTAATGAGTGAGACATTTCCCACAGGAATTGGTAGAGACCAAACACAGAGCTAAGAGAGAGTGAATATTGGACTTATATTCACCCATAAATATGACGTGATGTTGCTCTGTAACTGCTGGATGTGTAAATACGCAAATGTTTGCTCACAATTTTGTCATATAAACTTAAGGCCACGATATGTCAGTATTGTGCTCACAAGTGGTTTTTGTTCCCCCCAAGTGGCCTGAAAAAAGATCCATTATTGCAGGTTTAAGTTATAAGGCGTGATCAAGAAAATTCAGAGTTTTTGTTCATGTGTACTTGTGAGTCTTAGCGCCCTTGTATGTAGAGTATTCATGTGTGTATCAGCGTATAGTTGTGTGTGTGGCCATTATCCTTTGTGTCACTGATGTGAGTTGAAAGTTCAGCTTGAATGCAGTGAGAGAACGCCTCGGGCTGTTCTCTGGAGAATCTAACAACCATCAGGGGTCACAGTTCTGTCTAATGCTGTGACACATTAGCAGGTAATTACAGGCTACATACTCTGCAGCTGTATGAAGCATGCCTGTGCATGCAGACAAAAACGCACAATTACAAGTGCATTTATCATACTGGCCATGAATAATGTTGTCGGACTGTAGAAGTAACATTTGTTGCCTGTGTACATTCTCATCCACAAATAGAAGAAGAAATGCATTGTATGTGTCAAAAACGTGTGGATAAACACTATGTCTCTTATTTAAATTAGATACATATTTGAGTGGTGCACATGTAATTTAGTTGTCTTTGATGAGAAATGTAAGAGGAGAAGTGCTGTTTGATATTGCCTTCAAGTTGCACATTCAGTTCCTCTTATCGTGTTCGGCTTTGTCTGCTAAGCCATTGTGGGATTACTCACTTCACCATATGACCATATTTTCTGTGCTGTATTGGTTTTCTTTGACTTTGTCTCTTGTGGCTTTAGAGGCAATGACAGCATTCAATATGTAACCTGGCAGTTCCACTTGTTCAATTTAAGATAAAATGTTATGATTTATTTGCAATAAAGTGTCCTTTTTGCACAAATCAATAATACCTGCAGTGCAAAAAAAAAAAAAAACCCTGTGAAAACAAGGTGAGAGTTCTGTATCTTCTTCTCACTTCAGTCACGCTCAGACACATAGGGTCTAGATCAACATACTGTGGATCCACGATGCCGACAAAAGTGAGTCAGAGGAGTCATAGGAAGTCATCACCACAATCTGGAACCAGTCTGGGAACAACAGAATCAGAGAACTCATTGTATGTCTTCTTCCTATGGAGGAAACAACTGTCAGTAGTTATTCACTGTATTTTAACCTCATCTATCAACACTGTGCCACGGGGCAATAACAAACGAGAGTAGGATGACTAACAATGGCAATGAAAGCGGATTCACATCTGCACTGTTTCCTACCTGAACTTTAGTGGAAGAATAAAAGACAGAGCTGTGATGAAGTGATGACACAGTGCCCGCTGGGATTGGCAGCAATGCTCTCAGTGACCCTGAACAGCAGGTGTGAAATAGGTGGATGGGAACTAAGGATTCAAATGATTATTTTCTTATACTGGAAGAGAAAAATGGTGACTGCTGCCATTTAAACCATTGGACGTCATTTACCGCAGTGGCAAATCGATTAATCATTCAAGACAGCTGCATTATTGTTGTTACCACTGTGAGTTATATGACAGGGTCAGATAGTCATCATCTCTGACATCTAGAGGGTACTACCTTTAACATCCTTAGTTGAGTTCAAAGTCACCATGACATAGCATAATTTAGCTAAAAAAGTTCTCCATACCAAACACCAAACTGGAGAAGACTGGTTTCTGATACAATATTACTGATAATCAGCCATTTAATTTGCTCAGTCTGACACTGTGTTCGTGTTATCTGTGTTCTGTCTGGTTAGGGATTATTTTGTTATATTGTGCTGTAAACAATCAGTAGCAAGTGATATATCATCAGCTATTTTCTATGAAAAAGCTCTGTAAGTTTCCGGCCCAGTATCAGCAGACAGCAGGCAAAGTTAACAAGTTGCTGGTGAAAATGATGCAGCATTTAAAAGCCAAAGAACATTGGAGGAAACACGACTCCAAATGAATGCTGATGTTGCACCATATCTGCTTGATGTGTAGCCTAAATAAGCAAATGTTTGCTTGCACATTTGCCACAGAAACTTAAAGTGGATTATATGTTAGTGTTGTGTTTGTAAAGCTTCACTTATTAATATTTCTAACAATATTTATGTGTGTGTGTGTGTGTGTGTGTGTGTGTGTGTGTGTGTGTGTGTGTGTGTGTGTGTGTGTGTGTGTGATGGCTGCTTTGTGCGACTGACTTGTCGTTATCTTGTGTATAAGTAATATTGACTTCCTGAATAAGTATAACAGTTAAAATAATCTTCATACATTTCATTACTTTTATTACTGTGCATAAGTGCATGAACTGCCTATTTCACTAGTGTCAGTCAATAGGTCAGCAGATCTTTTGTCCCTCTCACTGAAATTAATACGAGCTGCTATACTGAGGTTTCCTTTTATCCAGCCACAAAATGTGTCACAGGAGTGAAAAAATCCGCTTTGAGCCTGCGGTGTAAATCCGCCCTGACAGGACTGCTGAGATAGCTCTGCGTCCACAGCAACGCTCAGAGAACTGCCTGCCTCGCCATCCACACGGCAACAAAGCTCACACAGCAGGCCTCAACCAATCAGGATGCTCCAAAGGTGACAGGCCCGGGCCAGGTCTTCCTTTGCTCTCTGTCGCTATGGCTGCTGCATTTTTTTGTTTTCCTGAGAGAAAAACCTGGAGATAGAGGGAGTGAAGTGTGACAGAGAGATGGAGAGAGAAAGAGAGAAGAAAACATTTCTCTCAATCAGAGAAGTCCACTACAGCTTACATAGGCTAAACATTCAGTATGATGAACTCACACTCTCAGTATAGAGTAATGTACAGGTAAACCTGAATTGCAGCTGGATCTGTGTTGGCTTGTATGAATGTGAAAGTTACATTTGAGGATGACAAATATAACCGTGAGATTTTCTGTGGGTGGAGTTTGCACCTTTTTTTATTTTGCGGTTTGAACATGCATATTAGTTTTTTATCTTTGCATGTATACGTCTGTCTGCCTGTCTGCGTTTGTCTAGACATCGTAACCACAAGTATATATTGTGGAATATGGTAATTCTGTTCTGTCATCTGAGCAAAGAGCAACCTGTTAAGAGTTTCCACACTGTCCTACTTGCATAGATACATATTAGAGGTTCCAGTTGTTACTCACTGTTGACCTTATACCTGCAGCGATTGCAAAGCAATTAACTAATACTAATTTTACCGTTTGGAGTGGTGACAATCGGATCTGCCCATTAAGGTGGCTTACATCATTCATTTCCTACAGAGAATACAAATTGAAATCAAACACATATGGGCTTCTTAATTTTAGTGCAGTGCTGATGTACTTACATAATGAATTTCAGCAAGAGGCACTTTAGTAGACCTTGGACACGAGCCTAACAATGAGTGACTCTCAATAATGCTTACACAAAGTAAAAGAAGATAGTAGATTTCCTAAACACAGAGGTTATTGTGTGTTTGTGGCGCATGTATAAAAGTAATCAGACCAGTCAAAGCTCTGCACATTGATGCATTCAGCTCACTATATGCTTTAAATCCTCCACTTGTGCTGTTTGTGAGTCTTTGTTTAGATTTGAAAGTCATTGTTCACCAAGTAGTTCGCCTCAGTGTGCTGAGGTAGATAAGGTCTGCGAGCAGTGAAATATCTTTGAAAAGAGACAGCCAGTCACAATGGATTTATTGTGTGTGTATCCTGAGGTGACCTCTATTCTCTCTCGGTGTGTGTATTATTGCTGGAGCCTGTTGGAGTCCATCTGGGTGCTTGGATTTGGTCGCTTCGATCCATGCCAAGAACAATACTCCTTCCTCCTGTGGCCTGGCTATTCTGCTGGCATCGCTTCACTTCTTCACTCTCACATTTAGTCTTGGCACCACACCCTGACCAATTAAGAGATATTGTCAAAGAAAATCCAAAGCCACGTCAGAGTGATAACCTTTGTTTCTGATGATTAAACTTTTTTCAGTCGGATCTGTAGAGAGAACTGGTGTTAATGAAGCCATTTAGATAGTTACTCACATTCTCACCTTTTTCCTGCCAAGGCTGACTTGTTGACTCATTGTGATTTGTGAATAGACTTGACATAACAGAAAGTGAGAGAAATGCATTTTCCCGCCACAAAAAAGTCATCAAAGGTGTCGGGATTGAAAACAGGCTGGAGTGTGACACTGTAAGCACAAGTCAGGTGGTGGATGGACGCAGGCATTTCAGTGGCAGCAAGACCTGCCTTAACCTTAACCTTAACTTTCACAACAGTTGTTTTGGTTTCCTACCAATTAGTTCACCGTCATTTAACATACCAACAACTGGATGTCAAGTTGACCATTTTTCCAAACTCTTCCACTGAACAGCAATTGTCCAATCATAGCATGGCAACCGTAACTAGGCACAGCAGCTTTGGAAGTCTCCACAGGCTGAAGTGGTGTGCATGGGGCTATGGTAAGAGTGATATTACTCATTTAAAAAGTTTGGAGGTCGGTGTATTTTTTTAGCCTTAATTCACAGCTAAAAACACAAGAGCCATAGTGTAAGGAATGGATGTAAAGGTGTGTTTATTTATTGTAACATAAGCTGCAATCGTGCGGCTAAATAGCTTGCCACCTGCTCACAGAGCATTACTTCTAAGACCAAGAACATCACTAATTACATTAATTTGTACATATTCAATAACCCTTTTACAGGATTTTGAAATGAGTCTGCTAGAGAGAGCGTTTTCAATGAGAAGCTGCTTTTATCTACCTCTGTCTGAAATGAAGGACCTATTGTTGGCCCTTGTTAAACCACACATGTGAGAACTGGATGTCTGACACATGTAGCAATATAGTAAGGGGGTCAGGTCTTAGCGAATGGTTAGTTCACTAACAGTAACATAATCGGTTCATGGTGGAGGAAATGAGCATAGCGTTAGTTCAGGCAGGCCACGAAGTCAAGCTCAGCTCCTCAGGTGATCTTAGCTGATTGTTAACAGCCCACATCAGCTGATGGCTCAGCTGATTCCCTTCCAAGCGTCCCATTGGCAAATCACACACAATCAGCTGAAAGCTCAGCTCAGCTGATTCTCTTCAAGCATCCTAATTGGAGAATATCATACAGGGCACCTTATTACCTTTACTGCTTCCTCTGCAAGCTGCTTTGAAACCTGCATCCACCCCAGCTCCTCCTTTTATGTTGTATTTGATTTCATCAATGTATAATTTCTGTTGTCATTGATGCTTGCTCTGTTCTGTACTCTATGGGGGGTATTTGCTACTTATTTACTTGCCTTAAACTTTTTCATGTATGTACAACAGAGCCATACTGCATTTGAAAATAAAGTTTTGGTCCTGACTAAGCTGTATATAATTTGCTCTGTAATATGAGGATGCACAGTCCACTATTTTAAAACATACATGACCATGCATGACCACACAAAGCTGAGCATGCAGAAGCTACTTCCCTTCAAAACACACACAGTATTGCACATCATGTGAACGCACGTGTTGCACAACACGCCTCTTAAAATTTCTCTGTAGTTCCTCAATCTACGTCACTACTGAGATGTAAACAATGCATCCAAACCTGGTCTAGAGATAGACATTTGAACCACCCAAGTTCAGACAGTGTGGGTGATGTGTGAGACGTGGTGTGCCACACTATTTTAGCTGTCTGATCCCTGAACCATAGCAAAGACACAAACAAAGTTTCACAGATTAAAATAATTTATTATAAATTCATAAATAATGCCTTGTAATTCAACACAATTGTTTACTGATAATAAAAGTAACCCTTTTCTTAACAAGCTTACAACTGTTGTTTATGTTCTATGTTGATACAACACCTTTTCATTTTGACCTGTTTTATAAAGGTGGCAAACATTTAATTCAGTCAAAACTTACTGTGTATGATCCCTATAACCACAGCTTTTAGGGGTGAAAACACTTTGCAAAGATATGTGCTTATCTGTAAGTCTAAATTGATGATCTTCTTTGATGAAATTAGTTCTTCTCAAAATACTCTCCATAGATTAGAATATAATTCTTGCTATGGCACATTTGGCAAGTCAAGTGCTCCATTGGACTGTAAATTTAGCTCATGTCCCTAAGCTGGCAAATCATCTCTTCACTCAGCTGAGACTGACTAACAAAACATCACAGCACAGCCTGCCCCAAGTTTTCCCACGACCGTCTGTCCTCGACAGTTGGCCCTGACAGTTAGCGAGACAGGTGCACATCTTTCACTATGCTGTACATTCGGTGTCAGCGCTGCTCCACCATAATGACCTTGAGTCATAAGTGAACACAGTGGATCTCTCTGTTTGCATTTACCAGCTCTAACACTAAATTGTCTAATGTTTACATTGGAAAATGACGAGACTCTATGAAAGCCTAAAGATATACAAGTCTGTTTGGACAGAATCTGCATGTGGAGGCGTTCACTCACTGTCATTGCGTGTGTTGTCTGGATCATCGGTTTTGCTCTGAGGGATAAATATAATCAGGATCATTAAGTCTGTTCCTGTATGTACTGTAGATAGATTCATGATTGTATTTGTCACTTCATGTTCAGACATTTTCATCTGATATACTACAGACTGCGAATCAAATCATCAACTGTCACTGACTGCTATTTGAAATAAAAAGAAAACACATGTTGTGAGTGAGCTCAGCCACTATGACTTGGTGCTTCTGGCTGGAAAATAGAATCCTGTCCTACTTATTTCTTCTGCGTTGTGTTGCAGTGAAGCAAGTAGCCCATCAGGGCCCAACCTGATGCAAAACAAAATGTTTTTGAAATTCAAGTGATACTTGACTTGCGGTGTGTTTCCGCAGCAAATGTCTGCACGTAGGGTTAAAGGGCACTGTGTATACGCACATTGGAAACAATCCAATTTGGCATCACTGGGTCTACTAACCCAGAGGGCAAATATTGTAACACCACAAATAGAAAATGTGCCATGAGCCAAATGGAGCAAACACCGGGGTCTGTATTGTCCCACCAGAACAAACTTTACAACACAACAAACTCACAAACGCACATTCACCTTGGCAGCATGCACACTGTTTGAGAGAGTGAAGCTCCTCCACTGGGAAGGAATAAAGCTGCTTCACCATAGCATCCCAAACCCGCTGCCCAACCTGCCCTCCAACTGAAAGTTTTAACCTTAGTGTGCAAATTGCTGACTTTTCGACCTCTGCTGAAGTTTGCCTTGACCCTTGCACAAGTGCACAATGCCCCTGGCTTGGGCCGGATCGCATGCCCCAAATACCTGGAGCGTGGGTTTACTTATGGAGTAAGGTGTGCCAGCCGAGCAGCAGCTGCTGGGTAAAAAGCTGCTTGTTATGAGCCTCTGATACTTTCACATACCAAACCATCAGTGAGTGTGGATATGAGAAGTGGCACGCTCAGGGGAGTGACACAGATATGGGTGTAACTCATGTGTGAATGTGTCTCGTGTGTGTGTGTTTACGATACACAAACCATAGCTGAGTGTAAGCAATCTGCAGTGCATATAGATGCATGGGATTCTTTCTAAGATATGCACTGCATGTGGACAAGGGGCATGTTAGTTCGTGTATCGCTATGCTATTTACTTATAGCTCCTAAAACATTGCTGACACAAGTCAAGTACACTGACTGTAGTGTTTAAAGGTTGTGTAACCACAGCAGATCTTGTCGTACGCATGCCACTGTACCATCAAATGTGGGAGATGCGATTGTGTTATTAAGTGTGTGTCCGTACATGTTAGTACAATACACCCTCCACCATATGCTCCGGCAATTTAAGATAAGGTTGGGGGGGCGGGGTCTGTGTAACATTAGTCAAAAACGCTGATAGAGATACGATGTCCTAATGAGGCGGGCAGTGCAAGAGGAGAACGACAGAGATACCATTAGTACGGGGCCCTCTCGTCCACTACGGCCCCTAGTCAGAAAGGAAGCCTGTGAGAAAACAATAAGGGATGTTTCCTTGCCACATAGACCATTATAATGCGGGCTGTGATAAGAGCGATAACAACCTCCCTGCCATGCTGGGCTATTCTGGGAGGAGTGGGCTCTGGAAAAACAGGATATCCCCTTTTGTTTTGGTTTGGTGTTAGTTGTTTTGCATTTGTGCAGAATCAATTTTTATCTTTTTCATCTGTTTCACTGACAATATGCTTTTTTTTATATTAGCTTTCTTAGTGATAGTGATGGGCCTTGTCATACAGTCATGTTCTTTACCCTGTCTTCTCTGCAGATTGGGATGTGGGTCAGAGGGTTAAAGGGGTCAAGCATGTGGGTCACAGCTGGTGTTCTCAATGTCTACACAGGGATACTGAGAAAGTCCTCCCCTGATAATCTCATAATAATTATGGAACCACAGTGTTAGAAGTAAGACCAAAAGTAAGCCTCACAGAAAGAAAGAGCGAGAGTCAATCAGGTATATACAAATATAAAGCTTAGGAGATGTCTCTGTTTCTGGAGTCAGTGCTATATGTAGCCAAATCAGTTGACTCTGGCATTAACCTTTGAGAATCTGATGTTTTAGATTAGTTACAAGATGCTGTTAATGATTTTGGCAAGTTTGTGTTATTTGTTTATATGGATATATCTGGTGACTGCTGTTTACTGGTACCAACATTAGCATTTGTGATCAGCGACATCATACAAAGCCTTATTGGCAACTAAAGAAATAGTTTGAAATTTTTAGAAATACCAAGAGATAAGAGAGGATCAATAACACTCATGTTTGTGTGTATGGAGTTAAAGTAGAGCTGGATAATGATTAGCTTAGCATAAACAGTTAGCCTGTCCAAAGTTAAAGAATCTGCCTAACTACACCTCCAAAGTAGTGATTTATCTAGTTACAAATACATATTGCTATTATTGGTTTATAAGTCTAGACAACTGGATACAGACATATTTGTATTAATGAGACATTATCGCATGGTACTTGCTGTATCTTCATGAGGTAGAAGTCTAAAAGTGTCCCCTAAAAATGAATTGTGTTGACTTAAACAATACAATAAGTTTGGTTCTAGTTTTTCAAGCCTTCAAGTCCTCAACATACTTTTTTTCATAATGCAGACAGACCAAAAACCAAAGTCATGGCACCACAACGTTCCCTGACATTATCAGATATCACATCAGTTATGTAGTTTCAGCCCATTTTGAGGTTTCATTTCTGTAATGTGTTATTATGTGTTTTTATCATCATGGCATATTTCTTCTCTTCGTTTTGCACCTCCTCCCTCCTCCTTTGTCTCTCTCTGTGCAAGCCCAGAGTTATCTGTCAAGGAGGGGGAGGGATGCTCCAGCACCCCGCCCTGCACTAATCCATCCCTCTCTCTTTAACACACACTGGCAGCATTGAAAGGATTTGTTTTTCTACGTTCCCTCCATCTCGCTCCCTCCATTTGTGATCTCAGGTTACAGTGACTCTATGTTTTCCTGTCAGCTTTGTAAAAGAGAAAAATTCCCGACTGAGACTCTGGCCTGGACTGGGAGACACAGCTGGTGCCCCCAAACCCCAAAGTGTTTCCCTCAGCTGACAGTGAAATTATAACCTGCCACAGCCTTTTTATTTGAGCTGCAGATTCAAAGTTTAAGTGCTTTTCAAATGTGAATCATGAACATAGTTTGGTGACGGTCTTGTGAGTAAGTTGTTCATTTAGCACTATAGCTTTGCAGGATTTGACAGCTGCTCCCACTTGATTCCTATATTTTTTCACTGTAGAGATATAGACGACATCATGTTATCTAAACAAAACCCAATCCTGTACATACTGAATGTCTGTAATATTATATGGTCACGTTGTAAATACTGTAAATGCTTCTAGAAAGAAGACCACAAGGACAATCAGTAATAAATAACATCATCATAATGATGCATGATGGCTTTGGCCTAGTCACTGGCACTTAAAGCTGATATACACCCAAGAAGATGATGTGTC
Source organism: Dicentrarchus labrax (assembly GCF_905237075.1). Lineage (NCBI taxonomy): Eukaryota > Metazoa > Chordata > Actinopteri > Moronidae > Dicentrarchus > Dicentrarchus labrax. Next base: position 11,536,616 of record NW_026136708.1, on the reverse strand, counting down.
CTGTGATGAACTGCTGGCAACTCCAAGGGCTTTTCTTGCTTTTCAACAACTACACACTGGGATAGATTCATGCCTGAAACACTTACAGCTAAATTCTGTATTCTTTTTCAGCATTATCTCCAAGCCCTGTTGTGGAGATTTGAAAAGAACAGACTCTCACAAGAGTAATGTTGATTGAGTCACCTTTAGCGTTCCAAAAACAAAAATAACCTTGAGCACTTCCCCTGGAAGTCATTGTAGCTGTTTTACCGAACTACATAGCGGTTCTAGACTTTTACGAATAAATGAACATCTGCTACATTCATGCCCTTGACAAATGAGTTAACACCAAGCCTGAAGGAAGAGTGCCGGGTTATAAAGCCAATTTGAAATAGTGGCCAAACCATGTAATTACAGCAACGGCAGTACAGTATAGTGGTACCAGACCAATCAGTGTCCTTTGAGAAAGTACTGGCAGCTACAGGGGTGGGTGCTTGATGTTTGCAAGAAAAAATGTTTTCGCTTATCTCCTGACTTACTTCCGTAAGAGTTTGACTACGTTTTATGGTTTGTTGATCTGATTGGTTGAGGTTTGCTTGTGATATACAGTAATAGACAGTAAAAGACTTCCCTGATGGTTCTGTACAACAAACCATCTGGCGCAGTCAGTGTTTGAACTTTCTTTAACACAATTATTTGTGTTTGAGTGCAACACAAGGAATCCATGCCTAAAAGTGTGCTTTGTTATCCCCATATTTAAATGATCACGAACATCGTATATATTCAAGTTTTAGGAGAAGAAAGGTGTCATGTGACTTGCAGTTCCAGTTGTGGCACTGAACTTGTCTCACATCCCAGCGCTGATCCGAGGGTTTCTTGATTTGCTATTATTTCTTCAGCATGCACACAAACTACATTGAAAGCAACACACAGCCACTCATCCACTCCAAGAAGTGGATTCAATATGTTGTGTAGTTTTCTTTCAATAGCTACAGAGATTTCCAGGAGACTGCTTTCTGTGTTTACTCTCAGACTCAAAGACAAGTGATTTTTTTTTTATGTTGGTGTTGTTGTTGCTGTCGGAGGCTCACACTGCTTACCTTAATTGACACCATTGTTTCTGGAGTGTGTGTCTACAAGAGAGGTAGTGAGTTAAAGAATATCATTACTCATAGTCTTAATGGACAAAAATAGCAGAATAACTCCCCGATTGACCAATACCGGAATGTCCCTGGAAAAAAGAATAAGCAGGTTAATATATGAATGAGCAATTTAACGTTTCAGCTTTCATTTAACTAACTTCTACTCGACTGTGACAAGCTCATAACAAGGACCGAAACTCTTAAGATGTCATGCCGTGCTATACTGTAAGTGTCTCTGTTAGCCAAGTCTCTAAGGACAGTGATGTCACCTCTCCAAGTGTTAGATAAGAGCCTGGAAAGTCCCCTGTGCGTGACTGTCCGAGCTCATTAAAGAAACTGGTTAAGTCAGGTCTCTTATCAAGAAAAGTCTTCATGCTCCTGTTTGTGGTCATCTTTTGAGTGCAAACAAACATATGCATACACACAACCTCACACTACTCGCTGCTTCCGTCCAACTATATTTGCTTATTTCATTACTTTTAGTGCCCCACTTCTTTCCAAACTGCTGCTTGTAAACAGAACAGAAACCAAAATGGTTTTAGCTTATCTTTTCAATGCACAGATGAGTGTGATCATTAGCAACCACAACAGGGGCTGAACACAGCGTTCTACACAAAACCTCATCACCCACATCTTTCAACCAGACGAGGCAGGCTGTGGCATTTGCACTTGCAGATATCCTTTCATGCGTCTGCGTGTGAGTGTGGGAAAAAAAGAGGTTAAAGGGTGTGTGTTGGTTACTTGACAGTCTCTTGTCACGTAACATACGATAGGTAAAGCAAAGCATTAGTATTGTCACACAGAAGAAATTGCCTGGTTTTAATCTCTAAAGCTATCATAATGTTGTTTATTGAATCTTCAGGCTACTGAATTGTGTTGTTTCACTTACACTTACAGTGTGTGTGTGTGTGTGTGTGTGTGTGTGTGTGTGCGCATGTGTGCGCACCAGCAGCTGGATGTCATTACTCATGTTTGCGTGTGCTCTGCTCAGCTCCCCTTTTGGCCTTTTGTAAGTGTCTGTGGAGCCAAAGGCTGTTTCCCTGTGCACTGCTGAGCAACCAGAAGTTTAATGTTCTCCTCACGAAATTAAGCCTGTGCCAAAATGGACAAGCTCCCCATCACTCAATGTCGTGACAGTCAGGGCAATTTTTTAATAAAGCCTACTCACACTGGGAAAAGTTGGCTTTGGCGTATTGTAGATTTGAAATAAAATCCTTTAAATCAGGAGCTGCATGTTATCCAGCTGTCAGAAAAGTCACAAAAAGCTTATTAAAATGTTACGTTACGAAGAAGATGTTCAGCTTTTGACAACACTGTTTATGACCCTGGGAAACTCTTTACGGTCTATAACAGAAGGAATGTGAGGTTCATGTTGTGTAGGTGGAAACAAAGGTGTGCAAGTCTTGATCATTTTAAACCAAAAAGATCCAGTCAGTAATCTTCTGCATAGTATCTGCATCTGTCCTTGACCTGATGATGGCGCTAGATGAAGAGTAGTGGAATCCCTAAAGTTCACAAGGCCCATGAATGTCTAAACCAACATTGCATGCAATCCAACCAACAGTCACTTCACTGTAAACCACAAACGTGAAAAGTTCCTTTGATGCTCATTCATTCATATTAATTAGGCCCTGAAGTTGTGAAAGCAAAGATAATTCTTAAACAAACACATAATCTTAATTTTACATCACACTATGTAACATAATTTGCTATACAACACTGGACTCTCTTTGGATTTCATGATGTACCAATAAAGATGTAAACAACATTCACTGAACAGAAATAACATTTCTTTGAATATCCACACTAATGAAGATCTAGTGTAAAGAGAGGACCTACACTGGTATTGAAACCAATTCCTGTGCTTGTGTTTGTAATCTCTCTGTGTGAAAAAGAAGAGAGCAACATGTGCATCAGCATGTGCAGTGGATGTGGCTTTATTTCATACCATATCTGTATATATCCTTTTAAAGTGCTAATGTTTGCAACCACAGCATTATCAACAGCAGCCAGTGTCTGACATGAGGTTGCCATGTCTGTCAAGTTGTGGGAGAGTGTCTGATGGGAACAGCTATTCATATCCTCAGTGTGAAAGAAACATTTCTCATAGATCATGACACCCCTAGATGATATTGATAATCTATGATGTGTCTGTTAACATTTTATGGTCACGTAAAAGAGGCCAATATGATATGAGTAATAATTAATATGAGTATGTTTATCAGTATTTTAGAGTTGTTTATCAGACAGCAGTTATGTCAAAGTTTAAAATGTTGATATGAAAGGTTCGCTTGTTAGGTGTTTAAATCTCAAAAGATATGAAGATTGCAATTATTTTAATTCAAACATTTCCTATATGGAGAACATCATATCTTGATGGGCCTTATCTTTGGGACTTAGATAAGAATATTGGTCATGACATGTTTCATCCTAGCTTAGCACAAAGACTGAAAGTAGCTCAACTGTTTTTACAACCAAAGAATCAGTCTTTTATTCAGCCCGTCCTCACCAGAAAAATGGCCGTATAGGTCGGTTGTGAAAGCCTCTTATTACGACCCATTTTTACATTTATTGTTAGGCTGCACAGAAAACAGCCACATAAACAGGAACAGGAAGACAGGGTGGAGTGGGTCGTCACAGTGACCTCTGCATACTGCCTACTAAATGAACGATTAAGTATGCTGACTGTTCACACTGGAGTATATTCAAACGTACATCTTTTCTGTATCACATGGCTGTATCGATAGCAACAAGCTCCGACTCGCTGTGGACATAGGTCTGACTACTCCAGACTGATCACAACATCACAGTCTACCGCTGACTGAAAATAGTTTATCACAAATTTAAATCAACATTTCCTTTTACTCTCAATGTAGTATTTTTCAGTATTCTTTTCAGGCAAAAGGGGGATATAGGGGCACTAAATGATGGTGCTTGTGGTTCACGTTTGATTAAAAAAAGAAGAATATCAAACATGGAGCGGGCAGTATTAGCAGCTACTGTCGGTATATTTTATTGAGAAGCAGAAAAGGAGGCTGCAAAGCTGGAAGAGGAAGAGGATGTTGCCATCTTAGCACTTGTCTGTGGTTATGTAAGTTATGTTATACATTTTACCAAAAGCAGTGCTTGCAGTGGTGTGACTGTGGGGCAAGAGGGGTCTGTGAGTGGGCTGGCCGGCCGGAGAGAACCTCTGAACCCGTTGGTTCTTCTGGAGCTTCTCAACTCCCAAAAAGTTTGAGCACTTTCTCGATACACCTTCAATTTTAATCACACTGCCAATATTTGCAATCTACACTGTTGATTTCTCATTTCAAATATTCTCAGAAGTGAATTTTGTGATTAAATAATGCGTGAACATAGTCAAAAACTTTCTTAAACCGTCCGCCATTGACCAGTTAGAAGAGACACAATGCATTATGGGGTGGTTGAGTATACTCCTCTTGCTAATCTCGTATACAACCGGGCATTTCTCGCATACACAAATTTATACTGTATACTATACAGTAGAAACAACTCCATACTCAATTTGACGTCATACTTAGTTTGAATAGTACAGTATGTAATTTCAAACACAGTCAAAGTCTGTGTAGGGAGGAGTTTGGGATGGATTTGTTGGTCAAACACACAGACTTTCATCCAGACGTTTGTCTCCTGTTGGAAACCAAAAGTCAACATTGACTTAACTTACATAACGTACTTTACCCACGTCACATAGCCTACATAACCTTGACTTTTGGTTTCACACGGGACACTAATGTACTCATTTTAACTCGAACCAGGATCTTTGCCTAAACCTAATCAAGTCGTTTTGGTTCCTAAACCTAACCAAACTGTGGCACAACTTTAATCACGTGACAGCGAAGGTCCTGTACGCAGAAGGTCCAGTACACCTGTCACTGGTACTCTCCAGCAGCCGTTCTCCTTATTCAGTCGTTTAGAGATGAGAGTGAAACATGAATAGTAAAGTTGTGGGCCGTAAAACCAAAACAATTAGCTTAAATACTCTTGTGGGCTCATCACTTGAACATCACACATTGTAATTTGATTTGACTGAGTTTTTATACAACTTATACAACAGCTTTGGAGAACTCTCTCTCTTCACCCACTGAAATTCAAAGCAATACTATAGTAACTTTTGCCTCCACAGCTGATCTGTTTCTAATACATTTCTGTAACTAGAAATACATTTTCATGGTTCATTATACAGATCTCAAGATGCTGTGTTATTTATGTAGGGAAAATTCTTTGCTGTAAACCATATTCTTCAAAGATCAGGTTACATCGCACAGAAATAATAAAATGCAAATAAAATTGGTGCCCAGTGGTGGACTGTTGACTTAATTTACTATAAAAGCAAATCTCCCATATAGGTTTTCTTCACTTTTTCTACAGTAGCTTTTCTTCTGGGTTACAGTGGGTTTCTGCTCATCGGTTTAATTCAGACTAAAACAACAGTGGTGTGAATAATGGGAGACATGAGTTTCAAATGGTGGCCTTTCAACCCTCTGAGAGACACACTAAGCACTTAGAGAAACCATGTGGTTATATAGAAATAAAGTGTTTCAAATGAGTGTTATTTTCTGAATTGGTGACATATTCACATCACAAAACTAAGCCAAAAAAGCTGAAAAAGTAACAAAAGCACCGGTATCAAAACAAATTGATTTCCAAAATGTGATTCAACAATTTTCTAATGTTCTCTAACACTACACTGTCAACTCAGCTGATATCCACCAGACTGAGATTTAGGTTTTCTGGGAGACAATCCATCACACTCGGTGCTTTTACCATTAAGCAAAGCCTATTAAGAGCAAAAATCCAGATGTTGTTTCCTCTGGAGGTGGGCCAAACTACTATGTCTCCTCTGAAACAAACCAGAGCCCGGGATGTTCTGTATGACTGTCAACATCAGGGCCAGTGGCTGGACCATTTTGAATTCATCTCATAGCTCACAGTAAATGGCTCTGACTTGTGGAGATTGTAACATGGATATATTCTAAGCAATGTGGCCTCTTTCAGTAAAGTCTCACATGGAGGAATGTTTTAGTTGCGGCCTGTTTAAAACAGAATGAATCTAATACTAATATGTCATGTTTAAGCCGGCAGTTGGGTTGTCTAAATCACCATCTGCCAGTATTATTAACATGCTCATCAAAGGTAATGTTAATAAAGTGAACTTTAATTCTATTCTTAAGCCGAAACTTAAGCTAAGACTAGACAACTCACACATTACAATTATTAATACAAACATGCACAGATTTTTTTGTCTTAACAGTCAGAAATAAGCAAAAATCTTGGATAGTTTTACCTATTCAGGCTCCTAATAAATATTGAAATTAAACTATCTAAGAGAGTAACAAATTTTAATAGTTAATAGAAATAGGCTATATAACAAGTGTTGTGAGTGTACTTCGTACAGTTTTAAAGGTCACAAGGCAAAAAGGTCAAGAATCACTGGACTGTAATTGTACTTGTGTTTCTAGTCAGGCCCGTAATAAGATAACACATGCATGTGAGGGTAAGAAATTGACGTATATCAAGAAAACAGCTTCCCTTCCTAATAATAGCCAGTTTCCTAAATTTAGATGATGATGTTATGTTTTTGTGGTTTGACTTTTCCTCTAAGGCAACCATGGGTAACATTAGTTTTTATCTAATTATTGGATAGATTGCCATTGTCTATGGTGCCCGGAGGATGAATCCTTCTGACTTTAGTGATCCCCTGACTTTTCATTCATTCAGACAATCAGTTTGACATTTGTGGTTGTGTGAGTGACAATGTGTCGTATTTGGTTGTGTGTATTTGATACACACATTCAGGATCCTTTCAGACTTTGACGTTTCATTTTAGGTCAAGATTTTTATTTGTTAATTGAATTTGTCCAATACATTCTGACCATACACTCGCAAAATTAACTACATTCCCATCATGCTCAGCTGTACTTTTTGTTTGACGCTAATTAGCAAATGTTAGCATTCCAACAGATTAAACTATAATGCTGACGTCTGCATTTAGCCTCACAGTATCATCTCACAGCTGTTAGCATAGCTGTAGAGTCTTCTCCTGCTGTAATCGTCTTAATGAGAACTACAGACATTGAATGGATCAGAAGGCAAACAATTCATCTCCACATTATATAATTTTATCTCCCAACTGTCAACACCAACTGACCAAGACTGGAACAGACTCAGGGCAACTTTATCCCATCAGCAGTAACGCTAAACCACCATTAAATACATTATAATGCTCAATATGATATCCCAATGTAGCTGTCCATATAAAACAATAAAACTTTTTTAGTACAGCATAGCACAGTTTTGTGTTTAAATGACATTTTACAGCCTTCCCATCCTCTTAAATGTCTTTATACACAGCCAGCTTTATCTAAGGAAGTCCAACGCATGACCATTCTGTCACAGTTTCCTTCCTCACCTTCACTCAGCGGCAGCCAAGTGGCCTTTTCCTCAGATAGAGAAAGGACCTCTCAGCTGTAGCCCACGTGCCACAACATGATAAAAAAGCCTGAGGCAGAGGGTTACATGTGGAAGAGTGTGAACAATAACCAAGCATGGTGACAATGAGAGTGGCTCCGTCGCCTTTTTCCTTCCCTCCGCTCTCTCCCTTTCTCCTGATGGCACTATAGGACGCAGCTGTGGAACAAGACTACATTGTGTTTCAACTTCTGTTGTCGGTTTAAAGCTGTATAATTAAAAGTAACTACTGCTGTGGAGGGAACCCACCTATGCTGGTACTGCATTGTTGCACTTGTCACAATCTTGCTCAACAAGATCATTGTGCAGTGTTGTGTAATATTGGCCAAAATTTTAAACCTCAAATATACTCTCTTGCATTTCTGGTTCAGCTCGTTAGATCTGTTGATGACTAAAAAACAACTCTATTAGACTTGTTCATGTCACGCAAACCTATGTTACTCACTTACTCAACTCACTTAGAGCCAGAAGGTACACACTGTTTCTATTGCATCTGTAACAACAAAGGCTTTTTGGACTGCAACAGCTTCTGGAAAATGAATTGGTTTGATTACATAATGGTTGAATAGTTTATGATTAAATAAGCAGATTAGTCAAATAAAGTAGTGCTGAACACTGTGCATGAAAGAAAAGATATTATGTCTTTAATGGCTCCAATGAAAGAAACCTACAGTCCCTGTTGTCTCTGCATTATAGCAGTGCCGTTGGAGGCATTATAGGCCTGCCAGAATAAAACAGGATCATGTAACACTCATGTCTCTTAGCTTGTCGTTTTGAATCGCTTCCATGTCAGAGTGCCAGCTCCAGGTCACAGTTTGTTAGCCTGGTTGAGGAGGGGGAGTAAAAACTGGTGTGAGGGCCATTGTCTGACGGTCTCTGGAGGTGGTATAGGTTTCTCTCTCTCACTGATACTGCTGATTGAGATGGAAAATCAGCATCTGCAGGTCTTAGGGGTGTTGAAGTGTCTCCTGAAGTCATGAGAAAAGACGTGACAAATTGTGGATGAAGTTATACAAAAAGGTTGATTTGGCTGCATAACTTGAATCCATCTGGACTTTCAATGGATATCACTTTCTCATATCTACAGGAGCTGAATATACAACCAAAACAGCTCATGAGTTGGCATTAAATGCTAAATGACTTACTGAGTTGGTTTCATGTACACGGAGCAGGCATTTTATGTGGTGTGTGAAAGTTCTAGTGTGTAACATTTAGGCATTTCTACTGGCAGAAATTGAATGTAATATTCATAAGTATGTTTTTATTAGTGTATAATCACAAGAAAATTAGTTCTGTTCTGTATTTGTTCTCTTTGAAAGAAGTAGGTCTTCTTCCTCTGAGTCTGCTATGTTGAAAGGCCATGATTCTACAGTAGCCCCGAACGGACAAACACAACACTGGCTCTTGATGGGCCTTTTGTGTTTTTCACAACCATCGTGGTTTCTCCTACACGTTTAAAGGGCTCAGTAGTATTTAGTTAGTTGCAATCTGCAACTTCATCACTAAATGCCACTAAATATTACAAATTTTGCATTTGTTTTGGACCTTGAGATTATGAGACAACCAATTATTTTCCCATTGAATTAGCACTGATAAGCTTTCTATGAATAAAATGTATCCTTATCAGATTAGATACGTTAGGACTGTTTGGTTTTTTTTACCCACACTACAAGTCCTCCAAGGTCAAGCTGGTAAAACATACCAACCTTATGTCCAAGAAATTACATTTATATAATACTAATTTGCAACAGGAAACATATTTACATACATGTCAATTCACATTTCATTCACTCATCCAAAAACAAATTCACAACTAAAGCATGAATTAAATCTGTTTATGGTTACTCACAACACTTGGTTAAGTCTAGGGAAAGACTTCGGTCTTGGTAAGATATTGAACAAGTCGAAAGAGGCTTGAAGCAAGAGAAGAACAACTAAAATCATGATTTTTTACAACCAAAGTGCTTCTGTTGCCTAAACCACAAGCAAGACTCAGGAGGCAAAGCCCAGTCTGAGTCCTGCTATGACTTATATGGTCCACAAATGTAGCACTTCCTTCACTCAATAAAACGTTACTACTGAACATACTCCAAATTGTGTTTCAAACTAAACGCATAAAAGATCTGGCCAAAAGTCACAATTTACTTCTGTTACATCAATATCTGCTTCTAATTGAAAATCAGAAAAATCAAAAGTCAAAGGTCAACTACCATCATATTCAGGATTGACATACCATACATTAGACACTGCATGACTGCCTATTTTGGAAGGCCTTCTGAAGTTTGCTGTGTCCTTAGAAGTCCTTAGAAAACACAAGGTAAGTCTGCATAAGGAAGAAGATTTATCATCGCCTGAAGCAGAATATCTACAGTGGTCAATATATCTAAAAATGTAGCCTATATTGTACTTTATGATACTTTCCATATGTATGAAAGTGATTTACTCAGAATCTCCAGGTTGTCGAGTCTGTCTTGGCTCTACATTGTTTTTCCATGAAATCTGTGAAGCTACTCTATTCAGTGATCTTCTGGTAGAGTAACACCATTGCAAATTCAGCTCTTAAGAAGACAGACAAATGGGCAGCAAAAAGAGGCAGTGAAGGACTTTATTGCCTGGGAAATCTGACTGTGATCAGACTATCTGTGTCTAAACAGCATAAGTGCTCATTTCCTGTAAGTTTCTGTTTCAGTGCAAAGATATCAGACCACATAAAACCAAATGCAATTATAAAAGCAAAAGAAAGATGCAGAGACCGCTTTCTCAGCTCTTAAATCAAAGTTCACAGACTGGGTGCAGACACATCCAACCAGAAAGAAGTTGGTAAACTCTATAAACCACACTCCATTTAAAGAGGCAGGTTCTTCATCATCTATAAATCTGAGCCTCACATTGAGTGTCTCAGGTTGAGATACAAGCTAGCACTTATGCTCTCCCTCAAGTGTCCTCATAAACCGCATTGTTTCCAGCCTATTCTCCCCTCTCCCTGGAGCCAAGCGATGCCAAAAGTTCCCCTTGCAGGCCTGTCCTCCCGGGCTTGTTTGGGGACATCTGCTGCCATGTCCAAATATTGTTTTTGGCTGAGCCATCGCTGGCTATGCTGCTAGAGAATAGAGCAGGGGAGCTATTTTTACCTCAGTAGGATAGACTGTGTTAACATACAAAACAATGCCTCTGTCCCGTGGTCTTCCAGCTGCAGAGCGGGGCTGCGACTGCTGGAGAGTGCGAACACACAAAACATCCAAGCTAGTTGCTCGTGTTCAGGGAGCGAGCTGGTTGTAATAAGTATGTGTGAACTTTTAACCTCTTTCTCACTCTCGGGTTTTAGATTAGTTATTTCAGTCTCCGGCAAAGTTTCTTTCAAATGAAAGCAAAAGACTAACTTTAGAGAAGAATTACAGAATATGTGTCAGCATGATGTTGATACAGAGCTTGCTATAATGCAGCTGAAATGTGTCGGTTACTGACTTTAAAGTGATGATAGTTCCCTGAAATGTACACACACCACAGTCCGATGCACAAAAAGCAAAACTATCTTCTTTTTGAAGCCCATAATGTTTTGTTTTCTATGTGATATATGTACTATTATGTTCATTTATGATGGGATACTGAACATATCCTATTATTCTCCCAAATGTCATCCACCCAAAATAACGCCCATATTTTCCAAGATGTTGGATAAATATAAATGAAACTTCTTTTCATTAATCCACTCCTTCATCACCCTCGGCTACATTTTAACCACCCTGCTATATAAACACTGATAAAACACAATAACTTGGCTTGAGAAGAGTTCCCCGGTTACTCCTCCCAGACTCTTTAGCTCTCTTTTCTACACATTCCCATGAGACCTGAAGTCACATTTCACATCTGTTTATTGCGCTAAACGAGGAGAGCGTCCAATTCATTTTCTTTTAAGTTTACAATGGACTTCTTAAGGGCCACAGTTAATGCAGGGACCTTAGATTTTTCAGGGCACTTGGAGGAAATTATACTTGGGCTGAGTAATTGAAATGAAAACATTGGAAGGAAAGGGATCTGTGTTTTAAGGGAAGACATAATGGCTGCGCACATTGTTTGCCCATCACATCATATTACAGTATTAATAGACCTCTTCTGTTCCAGTTGACAGTGGAGGAGAGCTATATAGTTAGAAATAACAATCAAGAAGTCAATCCATTTAAAAAACAAAACAATCATTAAGATATTCATGATGGTAAATGTAGGACGATCTGAACATGCTTCTGGGATCGGATGTATTTTGTTTCTCCTGGTATTTTCCATTTGTTCATGAGCTGTTGTGGTGCCTCCTTTAATCTTTTGTCCATTATGTGCGATGTATCAGCTATACCACTGATCAGATTTGGTCAGAACTTATATTATGCAGAAATTATGCAGCTTTCCTCTCCACCGTGATTTTTCTAAATTAGTGTTTACCTTGCACATTGAGTTTATCTCTCTGTAGACCTGATGATAACTTAGCCTCATTAAATCTCAACCCTCAGAAGAACCATGACTGAGACACCTAATATACAGAATCATAAAAACATTTATAGTATAAAGCTGTATTGTGGGATTTTTACACATGAATTCCAGTTACATTCAAGCCCTTGCCAAATGAGTTAACACAATGCTGATTAAGCCCGTCATTGCCAAAATCTTTTGCAGTATACAGAGTTTTTAAATCTGGAGTCTGTGGTGACTTTCTCGCCAGCAGTGCCAGTGTTTCTAACCAAAAAGGGTGGATCTACTCACCAGAGGAAGAGGTCCAGTCTGTCCTGACAGTAATCAATTAGCTTGTCAACCACTGGCAAAGAGCCAAAAATATATCAGAGTTCATTAATTCTACAGAAAGAATTATTCTCCGATTCCATCCTCTTTCTACTCTGTGGAGCCACCATCAAACCACCCAGCTCCCAGACTGGTCACTCCCTGGAGCCGTCTGCACCACTGGCCTAACTTTAGGTGGTAAATCTGGAGAATCACTAAGCTTTTATAATGTTCGGTAGGTACAGCATGATTATGTATTTTTCTTCCAGAAAATTAGGAGACTTGTGAGAGACAGATTAACAAAATAATGGAGCCAAATCTTTCAAATTCCAGTTCCAGTTTATAACTCAGACCTTCTTTTTTATATTTTTATAAAGGTGCCTAAACTCATAACCCTGATGACATCACTATGACATCATCAGGGTTATTTTGTTAGATTTGATAATGGTAAGATTTAGATGTGGCTGAGTAGTGCTGCGTTCATAAACAACAATACTATAAAAGCATAACATAAACAAGCTCAAACCTTTTCTTTATACTTTATGGACAACTAAAATGTTGATACATTCATATACAACAAATACAAACAAAAGTACAATATCCTCCTAATATGCTCATCTTCTCCACATACAGTATACTTGGAGCTGAGGGCTATAATGAAAAAACACTATCATATACAACAAAGAGAATTTTCGTTTATCCTGCAATAACTCAACTAGTCAGTGCCTTTGTTCCCATCCCGTGCTCCATCCTTTCCATGAGGCTTATGCTTTCTATAAATATCTTGTCTTTCTACATGCACCACTTGAAAGCGCAAAACCTATGCTGTGTTTCCACTACTTGCATGTGATTCATCTCGGTAAGCACACACATAATTGTTTTCTTTTACAAAGCTAATTCATCACGTCCACGATTCAATGGCTGACTGCAGGCTGGATATTGTTACTCCACTGTTCTTACATGATTAGTTACATATTACACATGCATGTACCTGACACGCAGGGCGTCGTGTCACCAAGTCATTATGTGACTGTGTAAACTGATACCGCCACCAACTCAGGTTTCTGGAAGTATTCATGGTTGTTTGCAGAGTCAACAAACACGATCATCAGAGTTTGACCCTCATCCAACAGGCAGACTGTCATAAACAAAACTGTCCGGGAAGGAACACACCAGAGACTCGCTATAACAATTTAAAAAAAACTCTTTCAGATAACAGCAGAGACTGGGGACGGCAGATGCAAATTCTATATTAAACAAAGAGAAACTTGTGTTTGGACATTAGAAATAAGTCCAATAGAGAATGATGATGATGTAATGATACTAGACAGTGAGTAGTATTTGAATACTTACAGAGAAATAGGATAATTTACTAGTAAGTTTTGGCGTTGACTTGTGATGAGCAGTGATACCGCAGTAAACAATATTTAAAATACAACACAGTCCTCAGTTGCTCTTCCTTCACAGTAACTTTTTTGTAGGCTTAAAGTACAGGTGCTGGGCCTCTCAGAGCTGCTAGCATGACTGACAACTGTTGAAGAGTGCTGTTACGCAGAAATCTTTATGAAAATGTAAAAGTTGAACAATGAACAATACTACATTATCTGTCCCTGCATAATGTTATGCTGTTAGATCAATTACTCAGTATTAGGTTCAAAAAGTATTATGTAGCTCGAACCTCTGCCAGATCTTCTCCAAGTCTGCAACAGATACTTTTGTGATTTTCAATGTGAGAACACAGTTTGATAGCATTGTGTAGCTCAGTGTATGAAATATATTATCATTTTATTACATATTATCATATCTTCCATTTATCCCAGAGATACAGACACAAGAAAGAGGTTGTCAGTCTCCAGAGACAGTTTGGCCAACTGCTGCAGTCCTTTACTTCTCATCTGTCTTGGATTAGACAGCAGTCACCACCATATAAATACCCACTTATCATCTCAGTACTTTATCCTCCCCTGATACAGGCCTGAGATGACAGAGACAATAGTGGACGCCCATTGCACCAAGTCCCCCTGGAGGCATGTCTCGAATCACGGGCTGCATTTAACTTTTATTACCCAAGGAGATGGATTGGCTGCTCCCCACCCTTATTTGGTGGTGCGGTGTGTGTATACGAGGGGTTGTGGTTGTAAAAAGAAGGCAGCCGTGGCTCAGTCTGAGCGGAGCCAGGTAACTGAGGAGCCCTGCCACCAATTTGCAAAAAGCTGCTCTCAGAGAAACTGTGAATCATGGCTAATTTTGCTTTTGTATGTTTTTTGTAGATTTGCTGAATTTTGTCACAATACAGTACTTACATTCATACTTGAGGCCCTGCAGGTTTGGTTTTGGATAGAGGTGTGCATTTTTAAAGCAGCAGGGTAAGAAAGTTAGAGGAACCCAAATCCAGTGTTGACAAGCAACTACCATGCTGTGTGCAAGTGTCCCTGAAAAAATTACTTTTATTAACTTTTAGCTGCAAAGCACTTTTCTTACAAAAATAAGTTAAAACATTTACTTTTTTTTTTGACTATATTTGCTTTTATTTTGTTCATATAAAACGTATATTTTTCAAATTCAAAGAGAGCTAGTGTTAAAAAAAGTGAATTTAACTTTCGCTAAAGCAAGCTGTAGCTATCTTACCAGCTAGCTTCAACTTGATATAGCTCCCTCTTTTTGGCAGTAGGTGACTGTTTCTCTGTGACACAGAGTGCAGTAAGTGCAGCTGCGGGTGACAAGAGCCCACAAGCCACAGAGCAGTAATTGTGGTGTTTGGTT